>NC_133343.1:26037486-26370819 GCF_030506205.2 Paramisgurnus dabryanus | reverse complement strand
ATCATTACGGTGGGTTCCAGTGTTAAGAGAGAGCTTTACTTCCTGCTTTTTTCAAAACAAACGCATCTTAATGACGAAAGCGCGCCCGGACTCGGATCGATACAAGTACAGTGTGAGTGCGTGCATCTGGGGGAGTAGGGAGGGGTGACAATCGCGCTGGGGCTTGGTTTGGATAATGTGAGTGCGCCCTTACATACACTCGTGAAAAACTGATGCTGATTATCTGAAAAAAACATTCTCTAACAGCAGTCAAGTTGTTATTGTTTTGTGTCAAAGTTGTGCATTTGTTGTAACATTAAAACAGGAGACCAGACTTAGGCTACTCTGTGCTGCTCAAAGTGATGCTCGGAGCTCCATTCCTGCGAGGCTATGCTTTTTTATTGGTTGTTGCGTTAAATCTTACCCAGATACAACAGTGCTATTTTCTGATTGGCTATTGTGAAGCCTCTTACTTTTCTTTTTTTTGATTGGCTGATAGAACTCCAGGGGAGACGGGCTTGATAGAGAGAGCGGTGCGGCCAGATACATTTTGAGCGCTGAAGCATATTAAATATATGATAAATAGTTTTTAGTGTGGCCGGAGTGCACGACTAAAGACTGAAAGCACGGCTATTATCAGACCGGCCTTCGCGGCCTTAAAACACTACCGGCCCACCGGGAAAAGTCCCGACTCTCCCGATTGCCACTCCGCCCCTGGCGCCAGACCTGGAGATCAGCTGAATGGATTCCAAAACGGTAAAAATCAGATGTTTAACTATAGGGGAGCTGGAAAATGAGTATATTTTCAAAAAAGTGGAGTGTCCCTTTAAAGGGGACATATCTGACTTTTCCATGTTTAAGTGCCTTAATTGGGTCCCCAGTTCTTCTATTAACCTAGAAATGTGAAAAATAACAACCCTGCAGTAACTTAGTTTTGTTAAATCATTCTCTGCAAGCATGTGAAAAAATAGGTCATTGAAATTTATCTCCCTTTGTGATGTCAGAAGGGGATAATACTGCCCGAGGATTAATATCACGGGGCTTAGTATACTTTTTTGCATCCATCTAAAGTGCACGCGTCCGCACAACTTTCAAAGTATACTAGACCGCGGCAACGGGCGGATTGCCGTGTTCGACACAGATGCAATACAAATTATTTCTTATTAAGTGTGCTATTTTCAGACACCATTTATTTTAATACACTAAAAATCTATAGGTATTACTGGTATTTAGTATACGTTATTATACTTTTTTTTACACATTACATATTTTAATAAGAATAGTTGTAGTGTATAATTAGCACAAAAATAACAATGCAAAATCGAAAATGTAATATTTTTAGTACATTTAATTATTATTAATTATTTTTACCTGAGGCAAGATCCTACCAATGTTACAAACTTGGATCAGATTTGTCATGATCACAAGGTCTGCAATCAAACTGGTAGTATTTTAAATGTATATGTTCAAATTATTTCAAAATAAAATCAACATTTATAAAATGTAATAAACTTGATTAAGTTTTACAATGAACAGATTCACAATAATAAATGCAAAGGTGGAAAGTTTGAGTCCATTTCAAACACAAACAATAATTTTCTGAATGTTCTGCAAGTATTTATTCTTTCATAAAATAATATTCTGAGTCAACAGAGCAGATGTAGATTAGTTGTGTGAATAGGTTTATCTTTTGAGGATAAATGGCAGGCCTGATTAAACGCATGTTGACAGCGCAGTCGATGAATGAAGTCAACACCAGCCTACAGCTAAACTCTGCTCTGTGTTACATGGGAACGCGATGTACGTCATACTGTCGCTTATCTAAGATCCTAATTCTTTCTCTGCCTTCTTTTTCTCTCTTGTGGTCATCTCTAAAGGGCATACGTGACTTATGACCTCTGCTGTCAGAGATCTTCTGTGTTCTCGTCTGGCTGGATTCCCCCAATGCCTTCAAGACATTTTTTATTGTTTCTTTCCTCTGTAAGTTGCAATTGAAATGCACGTGTCGTTCTTGTGTTGTTAGTTTGTTAAAACAGTACAGATAATTCAGTTGATTCCAATAAAAACCTTGCTTCTGTGCCCAACTGCTAAAGGATGAAATATCGATTACCATCCAGGGCAAAGTCAATGAATTGAGTGCCCTCAATAAATAACCCTGCCACTGTACTGAGTATCAAGTAAACTGCTTAAATTGTTTCATTGAGAAGATGCTTGTGAAAATTTCTGTTTTTGGATTGACATTATGACAATATTACCCCACAAAACCTAATCTTTTATACAATTAGTTTTGTTCAATGTTGATTAAGAACATCTCAGATATTCAAAACCGTATATGTGGTTTACATGTTTAAGTTAAATGTAATATAAGAAAATATTAAATATCAATATTGAGTTGGTTTATCCATTGAATGCATGCATATTATACCGCTTCGAGTGAGAGAGTGAATATTTATTTGATTATGATGATATAACAAATGAATGAACAGATGATGAACCTGCTGAACTGGTCTTTTAATGAAAAGGAGGTTTTTACACTAGCAGTCGTGTCTTTTATGTGACCTCTTTTGTGTTTGGAGACTTGACGTGACAGTATGGTGTAGAAACACACACACATAAACTTTAACACATTTACAAGACACATATCCCAATTATGTCTTAATCAAAAGCACATCACACTTGTGTTTAATGTGTAAAAAACTGTCTTTTCCATGTTTAAATGCTATAATCGGGTACCCAGTGCTTCTATCAACCCAGAAAATGTAAAAGAGATCAACCCAGTAACTTAGTTTTGGTAAACCATTCTCTGCAATCATGTGAAAAAATAGCTCATTGAAATTTGGCTCCCCTTGTGATGTCAGAAGGAGATAATAGCACCCCTTAAGCTGCAGTATCCAACCATGGCACTGCCATTTAGTGCAGAGATCAGCTCATTTGCATTTTAAAGGACACACCCAAAAACTGCACATTTTTGCTCACATATACAAAGTGGAGTTGCTATACAGTGAATTATTACTGAAATAACTAAAGATAATTCTACTTTATTTTATCATTTAAAGTCAATTCCTCGCTAAACCAGAAAGTTGAAAGAAATTGTAAATGCAAATTGATTAAACTTAAAAATGTAAGCGCAACAAGGATTTTTTAGTGCAGACACGCATATGCACATTAAATACAAATTTAATACAAATTTAGTGAAACCTGCTCTACTTAAAAAACTTACTTCAATTGGTAACACCTAAAACATTTAAACATTTTCAACTTAAATACTTAAAATGGTGACATTAAAAAAAGTCATTTTTAAGTTGATCCAACTTTAACACTTTACACTCTTAGAACGGATGTGTTTAAAACAACACATTAGTGTTGATTCTGGGACAAGACACATAAATGCGTTGTCCCAGAATCCACCCATCTATTATTGAAACAACACACTGTAAAAAATACTTTGCTGCCTTAAATTGTTTTGTTGAATCAACTCGGATTTACAAGTCATTTCAACTTACTATTATTTATCTTGACTAGAGATGAGTTGTTATAACTACAGGTGAGTTGTTATAACTTATAAAATTAAGTTGACTTTTCTCAACTATATTTTATAAGTTGTGATAACTCATCTCTGTTGACATGACTTGTAAATCTGAGTTGTTTTAACAAAACATTTTAAGGCAGCAAAGTATTTTTACAGTGCACATTTTGTGTTACTTTTAACACAACTTGTGTTTTGTTTTAACACAAAATCAACACAAAGTGACACATAGGGCCCTATTTTAACGATCTGAAACGCAAGTGTGAAGCGCAAAACGCAAGTGACTTTGTGGGCGGATCTTGGGGGCTGTTGCTATTTTCCCGGCGGGAGAAATAACTCTTGCGCCAGGCGCAAATCAATAAGGGGTTGGTCTGAAGTAGGTTCATTATTCATAGGTGTGGTTTGGGCGTAAAGTCAAACAAACCAATCAGAACGCTATCCAACATTCCCTTTAAACGCAAGGGCGCAAGTTCCATGGCGGGTTGCTATTATTATGACGGATTTACCATGCGCACACCAGGAGCGGTTCACAGCCAAGACCGACGTTCTTGTAAGAGCAGTCAAAGACAGAGAAGTGGTTTTGTGTGGGGATGGGAGAAACTCGCCCAAATCAGCGTTGGTTAAACAGGTGTGGGAGGAAATAGCCACAAATGTCTCATCAGCTGGCATCCCCAGGACGTTGCGCCAAGCGCTACAATGATGTCAGGATATGGAGGAATCCCAAGCTTGCCAGCATAAATCAGCCACGCCGTGTAACGGGAGGTGGATCTGCCTCCACACATGACCTGACACCAGCAGAGGACATCGCTGCGTCCACCCTCACCGCTGAAATTGTTGAAGGCGGTTTAGGGGCTTTGAAATCGGACCCAAGAAACGCAAGCAGTCCAAACCCAAAGTGCACGTACAAATCCAGTTTACATACATTAAGGTTTCTTATGAAAACATTTTAATTATTATTTACATAAAATAAACATAATACAGCCACACAACAAACTTATGAAAATATTTTAATCGTTATTTGCATGAGAATTTTTTAACGCAGCCACACAATAAATAAAAACTATCACCACAATGCTCACCACAATGATTTCCCTTATCTCATGTGTTAATATTTTTTATTGTAACAATTTATGATTAGCAAAAATAACTGTTGCATCTGTGTAGATTAGAAAAGTAAAGTGTGTGTGCGTTGTGCACGCTATACATTATGGTCAAGCATGCACCCTTAAAATAGCATAATGAACAACGCGCAACGCGCCACTGACTTTAGACAAGTTTTTTTTCTGGTCAGTGGCGCAATTGTTTTTTGAAACTGGAAAATAGCATCAGGGATGGTTTGCGCCGGAACATGACTCCTTTTTTGCGCTGAACCGCCCAGGGAGCGCAAGTTCATTCCCTAGTTTGCCGACGTGCGTCTGTGGAGGGAAAAACCCGCTGTGCGCCGGTGCAAAATACAAATGATACATGCGTCACTGACAAAGTCAATTGCGCTGGGTGCAAGATAGGGCCCCTAATGTGTTAAAATTACACATAATGTGTTAGGCTTAACACAACAAGATGGGTAAAAAATTAACACATCCTAAGAGTGTACTTAAATAAAAAGCACTTTTGTCAAATCAACATATATTTTGTTGTTACTTTAACTTAAAATAATAAGTAAAACTATTTAAACGTAATTTTATAAGATAAGTCAATTTATCAACTTAAAATATTATGTTGAATTGACTTGCCAAACCAAGTTGTTTTGACTTCATGCTGCAGTTTATTTCCGTGTTGGAACACTAAGGTTCTAGGTTTGATTCCTAACCTCAAACTGTACATTACTTTGAATGCATTAGATTGTTCTTCGTTAAATAAATGAATATGACAATTATACTCTGAGCAATGCTTTGTTCACAAGTCTATTTTTGGAAACACGCAGAACAAAGATAGAATAAAATGCATTGATCTGAAACAGAACACAGCTGGGCACCAATGAAGAGCAACTCTTCTGAATGTATACTTGAAACGGGTTATTATGTAAGAACACATCCCCTTATGGCTACAATTTAATTCATTTTCACTTGAATTGCAACAATGAATTCATTTGATATTCACTCGACATTTTAATTAATGCATGTAGGGCTATGTACAGTTCTTAGTGCTGGAGATTAAAAATATACCACTGTTCTGTTGCCATAGAAACTTCAGTATTACCAAACAGGTCCATTGCTATGGCAACCAATGCATTGGATAGGTGATGATGCTAAACACTACTGACTGAATTATGGACATACCATGTACATCTAGTGCATGAATAAATACACACTGCTCCTTTTGTAATGATGTAGCATCCAACCGCCTGAACAATGCAGTCCACCGAGACTGGGGATGGAGCAGATTAAACAGACGAGCAGAACAAATAATTAACCCCTCGCTTCTCTCAAAGCCTATCATTTGGCATCTGTTGCTCTCCAATTAAGAGGTTGTTTTTTAGACTGGACATTCAACAAGAACAGCTTAAACCACCACGTTGGGGTGGAGGAAGAAATATGTGACCCTGCCCTAAATCTCAATCTAATTTTGAGATTATGAGCATCAAACTTTGCTTGGCCTTACTCAGTCAATATTAAAGACATCAAGGTTATTGGTCTTTACATTATAGGATGATTTTTATGTATAATAAAATGACACTAGCTGGGTTTTAACAAGCAGTGCTGCAAATAAGTCATTAAGTGTTATTTTTAAAATCATCATACGTGCAGTTACCAAAGATACATCAGTGTTCTGACTTGTTAATCCTCAGACTATCTTTATAAGGAGCGGTTTGATAACGTATGTCTGCTTTAAATGTGCGTCATTGTTTAACGGTGATAAAGTTTTTTGTAACTGAGTCAAGGACCTGCATATTCAGATAGGAGTAAAAGGTTAACTGTCACTCAGTTAGGCCATCTTGTGTTGTATGTTTTACAAAGAGCTACAGATTGCCTCCCTAATTCCTGAGTTTGATCATCTTCGAATCTTATTTCCAATTTACTATTTATGAATATGATAAATGCTTGAGAGTCAATTGGCAACACAATCTCATTGCAAGTCGAGTTATAGTCACGAAATATTTGATTAATTTATTTGTGTTTATGGACAAGTTTTTCCACTTTTTTTCGTGTCAGTCAACACGAATTTCTCGTGGCACGACTTTTTTTTCATCATTTTATGTGTTGTTTTCCTCATTGTTTTTCCTATTTTGAAATCATTGTTGCTTGGGGTTGGGTTTAAATTTGGGGTTTGGGTTAGGATGTACTTTTATGTATTGGTTTACATGTTTTTCTTCCCATTTTAAAACTGTTTTCGCTCGGGATTGGGGTTAGAGTTGGGGTTAGGATGTCGGAAATGTAACAAAAAGTCATTCTAACCCCAACCCCAAGTGACAATGGTAAAAAATAGGAAAAAACTATGAGAAAACCATACATAAAATAACACGAAAAAAGAAAGTTGTGTCACGAACATGAAAAACTATTTATAGAAATTCGTATAAATAGTTTTTCGTGTTCGTGGCACAACTTTTTTTCATAATTTTATGTGTTGTTTTCCTCATAGTTTTTCCTATTTTGAAATCATTGTTGCTTGGGGTTGGGTTTAAATTTGGGGTTTGGATGTACTTTTATGTATTGGTTTACAAGTTTTTCTTCCAATTTTAAAACTGTTTTCGCTTAGGGTTGGGGTTAGAATGTCGGAAATGTAACAAAAAGTCATTCTAACCCCAACCCCAAGTGACAAAGGTAAAAAATAAGAAAAAACTATGAGAAAACCATACATAAAATTACACGAAAAAGAAAGTTGTGCCACGAACACGAAAAACTATTTATAGAAATTCGTGTTGACTGATATGAAAAAGACATTCGTGCTAAATGGCATTTGGCTCAATGGTGACTATAACACGACTTGCCGTGAGATTGGGGTGCAATTGGACATAATTGAAAGACAATGAAGAAAGATCAAGTCCAATTATTAAAGGGATAGTTCACCCAAAAATAAAAATGTTGTCATTAATAACTCACACTCATGTTGTTACAAGCCTGTATAAATTACTTCATTACATGAAGGAAGATTTTTGTAATGAAGCACCATTGACTTTCACAGTAGGAAAAAATACTACTATGGAAGTCAATAGTGCTCAAAAATGGTTTGGTTACAAACATTGCAAATCTCTCTTTGCGTTCAGAAAAAAAAGAAATGAATACAGGTTTGTAACAACATAAGGGTGAGTAAATGATGACAGAATATTCATTTTTGGGTGAACTATCCCTTTAACTCATTTCCATTATTGATTATCCACTTTTTAAAAGTTGGGACATGTTGTTTTTATTATGTACAAAACAAAATACGAGATAGGAATGTAACACAAACAAAAGTTTTATTTTTCCTCCAACATACCATGTACAACATATATAAGACAGAGGTATCAGAACATGTCAAATAATAATATTCTTTCATATCATTATTGTAACATTAATAACATGGAATGTAGTCTTCATGTCTCCATTCACTTTTTCATAGCTTTTTTAGTTTATTTAGGAAATATGACAAATAAATAAAGCTTTATTATAGACTCTGTATGTCAACTAGCTATACAGTCGGCTCTTCACAATGGGACAAGGTGCAAGGAACTTTGTTGTAGAGCGACACTGAACAGTCTTAACAGTTTTCTCCACCCACTTTTTTCCTCATCCGACAAGGATCGCTCGGGAGCAGGAGATCATCAAAGTTCAGGAACTTTCTCGAGTGCGGGAACAAGTTCCATTTTTAGGAAACGTCTTTTGCATTGCATCTTTTCTTTTTTTTTATATATAAATAAAACAAACATCTGTAACAGTACAGTGGGATGGGTGGTGAGTGAAGCTACTGAATTGCGTGAACGTTCGCTTCTCAAACTTAAAATACAAAATCAGCAGTAAGACACCAATAAAAACAACAGAACAGGTGTAGCTTTGAAATTTTACTATGTCCTGATTAACATCTCAGGAAAGAAAGAACAAGAAATGAACAGATGGACTGCATTTTCCCATTTTAACGCCATGCAGGTTTTATGTATCGGACGGAGACTTAATCTGTGCTGTGGTCTTCTAGTTGCGAAATGATGGTTATGAGGTTCTCCAAGCCAAAGATGTAACCACTATCCTGGCCCTCGTGAACAACACTGTCCTCCCCAAAATGGCGGCACGTGGTGTGGGCAAAGTCAATCATGCGCACGTCCACCATCGGCCCACTGTCTGGCCTCGTCATGCGTCGCACCACGGCAGAACTGCTTACGCTAGCTGCACCTGCGCCGTGAGGGAAACCGAAAGCACCGTCTTCCTCTTCTTCTTCCTCCTCATCCTCTTCTTCTTCCTCCGAGAGCCCATCCTCTGGAGAGTGGCGGGGCCGCGGAGGATCTCCGTCATAGATTATCAAGAGCGAGCTGGAGAAAAATCTGTAGCTTTCGCAGGCTTCAAGGGCGGCCTGCATTTCTCGGAGCCGGCGCAGGACGGGTGACAGCAACTCCTGTCTGAGACGCCCCCCGTCGTGGAAGAACTGAAAGATGGCCTCTTTAAAGCCAGACAGAGTCAGTTTACGGCCGTGATACTTATTCATGAACATAAGCTGCCCCGTGTCCGAATGGTAGACCTGTGGGGAAAGTGAAGAGGGCTTAGCGTATAAATAAAACATTGTGGGGTTCATTACAATAATGGCTATTTTGGGTTTAAACAAAAGTTAAAATGAAACAATAAGAACGCAATATAATTCCTTAAACATATTCAATTTTTGGCTACAGAAAGGCAATTACATTAGCAATGCATAGTCAGAGTATTCCTACCAAAAACATTTATGGAAACACAGGGATTCACTTAATAATTTGTGACCCTGGACCCCAAAGCCAGTCATAAGGGTCTATTTTTATAAAATTGAGATTTATACATAATGTCCATTTATGTATTATTTGTAGGATAGGCAATATTTGAAAATCTGGAATTTGAGGGTGAAAAAAAATCTAAATATTGGGAAAATCGCCTTTAAAGTTGTCCTTAGCAACACATACTACTAATGATAAATATATTTTTTTATATATTTACCGTAGAAAATGTATTAAAATATTTTATGACACATGATATTTACTATACTAATGCTGCTTGGCATAAAAAATATATAACTTTGACCCATACAATGTATTGTTGGCTATTGCCTCAAATATACCCATGCAACATGACTGGTTTTGTTGTCCAGGGTCATATTATGTAAGTGTTTTTACAAAAGTCTGACATTTTTTATAACATTGTGTGTAAATGCTGTTTATATCATAACTTTTTAAAGTAGCATAAATTAATAAACGTATATTTCATCACTATGGAATGACATTGCATAGTGAAGCAAAGCTAACCTGCATGCCACAGAGCCGTACTCCTATACTGGCCGATGTGCTCTGTTGACACTTGCGAATCTGCATGGCCTTTTTCTCCTCGGAGGCATCGTCACCGTGCTGCCTGGTGCCCATTTTCAGATCAAGCACGCATGGAACCGAGTAGCGCCACGTTAGGTTCTCCAACAGGATGAATTCTGATTCTGGGTTAAGGGAAACTCGTCCTTCCTTTCTTTAAAGACTGCATTACGTTAACCAATGTTTTTTATTGACGCAAGAAAAATGCAGATGAATTCTATTCACATTGTCATTAAAAAAAATTGTATTTGCATTGGAATTGGAAGTGTTACCTTTTGCTATTGTACAGAACTACAGTCTTTAATCTAAAGACGTCATTTGATTTGCATCACATGGAGTTTAGTATAATAAGATCTATTGTACTCTATATTGGCACACCTGATCATCTGCTAAATACATCTGTCACTTCCCATTTTGTACACACACACGGAAATCTTTTTTTTACACTTTAACCCCTTACACTCTGCAGACCCGCCGATGACTCCAAAACTGCATTATCAAATTTATTTAAAATTTTATATATATTAGGGATGCACTGAATCCAGGATTCAGATTCGGCCAAATACTGGGCTTTTTGACGGGGTTCGGCCAAATCTTAGATTTTTTTTTCCACCGAACCGAACCCTAGGCTTGCGCTAGAACCACACTAAACCTATCCATTCATTGTTAACAACAGCAGTTAAAGGATACTGTATTGGTTGCGATGTTTCGCATTCTCCTTCATCCGCTGCAGGTGTTGCTGGTGGCACTTAAGGCTCCATGGGTTGTGTTTGAGCTGAGGGCCAGAAGCGTTGCTCCTTTCCAGGCTATAGTAGAAGACTTCGGCCTGCTTGAGCCGTTCCAACTCGTCCTCGCGTTTTACACTGGAGAAAAGATGATAGAGGTGGGTCAGCCAGACAGACAGATTAGGTTCTTAGCTGGATTCATTCGTTGGATCAGACTTGACGACACAATAAACTCTGGTGCATCTTTAAGAATCTTAGTTTACTTCCTGACACTTTTGGGTGCTTTGTTAAGTCTTAAAATGAGTAATTCCATTGTATTAAATCCACCAAACAAGGAACCATCCCTTTAAATGACTTAAATGCTGAATCTTTTTCACCCCTGCCCCAGTCACTCTGAGGTCAAGACTAAGTCACAAAACGACACCCGTTACATAACATCTTGCTAAACCTTGGCTCAAAAGGAGCTGAGAGTGCATCTGTTCGGCCCAGCTGGTCTCTGTGGGTCAGTGCGCTCACAGAGGACAAGTATGCTCTAAACGTCCACATTCTTAGTGAGTCAGACATGTGCTGAGCAAGGCCATTATGACTGGAGAACAAAGGCTGGGATTATTCAAGAGATGTTCTTCACTGAAGGACATTGGTACTTGTGGGTAAGTGTGACCTTGGGTTTAAAGCTTTGGACCAGTACCAGAAGGTCCACACAAGGAATAAGACAAGAACTATTTTAGTGGAGCACAGATATTAACTTTTTCCACCGATACCGATTATACAGAGTGATATCTGTCGATAAATAGTTTGGTTGTTATATTAACTTGCATGAACAAAATTTTGAAGATTTAAATTTTTGAATGCTATTCATTCATATAGTATTGAACATTAAACTAAGGATGTTTCTTTACATTTTCTATACACAGAGCTCAAATTCATTACCTTTTCCTGTTTTCATATGATTGACAGGATATATCGTCATTACTTTTGGCTGATTTGAAACTATCGGCCTACAGTTTGAAAATTTGCTTTAATCGACCGATAAAATATATATATATCGGTGCATCTTAAATTGATACTGTACATGTTTTGAGTAAGATGCATGTTAAACATTGCAAACACAAGTGTTCAGCAATTTGTAACTATTATGCTGCGTTCACACCTGCTGCGGAAGAGGCGTCAAGCGCGAGTGATTTCAACGTAAGTCAATGTGAATACGTGTTGACACGTGTCTAGAAGTCTTGTGGCGCAATGAGGCGTTTAGCGCGGCGCGGTAGACTTGATTTGCCTCATTCGTGCGTCTAGTTTGTGCGAATTGAGCGTTGCTGCAGAAAACGTGCAAGTTGAAATTTTTACACTTTGGCGGAAAAACGTGCCGCGTTAACCAATCAGGAGCTTGCTCTAGTAGTGACGTGATTACAGGAAGCGAGCAGTGTCGCAGAAGCCCCTACCATGACGCGAATTTCCACGTGAATGTCTCGATGACTCGAATATTACACGCGAATGAAGCGAGTAAGCTCAAAATTTCAAGCGGCACATGGTAGACGCGAATTTGACGCCTCAAACTCATTCGTATGTACAATCTGCTTTTCACCCGAGGGAGATTGGGTTTAGGGAATGTGGTTACTGAGTCACATCTATGCCTTTTCTAATCACTTTATACAAATTAATACGAATTATAAAATACTAAATTCTTACATAGAAAATTGTAAGTGGTGCTGGTTCCTGTATGACTTGCGATGACATTACAGTGTTGGATCGTGGACCAGATAAAAAGAGACAACCCTCATGTCTTTATAAAAACACCAGGACCCTTCTTCATTTTGGGGCGGTTTCCCAGACAGGGCTTATCCTAGTCCCATACTAAAATGCATGTTTGAGCTGCCTTAATTTTAACATATTTTTCACTTCTCATTTTGTTTGCACAGACATATCTTAACATATATCAGTGCCATTGTTTTGTCTTAAAATGCACACCAGTATTGTTTCTATAAGGCATGTTTGCTACTTAAAAACTACTTAAGTGTCCTAAAATAACCAAGGCTTAGTCCTGGATTAATCTAAACCCTGTCTAGGAAACTGTCTCTAAGTGTACTAGATTTTTCTTTATATCGGCAGGTGAAATTGCAATTCTGATCACAAGTTTTAACACTTTTAAGAATTTGGTGTCCGTTCACATCTTCTGACACCTCAAACATGCGTCTTAGTCTAGGACTATCCTTAAACCTGAAACCAGGGGAAAATGTGTTATTTTAAACCCTATCTGATACAGTAGAATCCTAAAATGTTACCATTCCCTTACCTTTTGTCTTTATCCTTGCGAGAATGTCTTGATCTGTCTTTGCTGTATCCCTCATTATCCAGCAGCTTCTTACTGACCCATTTCATTTTATTTTTGGGCTCCAGGTCGGCCGAGGGGTCCACGTTCTCCAGGTCCCCGAGCTCGCCGTGCAGAGGATAGGCGATAAGACACAAATTCCCCTCCTCATCTTCCTCGAAACTTACAGATACCACGCCTGCGAAGACAAAGATGAGAGAAAAAAAACAAGGTCATGGGTGAAATGGTATCATCTTTAGGTCAGCAAACAGGAAGTAGCTAGTGAACCGAGATTTTCTCACTTCTCA
Source organism: Paramisgurnus dabryanus (assembly GCF_030506205.2). Taxonomy (NCBI): domain Eukaryota; kingdom Metazoa; phylum Chordata; class Actinopteri; order Cypriniformes; family Cobitidae; genus Paramisgurnus; species Paramisgurnus dabryanus. Next base: position 26,357,525 of record NC_133343.1, on the reverse strand, counting down.
TTTTTTGGCAGTTTAAAGGTCGCCGGTCTTAAACAAAAGCTATGGTCAACAACACGCGTTGCTCCAAACCTGACAGAAAGCACACAATCCACAACAAACAAACAAACAAACAAACAAGACATACTTGCAAAAAGAGAGAGCGAGAACGAATGGATGGAGTCAATAAAGAGGTTGGGGGTTGGGGAGAGAGAGAGAGAGAGAGAGAGAGAGAGAGAGAGAAGACCGAAAACAACAGCAGCCAATGTAGCTAAGCCTTTATTGCAATGGTTTTCTTTTCTTCATCCGTACAAGCACAGCAAACCAAACCACACAAGAGGTCTCCATCAGTCAATCATCACACAAGTATGAAAATAACCCACAAACAAATGACACGAGACAAAACGTATGATGAAACCGAAGCTGTTTATTTGTCAAACATCCACCACGACACTTTATGACTTCGAAAAGCATCACATAAAACGACGCTTGTAAAACTCACAGAGAAAGACAAAATATTTCATTTAAGGAATTATATTATAAACAACAGACCGGAAAACAGTCCGGTTTACATATTTGCATGTGGTAAAGAAATTAAAGACGTCCTGTGAGGTTACAGAAAGTACAGCTGGGTCAATTTCACAAAACATAAGCCCAGGTCACATTTTACTGGAAAATTTATAGAGAAATAAAAAAATAATCTGCATAAAATAAGCAAATTTCAAAATATATTAGCCCATAACAAATGAACATTTACACTTAAAACACTCCTGATATTCTGTATTTTTATTATATTTTTTATTTATAATATTGATAATTTTTCAACATTAAAATAGACTAAAATACACTTTCTGGCATTGGGTATTTGGAATTTGTGTGTGTGTGTGTGGGGTCTAATTATCATATCAACAGCCACAATACACATCTGCATTCTCACTTCCCATTTTCATTACAGATTACAATGGGAAACAATTTAGAAAAGTGTTAAATTCACACAGTATAACATCATACAGCAATTTCAGTCCAGGAAATAAATGCATTACACACCATAGGCAATCACCAATGATATGGTAAAGGCTTATCCTGTTATAATAACTTCATACCCATCCCGCACCCAAAAATAACAGATGCCCTGTGAAACCAGGCCATTTAAAGTGCATGGACGCTGCAGTGCCCTGATGTATAAAAATGAGGGCAGGAGACATCATAAGCAGCTGTAAGTTCAAATGCATAGATAAAGATGCATATACAAGAAACGTACGCAGTTAAGCTTGTATCCATGTGCATCCCCAGCTCATCTTGAATCCAAAAACAGTCATGTCCACAGTCTCTTGGTCCAGAGATAGGAAAATTTCCGATCTTATTCTAGTTTGAAGTAGAGCAGAGGTCTAAACCAGACCTTAACCTTTTACAAATCAGACCCTGGCATCAAAGTCCACGATTAGCAGAAAACAGCCTTTTTGCACTCACACTGACTTACCTGTAGAGGTGTTTTAAATTTTAAACTCCCTTTTTAAAAGCGTGACTTTACAACAGCGCCCACGTGCGGTCAGCATCGTTAACACAGCAACGCAACCAATACTGGCCTTCATTCAACAAGGATGTTGTTTTTCAAGTCAAACACACTGACAACGCATAAACATTGACAAATATCACACTGTACGCGACACGGGGTTTACAAAAAGATCTTACGATCAGTTTGCTAAACGAAAAAGATAAGTAATATCGTTACTTACCTCTGTATTGCGGCGTAAACTTCCGCATCGCCGCTGGCAGGCTCTTGTAAAACTGGTGCTCTCGGGGGATCAGGGGCTTGCATATCGTCTGCTCCCCGAAACGGAGAACACACGAGTGTCCCCCTACTTGGTGTACAAAGGGTTCAAGCAGCACTCCTTTGCCCAAATACCCCTGCTGGTCTGTCTGCATCCCCTCGATGGCCGGGCTCATCCTCCGGGGGCATTAGACTCTCGATCCCGGTCCAACTGGACACAACAGACGTGAAGACGAATGAGAAACACGAAGCTGCCGATTTTAAAATCGTTTATCTTTCGTTTTACTCGATTCACTTTTTGCCTATTCCTTCAATCTGTTACCAGCGCCAAACAAAAGGGAAGCAGGAAGAAGGAACGAACGACACACGACAAAATACAGACAACACGTCTTGTGTTGTTTTTTTTTCAAATCCTTTTTTTACCACGTGAAATGCTCTCTTCGTTTTCTAAATGGGAAGCACAGTTGGTTTTAGGGTGAATTTTAAACGGATGCTGCACACTTGTCAACACCTCCGTCCGAGTTTCGGTCTGTACTGACACTGAGGGCTCTCTCGAAACTGAGAAAATGTCACCGGTGCGTTGCTGACCCCGCCTCCTACGACGAACTGGCCAATCGGAGCGCCAGAAGCGGTGTTGGGTGGCAACCGATGGAGAGGACAGAACGCGAACAAAGAGAGAGGAAGGGTGGGGGAAGGGAGGAAGCAGAAGCAAAACAGTCTGGGTGGAGGGGTGAAGCTGGATTCAGCTGTTTTTCTTTTCTCCCGTTGACATGGATGTCTTGGGTTGGGGAAGCTGGTGATGTGCACTTTTTAAGGGTCACGAAAATGCACACTATTGTGGAAAATCCCCACTAGGACCACAGGAAACAAAGCAAAAGATATACAAAACTAGAAAAGGTGACCTGGAACAAGATTTACTATGGGTGGGCCTGAGGGCTCTAGTAAACATTTCAAGTTGCCCCCACCCCTTAATGACACCCTTGCATGTACTGGATAATTTAAAGATAAGCAACATAATGGTTTCCTCTAGTACAGATGTTTGTTTAGGCTACTGTGTGGAACTAGCCTGCTAAGTTTGAACTGCAGTGGTGTTATGCTTTTATAGATGAAATATGCATAACATCCTATGATGTGATTCATATTTGTGTGATGTCATTGTAAAAATGTGGATGATAACAGGAGATAAGAAAATTGGTGATACAATAAAGATGAAAGCCCAGGCAGCATTGTGAGAAAACCCAGTGACGCTGATTCACAATCACATTAAATATACATTTATGCATTTGGCACGCTTTTATCCGAGGCAATTTAAAGTGCATTAAATCTGTACCTTTTGTTAATAATCCTTATTCTTGATATCATTCAATTTGATGCATTTGTTTAAAAAAAAAATCAATGCATGAATTAAGATTAAGAGAGGGAAATTTACAGTAGTGTTGGATCACATCAGAGGGTTTGACTTTAATCTCTTTGTAATTCCTCTGGAGCAAAACTGTGGAAAGGTGACCAGATTTTTTTATGACAAGCAGGGACATTTCCAAGTCCAATGGTCAAAATAAAATTGAAATCTTATTTGTTATGATCTATTAATGAAAAAAACAGAGACAACGCCTTTATGAATGTTTTTGTCTATTGTTGTTGGTTTGTGGAAAACAAAACAGCAAAAAAAACAAAAAACAAAAAAAACTTGACTGTCCCTGGAACACAGGTTGTTTTATAATTTTCAATATATCATAATTTCAAAGATGGTCTATCGATTCATTATATCAGTAATTTTTAACAAAGTTGATCTTGCTGGTGTTATCCAAATGAGGTTTGCACTGTCATGACTGTGGCACAATATTAATGGTTTTGTCATAAGTAGTTAGCACACAAAAATCTGATATATGGAAATACATTTAAAACACACATGGCCTACATATATATATATATATATATATATATATATATATATATATATATATATATATATATATATATATATATATTAGGGCTGGGCATAGATTAATCTAGATTAATCTCATGCAAAATAAAAGTAATTTTTGGCATAATATGAGTTTGTGCTGCGTGTAAATATTATGTATATTTAAACACACACACAAACATATATTGTTTTTAATTTATACATAATATAGAATATATACAAATATAAATAAATATATACACATGTAAATGTTTTTACATACATGAATGTGTGTGTATTTATATACATTATAATTACACACAGCACAAACTCATATGTTATGCAAAAATAACATTTATTTTGTATGAGATTAATCTAGATTAATCCATGCCCAACACTAATATATATATTAATTTTTATATTTCACAGACACATGTACTTATACTTCACAGAAAACTACATATGTGTGACATATTTCTAAACTGTATACCTTAACACCGTTTAAACTGTTTGCAGTTTGTCTAAATTAAACTGCAGAATAATAATATATGCATACATATATATTTACATATATAAGATATAATTTACACATATGCATTTGGCAGACACTTTTATCCAAAGCAACTCTAAAGAGTGCATTATTTTATCATTCATCATGCATGTGTCAAACCCGTAACCCTAACGCAATGCTTTAGGACTGAGCTACGGGAACACTGAGTTATAGATTTCTGCATATATAAATAACAAAACACGTTTATTGCCTTCACAATGTCCTGGCATCACAAACTTTATTTATTCATTAATCAAACAAATGCAAATTTTGATGGTGGTTGGCGGTGGTACACTGGTTGAGTTTTTAGGGCAAGTGGGACTTTGATCTCAGGTATAGCAACTTGACAACCATCTGTCCATTGTACAGTAACTTAAAATAGAGTGCATAAACCAAAATGGCTTTAGGAGTGGGGTCTGTCCACACTCAAAAAAACGATTCCTGGCAATATTTACTTTTAAGTATTTGGATCATTTAGATTTGATTTAAATACTCGTTTTTTAAAATATATGTAATCCGATTTATTAGAATATATATAAATCTGTTCAATTTAAAAACTATTAGATTTAATCAGTTAAAATGTATGAATATGAATTAAAAAAATCTAGCCGTGAAACAAACCGGATAAATTCTATGAGATTGATTTACATACAAGTGTCAGGAAACTGACTTTAGCAGAAGCGGAAATGACGTCTATTCACACTCCAGTCAGGAGGTGGCGCCAAAATCAAAAACAGACGCTACAGCACATGGACTTCGCCATTTTGCATTGCACTGGATCGTCATCTCACTAGTTTACGATCGCCAAATTGTAGGTGAGTAAAGTTAACAAGTTTGATGTGATTATCTAAAATATAATTTTCTGTTGTTTAATTACATGTGTGACGCGTTGCATGTTTCAGAGTAAAACACACCTCACTACACAGATGGTCTGTTGGAATGTAAGTTACCCTGCAGTGTCTGTTGCTTTTATTGGTTATTTTTTGTGGTTTAATGTTTGAAACCTAAGAAATGAATAAAGTCATAGGCTACTGGAGACTTATCAGAATAAAATAATCATATAATCTCTGTGACTTTATTAACAAAAGAATGTTACAATTATACTATGTTGTTGAGTGCATTGTGTGTCTAACTAAAACTTTTATTTTACAGATACAGCATCATTTCATCGTCTATATGGTGGGACAACCTGCTAGACAGGGTATGTAAGTTATGCTACAAAGATATTGATTTCTGATGCAAAGCTGGATTTTCATCATTGCAGTGTCACATGATCATTTAGAAATCATTTTAATATGATGATTTATTGTCAATATTGGAAACAGGTGGTTTTTTTCCAATAAATGCAGTCATGATAAGCATAAGAAACTTAATTCCAAACATTTCACCGGTAGTGTACACACATGCTGGGACACAATATTTCTGAAACAGAAAAATACATACTCTTCGTCTCACAAAATCTTTATCTGTCTCTATAAACTATTATCTACATAAAATATTGTTAAAGAAAATCATTAAATAATGTGTGTTTTTTTTGTCTTGTTCTAGTTGAAGACATCTGTATCTACCTCAAAGAAGGCATGGAGAGACACATTAAAGAATATGTGGTAAGTGTATGTCAACCTACTCTATTTTTATATCTATCTATTTATATGTATGTGTATGGGTATGTGTGTGTGTATAAATATCTTATGGATAAGTAGATGTTTAAACAAGGTGATTATCTGTTTTCAGGTCTTTTGATGGTTTTGTGACTAATGTTCTATTATTTTACACGTTTGAATCCGTCTATTTTAAATATCAGAGTTTGTAAAACAATTTGCCTGCACATTTTTGAAAATTTCACTTTGCCTGCTATTGGGACTGATTTTTTGTTGTTGTTCTTCTCCAGAATTGTGAAATTGGTGAGTTGGGGATTGCACAGACAGTGGAAGTTTTGCAAAACCTACTTGGTGTCACACATGGGTGTGAAATTACTTTTTGGACTCATTTATGCACTTAAACTGAACTACCAGAAGAACCTCAGGTGCACCTTTGACCTTTCAAAAAATCCTAATGGAACTGGACTTGATACAACCAAGCAATCACTGAAAGATGCTTCAGTGAATACCTGACAGACACGCTGATACATCCCCCTCAAAGTGGGTACATTTTTGTACATTTTCAAGTGAACTTTTTAACATTAAAGGAATATTGCACTTTCATTAAACAAAAAAAAATGATAATTTACTGTCTGTCATCCAAGATGCTTGTCTTTTTTTGTTCAGTTGAGAAGAAATTATGTTTTTTGAGAAAAACATTCCAGGATTTTTCTTAATTTAAAAGACCTTATTGGACCTCAACAGTTAAGTTTCAAAGCAGCTTTAAAGGGCTCTAAACGATCCCAACCGAGGCATAAGGGTTTAATCTATCCAAAAGATTATCATTTTTGGCAAGAAAACTTTTAAAACACAACAACTTGTCTTGCATTATCCATGTGACACACAGTGCGACATTGTGTACTACGTAATAAATGTTTACACATCACAAATGTGAAACGCACATTTGTTGACCATTTTAAATAATAAACGGACCCAAAGACATTAATTAGTATCATTTCGCATACAACAACATCTGAACGCTCCTCTTTCTCCTCGCTTGTAAACACTGGAACGGTAGTTTCAGTTATGTCATGCTAGTGTGTCACACAGCTAGTGCAAAACGTTGTGATTTAAAAGTCCTCTTTTATTTTTATTTTTGAAAATGACAATCATTTAGCTAGATAAGACCCTTATGCCTTATTTGGGTTAATTTAGAGCCCTTTTAAATCTGCATTGAAACCGTAAACTTGAGGTTGAATAAAGTCTTAAATTGAGAAAAATCCTGGAATCTTTAACTCAAACTTTATTTCTTCTTGACTGAACAAAGAAAAACATAAACATATGGGGTTAGAAAACTATCGGGATTTTTGTTTTATTAAATTGGAATATTGCTTTAACAATTTTAAAAGTTGAAAAGTTTTTGAAAAATGTAATTGATGTATATCTAACATGTAATTAGAGATGCATGAAAATTGTTAATGGCACACAGCCACTCAAAACACTAAGCCATGTGCCATTTTTTTTCTTACCACCCAATCATTCTAAATTATTATTATTACATCATGTCACAGATTTCTGAAAATGTTAAAGTAATGTTGTTGTCACTGATTTATGTCTACCTCGAGTTTTACAGGTTTTTTTGTATTTCTGCAGCCTGTTTGCTCAAAATGTTTGCACTTATTTGTGGAATGAGGTTGATTGTGGCTGAAATGTCTGAAACACACTTATTTATTTTGCACAGAATACGAGGTGTATAAGCCATGACTGTCATGCTAGTTGTTAGCTGCTCTTTTTTGCTGCCTTATGAGTAATGCCTTGAAGTATTAAATAAATTGATTGAATGCAAAACCAAGTGGTCTGGCTCTTCTTCTTTTTTGTGTTTTTTTGTTATAGCATATTGTGATTTAGGGTGAATGGAGGAGGAATATATAAATGTATAAATGGTTTATTAGTAAGATACTTAAATGTAATGCATTTTAAGTGAATTGGGTTTATTAATAAAGAATACATAATCCATTTTCTTTATGCATTTAAAACACATTGGACTAAGTAAAACTATTACATAAATTTTACTGGTTTCATTTACATATATCTAAAAAATATCTATCATATAAAGTTTATTTGTTTTTTTAAGATTAGAAGTATGTAATCCAAATGGATGGAAATGTTACATGTAATCAAAATACATAAATCTTATGAATTAGGCCTAAATATTTTTTTGAGTGCATGCTATTATTATACAGTATGTTACTCTCTATTGAATTTAAGTTGGACAAATATAACATCTTTAAACGTTTAAACAACACTAATCCCAAGTTAAGCATTAAAATAATCTGAAGATGGTGTGAAACATCAACCTAATTAGTAATCTGAGAGGGAACAAAACATTTCCCACTAAGATATGAAACGTCTTGGCACCCTATCTGGGCCGCTTGTCCTGAAATTAGTGCTAGCTGTGTACTTTTTCAGTGTCCTAACATGGGCATAAAAGGGAATTCGTTTTGCCAATGCCAAAGCAGCACTCAACTCCTCTTAATTCAATCCCATACTTAGTACACCGTGATCCAGCCACGGACCTGGGGGAGCGGAGGAGCACGGCCTGCTCCGTAACCCAATAAGAGTTCGAGACAAAAGCCAAGACCAGTTCATGAATGGAGATGCTAAGACTCAGAGACAGTAATAAGATTAGGGTCGTGCTTATCTCTCAGTGTGGCTATCAATAGGTTAAAGACACAGGGGGTTAATACTCATGCTGACATCATCATCACAACAGTACAAAATGTACGTATATGGTGGATTCCAGATATGCATTGCAATAGTTAGCCATTTGATATTGGCTAGTGATAAAAAAGGTGAATATGAGGGTTGTGCAATTAATAATTTTTGCATTTCAATTGTTGATTCAAACAATTTAAAAAAATAGACATTCGAGGTAAAACAAATATTGTGAGATTAAAATATATATTGGGTGCTGCTGGACCGATGGGTTTGCAAGCCACTATAAAGGCACCACTGCTTTGACATGTGTAGCCTATAGTGCAAAACTTACTTAAGTTTTTTACCTTAAAAGGTTAAATAAATACATGTTTTCAAAATCACAGGGCGATTGTGGTAAATAACAGTGATTACGCTAATATAAAATTAAATTAAATAATAATAATAAAATGTACGTGTGTTGGTATATGGTGGATTCCAGTTATGTATGCATTGCAATAGTTAGCCATTTAATATTGGCTAGTGATAAAAAACTATATAAGAGGGCTGTGCAATTAATGATTTTTGCATTTCAATTTTTGATTCAAACAATTACAAAAACAAGACATTCGAGGTAAAACAATTATTGTGAGATTAAAATATATATTGGGTGCTGCTGGACCGATGGGTTTGCAAGGCACTTTAAAGGCACCACTGCTTTGACATGTGTAGCCTATAGTGCAAAACTTAAGTTTTTAACCTTAAAAGGGTAAATAAATACATGTTTTCAAAGTCACAGAGTAATCACAGTAAACAATTGTGATTAGAAATAAAATAAAATACATTTCAATAAAATTTCAATAAAAAGTAATAGTAAAATGTATGTGTTGGTATGATGGATTCCAGTTATGTATTGCAATGGTTAGCCATTTAATATTGGCTATATGAGGGCTGTGCAATTAATCTTTTTGCTTTTCAATTTCAATTTTTGATTCAAACAATTACAAAAACAAGACATTCGAGGTAAAACAATTATTGTGCGGTTAAAATATAAATTGCGTGCTGCTGGACCAATGGGTTTGTAAGGCACTTTGAAGGCACCACTGCTTTGACACATGTAGCCTAGTGCAACACTTACTTAAGTTTTTAACCATAAAAGGTTAAATAAATACAGTGATTATGAACAAATTAAATGAATGAATGAATGAATGAATAAATAAATAAATAAATAATCATAAAGTTTTTATTTGCTTGTTTCAAATAATCATGATAATGATTTAAAAAATAAATAATAATCGTGATTATGATTTTTCCCATGATCGAGCAGCCCTAGTGAACATGAAATCAACTTATGTTTTTATATCTTTCATCCGAAAATTTCTGACTTTAGTCATTTTCTCATTCTCCCTATTTTTTTTGTACACTGCACTTGTGTGACCCTGCTTGTGAAAAACCCAGTTAGGTTATTTTATATTTATTGTTTTCTGCATAAAATCATCCTACAAAATGTAAATATCATTCTGTGAAAAATATAACCTTGATATCTTTAATATTGAAAGAGTAAGGTCATCATGTCAAAGATTGAAAAATTACTGGAAATCGATGATTGAAATCAAACCTTGATGGTCCCACTTTCATAAAGAAATGCATTGTATTGTAAGCATTACTTCACGTTAACTCGTACCTTTACAAAAATATTCATATGTTTAAACCATTACAGGAGGAAGGCCAAAATGTGACTCGACCAGAATGTCACAAAGTGTTGCAATACTCTTTTTATGTATGAGCATATACGCAAGAGAAATTGAGAGAGGACAGCATGACCTTGATTTTGTCAGCGTGATGACAGTGGTATGGCCGGTGCGGATGGATTAGTACGGTGTTAATATGCAGGTGATGACTTATTTACCTTAACCGCAATATAGAGAGGACATCCAACAAAGTTTCGACTGCACATTATGGACTGGACAGCACTAATAAGAAGGGTGACCCATATAAACATTCTCAAACACAGAAATAAATCTAGAAATCATCTGAGGAACATGCGCAGTGTGACTTGTACACTTATATTTATGCCCAAGAGTGAGGTCATACTCTAAGTACAAATCGATTCGACGGTCCAACACAGACAACAATACAGGCACATAGCCAGGAATCCCAGAACGGCCACGTCCTGCACAGGGTGGAAAATAGCTTAGCTCAAGGTAAGTCTCTTTACCAGATAGCTCAGAGTAAATCCGAACACGCCACTGAATAATACCTGCACACCTACGTTCACACACATAAAACTAATAATAGCTCTTCTTTCCATTCATTCTTGCAGTGGTGGACACCAGAAATCCTAGTGGGAGTTGAAGGGACATAAACATGAGGGCCTGAGCGTGCCAGGATGCTCGTGCAATGCGTACATGTGAGCTTTAGTGTCTGTCCTTAATAGTTTCTACATTTAGAGACCGAAACGTGCAAACATGCTCAACTGCTTCATATAGATTTGAATTGTAGTATCCATAAACCTTTCATGTTCTACTTTTAATGTAAGTTAGCGTGCATATCTCAAATACAAAATCCAAATGGGCTTTAGGTAATGAAACATCACCTATAATGTTCTCAAAAGCGTAAGTACTGTTAATATCAATCTAGGCTGGGGCTTCTAATAATAATAAACATTTGTTAAACATGAGTATATAAGGTCAAACAAGTTTTGAAGATCTCTTGACTGACGTTGTTGGATGATTGCTTAGGTGAGATCTTCACGGCTGTCTGCACTCACGGCTCATCCACACCATGAAAACAATCCATCACGTGTATGTAATAAACACATACACGCGTGCGCCTCTGAGATAATCCATCTTGAATGTCAACACATTGAACCTAGAATATCCCTTACATCTGTGTATATATGAACCTCTTTCTGAACCAGTGAGATCATGACACACATAACATCGGACTTAAAATAAGCCACATGCCGGAAACAGTGAGAGTTTGTTCTGATGTCTTTATTAAGGGTCTTTGGACCCTCAACAAACACACATCCTTTCGCAGACAAAGCCTTGGACTTCCTTTGAAACCTTTGAGTGCTCTCCACCCTGCATTATGGAACACCATATCCTGCTGAGATGAGCATGCTGTCGAATAATCATTTGTGTGCATTTGGGCTATGCTTGAAATAAAGGTGCTACAGGATTCCATGAATTCAAAATATGTTTGGAGTGTCATGTGTGTTTCTCGTCATTTTAAAACATGTGTTCGTTGCATCATGTGAACCATGTGCATCACGTGTCTTGTCAAAATACGTGCCTGCTGGACACACGTCGAAAGGGTTTATGATAAAAGAGACGTTCACAAAATACTCGCAAGACACTTACTTAAAGGCGCAGTGTGTAAATTTGAGAAGGATCTTTTGACAGCAATGCAATATAATATAGATATCTATATTGTCAGTGGTGTATAAAGACCTTATGTAATGAACTGTATTGTTTTTTATTATTTTAGCCATTTGAGCTGTTTTATCTACATACACTGCGGGTCCCCCTACATGTAAGCCTCCATTTTGTGCCACCATTTTTCTACAATAGCCCTAAACGAACAAACTGCTCTACAGAGCGCGTTTGTCACTATGTTGTCTCAGATGATGACATGTCTGTCCTGTAACGGCTATCGTAGCTTCTCTATATGCAATTTGCAACCTCACCACTAGACGCTGCTAAAATCTACATACTGCACCTTTAAAGGGATAGTTTACCCAAAAATGAAAATTCTGTCATTATTTACTCACTCTCATGTTGTTACAAACCCGCATAAATTTCTTTGTTCTGATGAACACAAAGGAAGATACTTTAAGAAATGTTTGTAACCAAACCATCCGTGGACCCCATTCACTTCCATTGAAGGAAAAAAGAATACTATGGAAGTAAATGGGGTCCATGGATGGTTTAGTTACAAACATTTCTTAAAATATCTTCCATTTCTTCAGGTTTGTAACAACGTGAGGGTGAGTAAATTATGAATTTTCATTTTTGGATGAACTATCCCTTTAACACTAAATTCTGATTACACACACAAGATTAAGCGAGTATCTGGCAAACACAAACTTTTATCATAAACCCTTTAGATGCTTGTGCAGCAGACACTTATTTTGAGAAGACACTTGATACACATGGTTCACATAACGCGCCAAACACATATTTTGACATGATGAGCAACACACATGATGGACTACACACATGTTGTGAGAAGCTTCGCATCATGCATCCTCGAAAAAGAAGTCCCCGGCCGCCACTGATGAAGAGTTGAAATAACTTAAAAACAATTTGAAATTGCTTAATTTGATAAGTTAAAATAATACTAAAACATATGTTGATATAACTTTGAATCACATACACTATAAAAATTCAACTTTTAAATTTTAATTGATACAACAATTTTGAGTTACCTAATATTTTTATTTATATTTACTTTTTTTTTTTTACTTTTTTTACAGTTTAGGCCTTATTTTTTATATGCACTATTAAAATGCAGCATTTTTGTCAAAACAACATATATTTTATGTTACTTTAACTTAAAGGAAAACACCACAGTTTTTCAATAATTTACCATGTTCTTACCTCAATTTAGACTAATAATACATAACTATCTTTATTCATTGGGTGCACTTAATCTTTGTTCAGTGCTACTAAATTCATCCCTGTTTGGATCCTAAGGAATAAATGAGGCTAAATGCTAACACGTTCCCGACGCGCTGTACAAAGATTAAGTGCACGCATTGGAAAAAATAGGTATGTAATAATTGATTAAAAATGAAGTCAAACAACTCTAACTTGTTTTTAAAAGTTATGTCAACTTATCACAGGTCAAAACTTAAAATATTGCATTTACTTGCAAATCCAAGTTGTTTTAACTTAATGCTGCATTTTTTTTTACATTGTGTGTTTTTGTGTTCCCATTTAGGGAGTGTTTTATAGCGTTTATCCTATGGAAAAGGGTAGAATATTGAATTCTGCTCAAATAAAAAAATATGAGAGTGTAGTACTAGTTCAAAACAAAGGGTCAAAATTATAAACCTACAATGAAACTTTGGATTTTAAACTATTTTAGGATTTTTTAAAATTAAAAATTTTACATTGCGAAGTAATTGAGTTAGTTCTAGCTCAACTGGTATAACATTGCATTAGCAGTGCAAAAGGTCATACATTTAATTTCCAGCGGACACAAGTACACTGACAAAATGTATAGCAAATCATTTTGGATAAAAATATTTGCCAAATGCGTACACTGTAAAACCTAAAAGTTAACTCAACTCAAACCATTTAAGTAAACCGGTTGCATTAGTTTTAAAACACATACATTTGAGTACTGTGAACTTAAACAAATTGAATCATATGCAGTTATGCACTTATATTTAAGTTCACACTACTTAAATATAAGGGCATAATTGCACATGACTCAAGTTCACAGCAGGGCCGGCGTCAAGGGGGGGGCATTCGCGGGCAGTGCCCCCCCAAACAGGTTGTTGTGCCCCCCCAAAAAGTTTTTTATTAATTTAATATATATATCAATAATAATTAAAATAAATTAAACATTGAATGTTTCATGACTTGTAATGTAGTCAAATGTGAAAAATATAGTTGATATATGTTTTCTTTAATTAAAATAGACCAGTTTCTCTGATTGGATGTATTGCCGCGTCTCACCCGTCTTACGTCTTTAGCATATTTGTGACTTGATGCTAGCAACGTGTTTTTTCGTGGCATTTTATGGATCGTGTAAAATATGGATATTAGAACATTTAGAACGAACCAGCACCGCCTGCCTGCTTCATCTGACTTCATGCAAACACAGACTGGCTCAAACTCAGAGATTAGAGGTCGAGGTGGAATTTACAAATCTACAGGACACTGTTTTAAGGAAGTTTATGTTCGTACACGCCGTCTTCAGCTTTTTTTAAAAAAAAGGCAGCGCGAGGGCGATTTGTTGTTGCGTCAAGCAAAGCGCGAGTGCAGCGGAGCTCAGCTTGCGCTCACGCCGCGGTCGAAGTTCAATAGTTTTGTGCATAGTTTGTGGTCTTTTGCACTTTATACGGGAAATGAGCTGACAGTCTGTACCAGTTGTATGAGTGTGTGCATGCACTGTATTTGTTGTTTAAATGTCTTGTTTTTGCAAGTTATTGTTGCTATCGCGTGCCCCCCCTTGGAAGCCAAGTGCCCCCCTGTTAGTTATGGTCTGGCGCCGGCTCTGGTTCACAGTACTTAAATTTATGTGTTTTAAAAATTAAATGGGCTAATGCAATCTGTGTTCTTAAATGGTTTGAGTAAAGTTGACTGTTAGGTTTTACAGTGACATGTAAGTAAAATAACAAAAAATCTGCAAAATGTCCTGATCACCAATAGATTTATCATACAAAAATCTGCGTCACTCACCACGTTAACTTCTGAGATTGTTTGAAATGTCCAAATAGTTAACAAATTAAATATTTTTAAGTGTCCAAATACACAGACCTTGGGGTCTCCATGTACACTGCCCTCAATGAATTGTACAACAACCACTTTTCAACAACATCTAATGACGTCTGAAGAAGCAATTTTACAGAAACAGACTGCTTTTACTGTCAAAATACAAATGAAACATCTCTTTGACCTCGAGCAGGAATTGGTTTTGGAGTTTCTGGAATTTGGAGAGCGTGTTTAGAAATGTGTTACCTAACACGTTGGATGTTGAACCCAAAGACCTTATTAATTTGAACTATTTTCACTTAGGCTATCTGCTGAAGACAGCAAACTCACACACATGTGCTTCACACACAAAACCATACCCCATTCATCTTAACAACACAAGTTTGATTTTCTCTAACTGCTAAGGATGTCCTAAAACTTATGTTGATGTCCTTAAACTGCTAAGGGTGTTCACGGAAATTCAATATTGGAATAAATGGATGCTGTATAAACACGACCCAGACTCCTCCATGAAGGTGTGTACATGTCCATGTGCGTGTGTTTGTGCACTGTGACTCATGTAACACAATTCTAAGAATGTAAATGAGGAGAGACTGATCATAACCAGGCACCTGGTGTCATTTTCTCAAGCAGAATTTAGCACTCACGGTGAGAGATACAGATAGACAGAGAGAGATGACTGGTGACAGTTATATGGGCAAATAGGGGCATTCCTAAGTGCCGATACCCCAAACACTCACGTGAGGTATGAGTTAACATACCCAACTTATTATCACTATTGTCCGGGAATACACCATGCACTCACCATAACAAAAACAAGATATGCAATGATGACATTATTCCATATTATTGCACGCAGTATGCTTACATTTTTCAAATGCACTGTATCATATTCATTAAAAGATGTAATGTTAACATTCACATAAGAAAGAAAAATCACATACATAGGCATTTAGTGGATGGTTTTTCCAAAGCTAAATCCCAGATGAGATCTTTTTAATATCTGATGAGATTAAATGGAGAGCCAGCCTCTGCTTAAGTCTCATGTGTTTAAATATTTCTGCTGAGAAAAAGACACAAAATATCCTAAATTTCAGAAGACATCTCAAGATTGTCACAAACTACTCTCAGTTTTGCGAATCTACAAAGTCAATAAAATGAAAATTGCAATATAAACTCATTTCGCATCAAATTGACCCCAAATCAGATTATTTAACTTATCTACATTAAAGGAACACTCCACTTTTTTTGAAAATATTCTAATTTTCCAGCTCCCCTATAGTTAAATATTCGATTTTTACTGTTTTGGAATCCATTCAGCCAATCTCCGAATCTGTCGGTACCACTTTTAGCATAGCTTAGCATAATCCATTGAATCTGATTAGACCATTAGCATCGCGCAAAAAAATAACCAAAGAGTTTTGATATTTTTCCTATTTAAAACTTGACTCTTCTGTAGTTACATTGTGCACTAAGACTGACAAAATTTTATAAGCAATTTTCTAGGCTGATATGGATAGGAACTATACTCTCATTCTGGCGTAATAATCAAGGACTTTGCTGCCGTAACATTGCTGCAGGAGGTGCAGTGATATTACGCAGTGCCCAAAAATAGTCCCCTTGATTACTTTCAATAGCAGGGGACTATTTTCAGATGCTGCGTAATATCATTGTGCCTCCTGCAACCATGTTACGGCAGCAAAGTCCTTGATTGCTGCTACCCAGTCTCACAAGGTTTTGTGATATAGTCACGTAATTTTTTGATTATTTTTTCGTGATATTATCACGAATTTCCGCGTTTTTCGTGATCGTACAACGAATTCCTGTTTTCGTGTGATTATCACGTATTGGTTACTCAACTGCTTTTTCCTATTTTTAAACCATTGTTGCTTCGGTTTAGGGTTAGATTTGGTGCTTGCATTAGGATGTCACTTTATATATTGGTTTATACAATTTTTTCTGATTTATTTTTTTGGGTTGGGTTTGGGTAGGGACGTCATTTTATGTAAATCTAACCCTAAACCAAAGTGACAATGGTAAGAAAATAGGACAAAACAGTTGAGTAACCAATACGTGATAATCACATGAAAACAGGAATTCGTTATACAATCACGAAAAAACTTGGAAATTCGTGATAATATCACAAAAAAAAGAATCAAAAAATTACGTGACTATATAACGAAATTTCGTGAAACTGGGCTGATTATTACGCTAGAATTAAAATAGAGTTCTAAACAATATCTGCCTAGAAAATCGCAACTTTTAATTTTCTATCGGCCTAAGTACACAATGTAACTACAGAAGACTGAAGTTTTAAATAAGAAAAATATTAAAACTTTTTATTTTTATTTTTAGCCTGATGCTAATGGTCTAATCAGATTCAATGAATTGTGCTAAGCTATACTAAAAGTGGTACTGCCAGATCCGGAGATCAGCTGAATGGATTCCAAAATGGTAAAAATAAAATGTTTAACTCTAGGGGAGCTGGAAAATTAGCATATTTTCAAAAAAAGTGGAGTGTCCCTTTAATTTTACACCTCAGTACTAATAATACATTTTAACAATTGTCTTTTGTGTCTACTTTTATTTCTCCTAGAGAATTTGAGGAATTTGGGCCTCTAACTATAACTGGCAGCAGAAGTGACGTGATTGTCAAGTATAACCCATCCCAGTGAAAAGTTAACACACACACACACACACACCCAGAGCACTGGGCAGATATCCCTACAGCACCCGGGCAGCAATGGGGGGGAAAGGTGCCTTGCTCAAGGGCACCTTCGGGTTACAAGCCTCTTCAACTTTTAGGCCACGTACTGCCCCTATGTCATTTGAGACAGATCCTGGCTCAAACACAACAAGAATTAGGAGAAAAGGTGAAAGAAAGTGTGAACCTAGTACAAGCCCATAATGAATTAAAGTACAGTCTCATGTGCAGACGTAAAGAGATATGGCAGCACTGTTACCTTAGACAAGCTTTTAAGTTTTTAGATGGAAATCTAATCGTATTAAAATTAAATTATTCATTCAATGTCATTTTCTAGTTAATAAAGAACAGATTTGCTGCAGGTGCACGCACACATTGCTGAAATACCACATGTATACCAAAATAATTATAAATAAGTGTCTCCAACATAATTAACGCTTTAGTGAGAGGGTGTTATGTAGGTGTGTTTGGGTTTTTGTTGTTTGCGTTTTTAAGAAAATTACAGCGTGCATGCATTTTTGCTTAAAATATGTACATATTTGCTTAAGGGAGGTTGTTCTAGTACATCATTGGAAGAAGCAGTACAGTGTGTTTGTGTGCCAAAGGCATCAAGGGATTTTTGTGTTTGCGTGTATCTCTAGATACAAATGAAGATACATCTCTGAGTCGCTCCTTTAGGTCTCTCACTCTCTCTCTCTCCCTCTTTTTTTGCACACTCCAGATCTATCGATCTGCACTGCATCTCTGAGCAGTGAAGCTATATGTCTGCCTTTATCCATTGCTATAGCTCAGGTACTTTACGATAAACAGGAAAACAGATGCAAAGAACATGAGGCTGTGAAAGAAATTGAACTAAACTGTAGATATGATGTGTCACAACCCACAAATGGGTCACAGCATTTTTGAGAATAACTTTGTTCGGCTAATCGGCTTATACATGCAGGTCATGGTATCCTTATAGGTACATTAAGCACAATAACTATACAATTTGTGAGGGATCAAAACTTTAACCACCATCCAAATTTGCATTTGTTACATTAATGAATAAATAAATTCTAAAACTGGGACAATTTGAAGGCAGTGAACATTTGGTGATGTCCAATGTCCTGAAACCAATTAGGAACTATTCTGATCATATATGTGAAATACATACATTTACTTTGTTTTATTGTTAGATGTGCTCCTTTATAGTGGAGTATTGCATTAGAAGGTTAAAAGATCATGGGTTCAAACCTTAAAGGGGCACTCCACTTTTTTGAAAAATGCTAATTTTCCAGCTCCCCTAGAGTAAAACAGTTGATTCTTACAGTTTTGGAATCCATTCAGCCGATATCTCCGGGTCTGGCGGTACCACTTTTACCACAGCTTAGCACAATCCATTGAATTTGATTAGACCATTTAGCATCACGCTAAAAAATAACCAAAGAGTAAAAAAAATTGAAATAATCAAGGACTTTGCTGCTGTAACATGGTTGGAGGAGGCGCAATGACATCATGCAGCAGCCGAAAGTACCCCCCTTAGTAACTTTCAATAGCAGGGGAGTATTTTCGGGCACTGTGTAATATCATTGCCCCTGCTGCACCCATGTTACGGCAGCAAAGTCCTTGATTATTACGCCAGAATGAGAGTATAGTTCCTAGCCATATCTGGCTAGAAAATCACAACTTTTAATTTTCTGTCAGTCTTAGTACTCACTGTAACTACAGAAGAGTCAAGTTTTAAATAGGAAAAATATCCAAACTCTTTGGTCATTTTTGAGCACGATGCTAATGGTCTAATCAGATTCAATGGATTGTGCTAATGCTAAAAGTGGTACCGCCAGACGCGAAGATCAGATGAATGGATTCCAAAACGGTAAAAGTCAAATATTTTACTCTAGGGGAGCTGGAAAATGAGCCTATTTTTTAAAAAGGGCAGTGTCCCTTTAAACACGTTGATATAAAAATATACCTGGTAATGCACAAAGTTGCTTTGGATAAAATGAAAAAAATCTTTTTTTATCAAGTATATTCTTTTATTTAAACCTGCTAGTCTCTCTCTCTCTCTCTCTCTCTCTCTCTCTCTCTCTCTCCTCACGAGAAGGTGTAGATTTGTGAGAGAAGGATAAGTGATGTGATGGATAGCGCCAAACTGTTAAGGTAACACGACGCCTGGCTGTACCGCAGCCAAGCAGCTCTATGAGGTTGCTGATGTTCTGATTGGCTGTTAAATGTTTTTAAGGAACGGTGCTGATGTTCTGATTGGCTGTTTATTGTTTTAAGGAAGGGTGCTGATGCTCGGATTGGTTGGGTTCCAGCGATCACGGCACACCTGAGACAGAATGCCGAGTGTCTGTGGGCTGCAGCTGGCACAGTGGAAAAATACTGAGTCATGACCATGCCAGCTGTGAATAGGTTCACAATAAGGTGTGCACAAATGCAGGAACACAGCAAAAAACCCACAGAGAATGAATCATAAAAATGCACTAAATATTCATCTATCCAACACCTTTGAAGTAGAAAATGTATGTGCGCTTGAACTCAATTATGCTTTTGTCAGCACAACAAGTTATTATAATAACAGTATCACACCGTAACGCACATTTCCTGCCGTTTATATTCTCATATGCATCTGAAAGGGAATTTTCATGATTATTAGTAAGTATAGAAAATTGTGCTAGAAAGGAAGGGATGCAATTTCATTACCAAATCTAAACCCCATTGTATTTCATCCTTGTGATGTCCTTTCCAGAGATGTAAACACAATTAATTTACCACAATGAGCAATAATGATTAAAGGAAAATGTGATTTATTTTAAATAATGTTCCTGCGTTTGTCCTGATCCTCTGATTTGTTTTCACATTTGCAGGCCCGCATTAACACAATGTAGTGTCCTAGGGTGACCACATTTGAAGTCTGGCTCTGCACATTTGGTGTTCAGCAGATTTGGTGGTGTGCAATGACCTCACTTTATGTTTTTTATATATGTATAAAAAAAATCAAAATATGTACCCAAGCTGTCACTGGGGAGGTACCCTTTCAAAAACTACAGCTTAACACCTCAGAGGTACATATATTGATACCAAATGTATACATATCTGTATACCTAATGGTATAATAGGGCTATTTAAAAGGGTCCTGCACCAGTGATCGCTGGGGTACATATTTTGACCATTTTTACAGTAGGCTACATGCAAATTTATGTTAGTCACGGTGGATGCTATGGATGGTTGCCAATGCATTGCTATGTAGGTTTTAGTGTTAGTAGTTGTCTCTTTATGATGGTCTGTTTCTTAGATATGGCTTAGGTCTACTTAGCCATTAGTGTAAATCTATGGGAACTGCCAGAAAAGCGACACCACACTTTAAAAAAAAACCCCCACTGCATGCTGAATTATAATGCATGTAAGGTAAGGGGTTAACAAAAACACATAAGTATTATTAATGCAGAACTTTTTTAGCACCGCACCAATATTATTATAGCCAGTCTGTCTTTATATAGCTAGTTTGTATGTAGAAATAACCAGTGGTTATAGGAACATTGGTGCTCATGGATGTCAAGAAAATCTCTCTTCTAATACCCCCCCCCCCCCATTCATCTATCCTTCCACACAATAAACCTTTTTCCAAAATAACTCCAATGGCCAATATTAAATTACTCAGGATCTGGCAACAGTAGCCAATATAAACCCACTTCATAACCGTGTCTGGTACTAATAATACTTGACCTGTCCATCTGTCCAGTAATGTTATACAACAGTCCGGACTGCCCTCATTTAAGAAAGGTACACCATGAAGACAAAATAGGGCCATGTTAGGGAAAAGGATGGAGTGGCACATAAAAAGTTTCATAAAAAAATAAAACGTAGCTAAAGTGATTAAAAAAGGAAAAACTTGCAAAAGAAGAATTATTATTTTATTGATACATTTTTTAAATGTTTAATATGTGCATATTTGCTAGCTATAGGAAACAAGTGAAAAAAAGACAAAGAACAAAGAGTTTAGCGTGGTTAGCGTGACATAACAGGCCGATTGAATTCTACAGGGAGTAAAGATTTCATGGGAACGAGAGAGAGGAATAGAGGAAGAACTTAGAAAAACAAAACAAATTTTAAGCTTCAGTCTTGCGCTAGAGACGGTTAAGGCCGGATGATCTTTTAGTAACACCCGTCATGTTTATCCACAGCAACACCAATGGTGATAGTGTCTCACTCCCCAGGGGCCGATTTGGCTGTGACTGACTGTACATGCTGTACACAAACAGAATAACACATAGATCCCTACAGACATACATAGCAAACTTCTGCAAAGCAAGAGAATGCATAAATCATACACAAAGCGCCACTTGTATTTTCTGCAACACAAGCTTGCATGTGCACTATAGTTCCCTTTAAAATGTGGTAGTGAGCTTTGCAGACTGCACTGACGTGAGGATTTACAGCTCTTAAGTATCTTAAGTAACGTTATCAGATGTTTACTCAAGGATTAGGTTTAAGGGGAAATAAAAATAGGCACAAATGAGATCATTATTTACATACAGTATAAAATTAATGTGAAGATTAGCTAATAAAAAGTTGGTCTTGGAAAAATTTAATGAAAATGTTTTAGTTCATATTGAATGCAGTCCTGGGTATTATTTACACTTTAAAAAAAATCTTGGTTATCTTCAACCTAGCATTGGGTCAAAAATGAAGCTGTTGGATTAAATCAACCAAGAAAATGTTTATATTTGACCCAACACTGGGTTAAAAATAACCCAGCATTTTTTAGAGTTTCATCGGAAACACACTCTCGTTGCTGTGGTTACGCTCCTGGCCCAAAATTAACTTCCGGTGCTTGTTTATCGGTCTGGCTAGCGACTTAACTGACCTCTGGAACAAATACTTGGTTTCCAAAGGACGAGGAGAGACAGTGAGCATGTACAGACTGATCTCACGGAAAGTCGTGTTATAGTCACGAAAAATTTTATTAATTTATTTGTGTCCGTGGTACGAAATGTACCTTTTTTCCTGCATCAAGCACAAATGTCTTTGTCGTGTCACACAAATAGTTTTTCACGTCTGTGGCATGACTTTCTTTTTCGTGTCATTTTATGTATCGATTTCTTATGGTTTTTTCCTATTTTCTTACCATTGTCGCTTGGGATTAGAATCACTTTCTGTTATATTTTTAGACATCCTTACCCAAACCCCAACTGTAACCCCAACTCCAGCCGAGAATAGTTTAAAAAGCGGAAGAAAAACATGTAGAAACCAATACATAAAAGTACATCCTAACCCAAACCCCATCTAACCCCAACCCCATGTGACAACATTTTAAAAATAGAAAAAAATGAGAATATTAGATACAAAGACATACATGCTCAAGGCACGAAATAAAGCTATTGATCAAATTTTTCGGGACTATAACACGACTTTCCATGAGATCATGTTGGCATGGATCACCACTTTGTGGATTTGACATTCAGACAAGAATTTAAAGTCCCTGCGAACCAAAAGTCACAATCAACTTTACATTCATGTTGTGACGTATTTCAGAGTGAAACAGAATATCATAGGTGGGTAAACATAGTGGGTGTGGCTTGTGTTTTCCACTGTGCATTCATTGGATATAGTAGGCATTTCATTCAGAAATGGAACTGGCATCAGACTGTTTGAGGGGGCGGAGTTAACAGATGCTCCCGCCCAAGCCATCTAGCTGACGTCATCAGAGAATGATCGGCGCAAGAGGGCGGAAGTACATTTTCAGATTTTGATTTGACTGATTTGAAGTTTATGATGGCACGTTAATTAAAAAAATATATACTTGCACGAATAAATTATTTATTAAAAAATTAATGTTAAAATTAATTTTTAAATAAAAAGTCTTTACGTATGCTTTATTGTTCATTAGTTTTGCCATACTTTATTTATTGTGTGGAAATATGGGGAAATAATTATATAGCAACACTTCAGCCACTTGTTATTTTACAGAAGAGAGTTTTACGGATCATTCATGGGGCGGGTTATAGGGAACATACTAATGTATTTTTTATGGAGTCTAAATTATTAAAATTTAAAGATTTGGTGCAGTTACAGACTGTGCAAATTCTTTTTAGGGCAAAGTGTAATGATTTACCTCGAAACGTACAGAAATTATTTACTTGGAGAGAAGGAGGGTATGTGTTGAGAGGAAAATTAAATTTCATATTACCAATGGTACATAGTAGGAAGAAAAGTTTTTGTGTTTCCATACAAGGGGTAAAACTGTGGAATAACCTAAATGAGAAGCTTAAGAAATGTCTAAATATAAAACAATTTAGGAAAAGATTTAAAGAAATGATTTTTGAATGTTATAAAAATATGAAATAGGAATATGAGTTGGTTAAGCCAGAATGCCTGTTGCTAACATATTGTATAAATGCATGAAGATTACGGGTTTGTGTTGTGTAAGAAATGTAACTTATAAGTTGTGTAAGGAAATGTAAGGTATTAAGAGTTTGAAGGAGGGGTGGGAATTAATAAGTGCTAAACTTCAGCCCACTCCTTTTCAAGCATGCAATGAATCTTGATTTATCAGTAGTTTTTTTTGTTTTATTTTGTTTTGTTTTGTTTTGTTTTTGTTTTGTTTTTTGTTTTTAATTGTTGTTGTGTTGTACATATTGTACATTTTGCATTGTATGCTTGAAATAAATTTGCTGAACTGAACTGAACTGAACTGAAAAAAACGCTGCGATATTACAAAAAATACGATTTTTATGATTTCAATGTGATTGTGTTTTTATGATTGTTTTGATTTCAATGGATCATTGTTTACATTAATTTTACACAGTAACGTTAGCTCAGTGTAATGCTTGATCCACTTCAGCTATATGATTTGAACTAAGGTCATTTATTGTTTTTTTTATTTAGCTTATTTAATAAATAATAATCTACCAGTGGCGGCCGGTGACTTCTTTTTTCGAGGGCGCCCGATGTGAAAGTTGTCACAACATGTGTGTAGCCTGTCATGTGTGTGATTCGTAATTTCAAAATATGTGTTCTGCATGATCCAAAAATAGTCCTCTGCCATTAAAAGTAACCAAGGGTAGTGCGTAATATCACTACGCCTGCTGCAGCCATGTTACATCAGCAAAGTCCTTGATAATTACACCAGTTTGAGAGTATAGTTAGTCATATCTGCCTAGAAAATTGCAGCTTTTAATTTTCTGTCAGTCTTAGTACACGATGTAACTACAGAAAAGGAAAAATTGGAAAAATAGGAAAATAGGAAAAATATCGAAACTCTTTGGTTATTTTTTAGCGCGATGCTAATGGTCTAATCAGATTCAATGGATTATGCTAAGCTATGCTAAAAGTCCTAGCGCCAGACCCGGAGATCAGCTGAATGGATTTCAAAATGGTAAAAATCAAATGTTTAACTCTAGGGGAGTTGGAAAATTAGCATATTTAAAAAAAGTGGAATGTCCCTTTAAGTGAGTGTCTTGCGTGTATTTTGTGAATGTGAGCGTCTCTTTTATCATTAAAAACGGTTTTGACGCATGTGCAGCAGGCAATTATTTTGACCAAACACATGAAGCACATGGTTCACATGATGTAACAAACACATATTTTGAAAACACGGGCAACACACATGACACTCGCCCCTTGGATGAGCAGTCACGAGCCGCCACTGTAATCTACTTTAAAATAGGACTCTGTTGTTATCTATTCTATGTGAAAGTCTACCAAAAGTTAAGTTTGCAAAAGCCTTTTGTTTATGTTGTTGCCACTAAAGCAGTCTAATAATTTCTCCTCACACAGTTTTTAAAAACAAACAAAAGAAAATGATTAAGGGAGTGCACATTAAAATGGAATTCTTTATGGGTCAAGGTTCAAAAGGTGCAGTGGATGTTTTTGTAAATGCTATCATTACTTACAAAAAATGTTATTTCAGCAGTCAAGTAATCCAGATTATCCTTTTACAGGTAAAACTACTTTTTCAAAGCGAGCTCTAATGGAAAACACCTGGGGGTTTATTTAGAGCTCTTGTCTGGTTTCCTTGCGTGCATCATGAAAAATTACAGGTTTTACCACATCTGTGTGGTTTTGAGCTGAAATTTCACATATAACTTGCACGGACAAGATTAGTACGCGATTGTATCACACCATTTTTTGTGAATACAATATATGTAAGGGCGGCTATACTTTCGAAAAGGTGTTTCAACATTTAGTCTGGTGCAATGCTTTCCTCATAGACTTCCATGGTTAGTTCATCACTGTAAACACCAAAATTTTTACTTGGCTTTACAAACTGAAAGATAAAATCATTTCCCTTCAACCAGACACCTATTGTGAACTCATTCTGCGAGCAGTCAACATATTAACCATATCAAAACAGATGACAAAACCAGTGAAACAACTCAATGCTTCTCAGATTTCACAACAGACTGGGGACTGGTTTATTTAGTTTGGTGCCAATGGAAAAGGAGTAGCAACGAGATAAAATAGCACAGACAAGTGGATCGCCTATGCTCAGTGCCAAAGCTGGCATCTACCGTGCCAGTCTGTAATCTGTTTATATATAAACAGGGTGAACCCCCATCAAAGGGTACACAGAAATACAAAAAACAATTTTGAAGTGCTGTGGTCACGCAAAGGGCAAAAAAACACTGTGAGTTTCCAGCCCACATCATACCCAGAGTAAAATGTGTGTATGTAGGCTTGATATTGTTGATTTTACAGGTTGACTGCTCGTAGAATGAGTTCACAAGAGGTGTCTGGTTGAAGGAAAATGATTTTATCTCTTAGTTTCTAAAGCCTAGTAAACATTATGGTGTATACAGTGATGAACTAACCATGGAAGTCTATGAGGAAAGCATTGCAGCAGACTAAATGTTGAAACACCTTTTCGAAAGCATAGCCTCAAGATTACATATATTAGTGGTTCTCAAACTGGGGTCCGGGGCCCCCAGGGGGGGCCGCAAGATGGTGGGCCCCAGTTTTTTACATTTTATAAAATACAATTATTTATCATGATTTCTGTGTAATTAAACCTAAAAAAAATGCTACTAACCAACAGCACTACTTTGTATAAATTAATATGTTTTGTTTAATTAAAATGTAAAATTTTAGAACAGTTTTTGTCATCATTTTTTTGGGGGGGGGGGGGGGCGCAAAGGAATGCACCGTACACAAGGGGGGCCGCACGCGGAAAAAGTTTGAGAACCACTGACATATATTGTGTTCGCGTATACATACAACTCTCGCACACATGTCTGCTCTTCTCTGTTAACCTTTCTGGTCAGAAATCCTAATGCATTGGGAAATAGTGTTCACACACACATAGCGGCCTCTAAAAATGTTTAGAGTAGACA
The DNA here is from genome assembly GCF_030506205.2 of Paramisgurnus dabryanus. Taxonomy (NCBI): domain Eukaryota; kingdom Metazoa; phylum Chordata; class Actinopteri; order Cypriniformes; family Cobitidae; genus Paramisgurnus; species Paramisgurnus dabryanus. The sequence goes on along the minus strand of NC_133343.1, from coordinate 26,330,584 downwards.
CTTAAATCATCACTTAAAAATATACAAAAGTCATTGCATTGCATGACAAAAAATATGAAATAATAGCACAGATATATACAAGCACAAAAATATTTCACAAAAGGTTATTCAATTTTTGAAAATTGTGAAAAAATATAGAAATCCGCTCGTTATGTCATAATGCAGGAAAAACCAAGTCCAAGTCTCCAATCTCACAGCTGTTCATATAATTTTTATATATATTTATTTATATCACACATTTAAGCTGTATTTTTATAAACTCCCAGTCTAAACTACACTGTCAGACAAAAGTTATAAAGCTTAAAAAGGCCCTAATATGTATGTACCAATATGAAGTACCAATATGGTACAAACCAGGATGGCTTTTGTCTTATAAGTATAAATTAGCATTTAGCTAACTGGCTAGTGGAGCCAAACAGCGTTGTCCTTTGTTTACAACATAAAAAGCAGCCCGACATGGCCTCATCCCTTTGTTGCGTGTTCCCGGGGGCAGTGTACATTTTGGGGTTTGTGATGTCACCAACCCAGGAAAAAGCTCACTTGTAGTTCATCCAGCCTTTCATTGTAGTTTATGAGAAGTGATTTCTGTTAAAGAAAATATCTCCCTTTGCATTGCACTTTTAGCGTTGTAACTTTGCAGATGTCGTTTATGCTCAAACAGCAACATTACAATCTAACAGAAGTTAAAAATGTGAAATCATAATTAATGACACCTTTAACATGACAGCCCCCCATGTTTAAAATGACTTTTTGTCACCAGTATGACTGGAGTCCGTATGTGGTTGTGATTATTATTAATTACTTTATGTGTAACACATTTGTGACCCTGCCTTTGAAAATCCAGCTAAAGTAATTTTTTTGTGATTTACTGTTTTCTATATACACGAGAGCATGAAAAGAAGCCTATTGACACAATATTAATATTATTCTGATTTATAATATAAATCTGCTGTAATTGCAAAAGGCAAACAGTATTTTAAATGTATTTTGGCTTTGTATCTTTAATGTAGAATTTGGATGGTTAGCTGAGATTATGGAAGGGAGAAATATATCTATACACTATACATAGCAAGGCAGTGAGTGTGTGTTTGTGAGTGAGTGAGTGAGTGAGTGAGTGAGTCAGAGAGAGAGAGACATAGAGAGAGAATGGAAACAGTAAACCCCACTTAAACAGATATGGGATCTCCCCAAACTCCCCTTCCTCTTTCCTATAATAAACCTTGTATCTCTACTTCATCTTCTCGTATGCAAAGTGTTAAAGGGGAGGGCACAGTCTATGAAAAGAAAGCAGATCTTTATATGTGCATGGATGTGAATGACATTGTCAGAACCCACAAGGTGTCAACAACAAGTTTCCTGATATGCCATATAAGGTGTACACTACTCAATCAATATAAAACTTGTATTGTTTTGGCACTATTTTATGACAGACATCATATACTGTCTGTGTCTTTTTCCCATTCTTCTCTCTTCATGTTTATCCTATCTAAATGTGTTGACTTGTGTTTAAAATCTGCTTGCGGTTCTGCTCCGGGCTTAAATGTGTGTGTGTGTGTGTGTGTGTGTGTGTGTGTGTGTGTAATCAGATCCCAATCCTCAGAAGCATCCAACATTAACAGGAGATGAGGACTCATAGCGGTCAAAGAAAACACAGGATCAAATGGATGCCAACTCACACACACCCAGTCAGGCATATGGTTTACAGGGACAATTCCATAGACACATTGCATTTTTTACTGTACAAATTGTATATTATATTACCAAACCTACCCCAGTCCCTAATCCCAACCACCACAAAACCTGTTGGCAGTCTTTAATCTATATGAAAAAGCACAGTTTAGTATGTTTTTTTTAAGCTGTTCAGTTTACAGGGACACTTCCTGTATTCCCATAAACCATTTATAGCATTATAAACATGTCATAATACACATATTCATTATCTGTAAACCACACACACACACACACACACACACACACACACACACACACACACACACACACACACACACACACACACACACACACACACACACACACACACACACACACACACACACACACACACACACACACACACACACACATACACACACATACACGTATACTAGTAGATCCTGCTCAGTTAGCACTGCCAATATCTCATTACAGATCTACAGCCAGACTTGTATCTTTGAATATTTTGACTATATGGAAATCATTATTCACATGGACTTAGACAAGAGATGTTGAAATAAGGCCAAACAGGAACTTTCATGAGGTTATAATACTCACATTGGGATAACTTAAAATTTGCATGCTGAACAATGATTGGGGGTGGCCTACCAAAATGGCAAAAATATGCATACATTTGGTACCAAAATGTGCCTTAAATGTATTAATATGCTCTTTGGTATCATTATTTACCTCTATTATGGAATACTTATATGATTTCTTTAGATGCAAAGGTGTTCTTTTTTTAAAAGGTACCGCTACAGTGACAGCTATTTTTTTTTTTTTAAGTTTCGACAAATGCAGAACCAAAATTCAGGGAGACAGTCATGATATCACCATGTCAAAGTCTTAAATTATAGACAATTGATCCCTTCCTAATATGGAAATATGCTATTCTAGTTATTCAGAGAAAGCTGCTAATTTTACATTACATCCTCTTTCCATGAACTAAGCATGGACGGTGGGCTCTCAGCACCTTCTCTATTTGGCGGCCTTTGGTCTATATGAGAAGAAAAACAGGATTGTGTGTTGTATGCTGAAATCTGGATTGATGATATGGAGGGGTTATGGGTTAAAGGGCACAATCCTATTTTAAATCCGCAAGGTTAATTCAGTCGGTGTATCCATGTTGTCTGTGCTGTCCAAACTCTGTCTTGGTAACCTAGCCGATGGTTTATTAACTTGTTACAGCTGATGAAAAGGAAAACCTTTCCATGTGCCGAGTTTACTCATTGCATATGTATGCATTACTCTGTTGTATATTGAAATGCCTTTTCTCCCAGGCCATTTCTAAACTGGATATATTGTTTCAGCCGTGATTAACCACCACCCAAGTTTGGGGAAGTCATCTGAATTCAATCCCAAACTCTTTGGATCATTTAGAACGTCTGGACGTCACATGCAGTATTAAAGGCCAGGGTTTGAATACCTAAAGAGAGGGCATGTGAAGGGAGATACAAGCAGTTTCCCGTAAGAAAGGAAATCTCTTGTCTTAAGCAATATTGGAGTAACCTTGCCCTACTGGTTTTAACACTCTAAAAAATGCTGGGTTATTTCAGCATTAGGTCAAAAAGGGACAAACCCAGCCTGTTGGGTTGTAATTTAACATATGCTCTGTTGTTTGAACCCATAATTGGGTTAAAAATAAAAATTTTAGTATAAATAGTACATTCTAGTAATGTTGATGTTTACAGTTTTTTTCGATTGCTAAACGTCAGTGGGCACAAATGGAGCTACATGTGCAAAACTCTAACTACAACCTGCAATACCAAAAGTCACCTGACCACAACTCTTAACACATGACTCAAAACAGCTCAGTGCAGCCAAACACTAAAGACAACCCTCACTGAGATAACACACACTGTCACTCACAACACACTAAGAGGAAAAACACTAACATCAAACACCAATACAGAAAAAATTACTAACTTTTTATCTTTACAGTTTGAACAATTTCAGTGACTTCATACAAAGTAATATTTTCTTCAAATAATGATATATTTATTGATTGATTTATCACATGATTTATTGAAATTTTTTGACCAGAACAATTCTTTAAGGTAAATGAAAATTTGCAGTTTGCTTCAATAGTCTGTAGTAGTTTATGGAATTATAGTAATGAGGAAAAAAGGTAGAAACTAAAAGTACATACTGTAATTCAAACAAATAATTGAGGAGCTAATCCTGCCTTTCTCTAGCATCAGACCACTACCTGCCACCCTTCTCCCTCCACAAACCCGTCTTCCTTGTTCCATTTCCAAAATTTGTCTTTCTAAGCTCTACCTATCATATTTATTTAAAAAGTAATATTATATATAAATGAAATATATAAATGAAATTGGAATTTATATTTATATGAAATTGCAATCAGCAGTGTTTGAAAGGCACAAGGCTGAAATCAATTCTGTTTTGAATGTGTGGTTCACAGTTTTGACAGCAGTGTGTTAGCATTTGAACAAAGTGCTGTAAATCCACAGTGTTGTGCAGGTTGTGGTTAAAGTCATGGGATAAGTGTGTAAAGTTTTGAAAACTGTGTTTAACCAATGAAAAACGAACTAGAGTTTGGTCCACATGAACTGCTGCTGTGCAGACTGTAGTTAGAGTTTTGCACATGGGACTCCAGTTGTGCCCACTGTCGTTTAGCAATCGAAAAAAACTGTAATATAACAATAATAAGTAGCATTGGGGTGGCATAGAAGGTCTTTGGTTCGAGGCTCGGCCGGGGTAGGTGTTTGCATGTGTTCTCCTGGTGTCACCGTGAGTTTACTAAGATTACTCCGGTTTTCCCCTACATATCAAACACATGCTGGATATACAGGTGCTGGTCATATAATTAGAATTTCATCAAAAAGTTGATTTATTTCACTAATTCTATACAAAAAGTGACATTTTTATATTATATTCATTCATTACACACAGACTAATATATATAAAATGTTTATTTCTTTTAATTTTGATGATTATAACTGACAACTAAAGAAAATCCCAAATTCAGTATCTCGGAAAATTAGAATAAGACCAATACAAAGAAAGTATTTTTAGAAATCTGGACCAACTGAAAAATATAAACATGAAAAATATGAGCATGTATAGCACTCAATACTTAGTTGCTCTGATAGTGGCCTTCAGCTCGTCTGCATTGTTGGGTCTGGCATATTGCTACACAGTCTCACGGAGGTTAGAGTTAGGGTTAGGGTTGTCCTATTTGTCCTTTTTTCTTACAATGGTAAGAAAATAGGACAAAACAGTTGGGTAACCAGTACGTGATAGTCACGCGAAAACAGAAATTCGTTATACGATCAAGAAAAAACACGGAAATTCGTGATAATATCACGAAAAAGAATAAAAAATGTATGTGACTATATAACAAAATTTTGTGAGACTGGGTTGCATATTGCATATAACTGCGTTGACCTTGGACCTCAGAAAACACAGTGGACCAACACCAGCAGATGACATGGCCCCCCAAACCATCGGTTATCCCTATTGCTTGTACACTTATTTCTACCACATCTTTTCCTTCCCTTCGCCTCTCTATTAATGTGCTTGGACACATAGCTCTGTGAACAGCCAACCTTTTTGCAATGACCTTTTGTGTCTTGCCCTCCTTGTGCAAGGTGTCAATGGTTGTCTTTTGGATAACCGTCAAGTCAGCAGTCTTCCCCATTATTGGGTAGCCTACAGAACTAGACTACGAGACCATTCAAAGGCCTCTGCAGGTTTTTGCGTAAATTAGCTGATTAAAGTGTGGCACCAGGTGTCTTGAATATTGAACCTTTTCACAATATTCAAATTTTCTCCTTAGTTGTCAGTTATAATCATCAAAATAAAAAATTAAAAAAACATTTGAATTATATCAGTATGTGTGTATGCATGAAAATAATATACAAATTTCACTTTTTGAATGGAATTAGTGAAATAAATCAAATTTTGATGAAATTCCAATTTTATGACCAGCACCTGTAGGTGAATTGGACATGTAAATTGCCCATCCCACAATGTGTGTATAATATCAACTACTGTATAGATAAACTGTTTCTCGCCATACAAGTAGCCATAGATGCTGTAATAAAGTGAAGAATAAATAAATAAATACAAGTAGAACAGATGGTCTTGTGTGTTCTAGGAGAAAGGTTAGTCAAACTAAGATGACCTAAAAATAGCTCAACTATAGTGGCTCTGTCAATACATAAAAGTTCTAATCAATAGCAGTTTGGCTGTACAGTAGGTGTAGGTAGTACATAAAACCTGGGTCATTGGCATCTACCCGGTTAGCTCTGAATTATACATGTTAGCAGAAGATCATGCTTTGTAACCTTAACCCAGTAATACAAAACCCCAAGGGAACACAGGCAGGGAAAATGAACACTCTCACACACTTACACACGCACTGACAGGTACATGGTGACACAAAGAAAGTCACACACCCGCAAACCCATTTGTATTGAGGTACAAGTTGTCACTGTATATAAATGGGCTGATTAGAGAAAAGCAGCTACCAGTCAACACACGTGCATGAAAGACACACATAGTAGGCGAGAATTCATATTCAAAAAATAGTATGCTAAAAAACCCTATGACCTACTACTTTTGGCAAGATTTTAAAGTGTTTATTCGATGGATACTACTATCCCATTAGTCCCCGAGAAGTCACCCAACCAAGAAAAAGTAAGAGAGGCGTCGACATATTAAAAAATGTCGGAAATTTTTTTTTTTAAGGCAGCAAAGATTTTTTACAGTGTGTGAATAAAATCAGACATCATTTTCAACATTTCTTTGTTACTGAAAATGGTAGGCAAGCAACAAGAACACATGCAGCTATCTGTGTTTTCTTACTTCCTAGTGTATACTTGTGGCCATTAAGCTTTAGTTTTCAACATGACACTATTATTAATTGAAAAAAAAAGATGTTATTTGTTCTGTATGATTTCCAGTGAAACTAATGAATGATTCCTAATTCAGAAAACCTTTGATAGACACCACGATTACACATGTGGAGAGAAGTGATAAGATTTAAATAAACTCTATCGTAAACATGGATGACACCACTATGTATGGAAACAACATAACTCATTGAGATGATGTAAGAACTAGTCGTTTTCTAGAAATAAACCCGAAATTGCTGCAATTACGTGTTTTAATTGCATTAAACTACCTATTATTCACAGAAGAACTGTCCAATCCATATTTAGTCATATAATTGGTTTGTAATGAATGCATTGCACTCATCTGCTGAATTAATTTCAGGTTTCGTAATTTGCCATGTCTGAGAGCAGTGAACAAGAGCTTATGAACAATTTTCACCGGAAAAAAATTCATGATTCAATGAATCACACGGGAATCTGCGAAGCAGGCGCGGTTGTGACTTACATAACAGCGAGATACAAACGCACAATCACGTGTTCGGGGTAAGACAGAGACCAGACGAAAAGACAAAACCAGATGTCTGAGACGTGCCTGCCTGGATAAAGGAAGAACAGAGAGCTTGAGTCTGGTGTTTGTAGTTTTGTCTAAATGTCTTACAAAATCGAGAAAGAAGTAAAGAAGAAAAGAGATTGTGGCCCTTCCATCACATATCCTACTTATTCGTAGAGGAAATCTTTGAGTGCACATCAGAGGACCTTTTGTTTATGTATAGAGCAGTGTGTGAGACAGTAGCGTGTGAATGTGTAAATGGTTTAGGGTGACGGCCATTAAATTTTATAGATTCCAGGAAACTCGGAGAGCATGAGGGGCTACGGCTGCATTTGACCCTTTACAGTTCTCTCTCTCTCTCTCTCTCTCTCTCTCTCTTTCTCTGTTTGTCTCTCTTTCTCACACACGCACTCACATACGTACACGTACATACATGATTTGCAAGAAATGGAATACGTACTTCCCGTGTTGCCATAAAATGTGGAAATTGCAATAGCTGCTTCTTTGAAATGAAAGTTTGTGTGCTTTCTCAGCCCCAACCTCGCAAAATGTGGCATTACTAGAAAGCCCAGGATGTCATCTTGACAGTACAGTAAGATTTAAGTAGGTGGCATAAATTGTGCTTGACTAAGAGCTATGAACTCATGTCACCTACAGAGGCCTTTTTTTTGGTAAATTACTATGTTAACTTAAGTTAAGTTATTAGTAGCAACATAATATTAATTAGCATTATGGGCCTGTTGAATGCTATATTCTGATTTGTTGAGAAAAGTCCGATGTGTGTTCATAATTTTTCTGTAAAATGCACACCTAACCCGTCAAATGTCTTAAAATAACCACCAGAACAATGTTTGTGTTAACCGTGATATAAGCGTAATAATTGAATCCGGTCCTTTAAATTATTTGAAAATAATGCTTTGCATCGTGTCGCATTACTTGGGTGTGCATTATTTTTTCTTAGTTCAATATTCCTTAAAATAATGCAGCAATACACATAAACAAAAAAAATTCTCAACACTCACAACATTGCTTTAAAAATCATTGTGAACAATACGCTTTTTGTACTATTGCATTTTTTTCTGCTGACTTTCTGGTAATTGAAAATGTCTTTTTATCTGCAAAAATTTATGGAGGTTATGTAAGGTACAGTAGACAACATCTATACACCCTGCCATCTATATACATTGACATAACTGCAATCTTACTTGGACTTGCAATTCCATTATGTAATAATAATCATAATAATAACCGCTTACCACACTAACCATGTGATGCAATAAATATTTATATATACACTCTCAGAAAAAATGTTACAAGAAGGTACTAAAGTTGTCATTGGGGCGGTACCTTTTCAAAAAGTACACTTTTGTACTTAAAAGGTGCATATTAGTACCTCAAAGGTAGGTAATATACTGGTACCTCAAACGTACATATCTGTACCCAAATGGTAGGCTACATATTATGAAATTTTTAGCAACCCAGTGACAACTTTTTTACCTTTTCTTGAGTGCACTTAATAGTATTTTTCTTTCTTTTTTATTATATACCAAACATTGATACCAGCGAAAAAAAAATAATGAAATGGTCTGAATTGTCTAATTTGTATTATTGTAAAGTATAGGTACCTTTACATTATGATAGGCTGCATTAAGAAACTGGGCGTGCAGTTTCTCTACCCCCCAAAGAAAGTGAATAAAATCTATAATATATCACACCAAATCGCCTGTTTACTTTTGATGAATCAAGTTTGGTAATGTCCTGGCAGACAGATATTCAGGACTTGGCATTAATTGTATACGTGTGTTCATTTTGAGTTGACGCATACTGTGTAACTTCAAGCAAAAGTATAAACATTAGCCTTTGTTGAGCATCCAGTGGCCTGCTTAAGATAAACATGTTCTTAAAAGATGAACTTATGTGGTCTTATCTTGATCGGAGGGTTAATGGGTTTATCCAGTGATGTAACAATGGCCGTACTGGTGCCCAAATCGTCCAGCTGAACTCTAAGCCCTTTTTTGGTGTTTTTTGAGTAACTATGCAACGTAAAAGGTCAACCACATAGGCACGAGCCCAACAGATCTCACAAGAATATCAAATAATTGTGACGTCAACAGTCTGAGAGAGTGTGTGTGGGGGGAGTTTATTTTTCACTCTGTGTCTTGCGAAGACAATAAGCCTTTTACTCATAATACAATGGTGGATCATTCACATTCTGTTCTCAAACTCTTGACTTGTCCTCCTACACATTTGGGTTGAGAAAGAAAGATGTAGTATTGGATTGGGTTGTCATGGACGGACATGAGATTATGGATGAGTGAGCTGATGATGAAAATGTTTGGAAATTTGAAGGTACAAAAATGGTCCCAAGCAGAGTTCTAAAGTGCATTAAGGGACATATAAGATATATACTGTACATTTATGTACATTTTTGATGTACTACTGCAAGGGTGTGGTTTTTAAAAGGGTACCACCCATAGACTGTAAAAAATATGGACGTAGTGTTCGTGGGTGAAGCTGAGGTGGCAGGTTGCTAAAACCATGCCCATCTAGCTCGACAGTATAGTGACAGCAGTGACAGTTCACCTGTCACTCAAGTGGCCACACCCCTAATTTTACAGGCTTATTATGTAGGCTTAATATAATTGAGTTACAAAATAATTTTATTAGCTATATAGACCAAAAACACGTTTTGTACCAGGCTGTAAACATATTATTTTCTGCCATAAAGTTGGGCATTTTAAAATGGGGTCCCTTTTGGAGCCAGCCTCTAGCGGCCAGTTGATGAATTGCAGTTTAAGTCACTTTCCTATTGGCTTCATCAGAGAGATCGGAAGGTTGCCCCTCCGTACCGCCCCAAGGACAGGAAAGATTTTTTTCTGACAATGTATTTAAGGCAAAAGTACAAAATCATTGATCACGTCTGAGAAAACAATTTACAGAATCAAGTATTGACCGTAAAATAAAAAAATGATATTTGTTTTAGAACTATGGGTCAGTTTCCCAGACAGGGATTAGCTTAAACCAGGAGTAGGCCTTATATTAGTTAAATTAGAATATTTTTAAAAGCATAATTTATAAATGAACACAACTGGTGTGCATCTTGAGACAAAACCGCCCCTATACAGTACGTACTAAACACATGTGAAAAAGCTTCACAGGAAAGTGGAGTTTTTATAGTTCAAACATGTGATTTATTTTTCAACTCCTTCACAGCATGAGTTCAGGGAAGTGAAATGGGGAAATGGCGGCTGGGCTGGTGACGTACCTCATCTTGCTAACTTTTTCTGTAAAAGGACAGACACATGGTGTCACGCTTTGTACCTTAAGTGGCATAAGAAGTCTATTTTTATCTGTGCCTTTTATTGAAATTGCTAAAGTGTGTTGGTACAGCATGTTGTATTTTTAAAGGCCGAACTGCTGTGCGTCCCTTTGTGTATAAGCAATGTGTACGGGTATTGTGCACCTGCCTATAGGCACATATTACTAATGCGCCCTTTAAATAAATAAATAAGACTGCGCCATTGACTTTAGACCAGGTTTTAGTTGGTCAATGGCGCAATTGTTTTCAATTGCCTCATAATAATAACACCCAATAATGCGACTGAACACACCCCGTTTTCAGACCAGCACGCCCATGGGAGAACAGATGAGCGCAAGTGCATTTGCTATTTAAACAGCGTGTTGCTGGACGTGAAAATGATAACTGTGTCGTAACTGGATGTAAGATTCCTCGTCACAAGCTGATTTGAGTATTAGGAATAAGGTTAGGGAAAAGGTTAGCCTTACTGAAAAAAGTTGACATGTAGCCTACTTGCAAAGATATTTATGTCAGTAGAATGGCTGTTGAGGGATCATCACAATAAAGTGATAGATTAAACAGACACTCCTAATACTCCTAAAGATTGGTAGTTGATAAGTAGTTACTTATAAAACGTAAAAGGGCCTAAAGTGGACTATCGAAATAAATGTTACGTTCTAAATTACACAAAGGCCCAGTTTCACAGACAAGGCTTAGCTAAAGCCAGGACTAGGCCTTAGTTAAATTAAACGTTTAAGCATCTTTTATAAACATGCCTTAGAAAAATATGTTACTGGTGTGTATCTTGAGACAAATCAGTGACACTGGCATATTTTAAGATCTTTCAGTGCAAGTTATTTTCAGTTGAGACACCTCAAATATGTGTTTTAGTCTGGGACCAGCCTTAAGCCTTATCTGTGAAGCTGGGGAACATGTATTACCAGTTTAACCAGCTAAAACAGGATGCAAGACCAACTGTTCATTTTAGCAAAAAGGGGGATCAGGACCCAGACACAACCGACGTGGAAACCTACCATGCATTTGAAGATTAAGGGGTGGTTTCCCGGACAGGGATCAGCTTAAACCAGGACTAAGCCTTAGTTTAATTACGAAATAACTAGTTTTAACAAACGTGCCTTACTAAAAACATTACTTGTGTGCATTTTGAGGCAAAACAAAGGGCATTGATTTATATTAAGATATGTCATTTTGGACAGCTCTTACATTTATTTTAGTCTAGGACTAGTCTAATCCCTGTCTGGGAAACCTAAAGATTGATCCAGGACTAGTTATGTTAGCACATTTAAGTAGGTTTTGCAAACAAACCTTATACAAAACAATACTGGTGTGCATCTTGAGAGAAATCAATGGCACTGATATGCTAAGATATTTCAGTACGAGGTGTTTTAAATTAAGGCAGCCTAAATAGTCTGGGACTAAACCCTGTCCTGGAAATCACACCTATATTAGATTCTTCGAAAGAGCCTCCTCAACAACAGATTATAAACAAACCAAAGCCAATACAAATATAAACGGCAAGATCAGAAGATATAGACTTGTAAAACCAGCTGTGAATCTTGGCTGTGTTTAGTCTTGCTTTTCTTCACTGCACTTCAACCCAGTCTGGATTCTACAACTGTCAAAACAAATGAAGTCTCTGGTTTGGTGCTGTCACCATGATGATCATCCTGATAGCTTCACACTTTATAATTCACAGTGAAATATCATCAAGGAATCCATTGTGTAACAGTTTTTAAAATATAATCAATTTTCTGCTGTTCCTGCTGTCATTATCCTTCCTTGCTTCCTGCCATATACTTTTTTTATACCCAATATTGCCAAGAACATTGGACAAGCCAAGTTCATAGAGATGGGGGAAGAGAGAGAGACAAAGTAAGGCAGAAAGAGACGGGCAATATGCCTACACTCTCAGAAAAAATTGGTATCTGGAACCGGTGCCCTTTAATAAGGCCCTATATGTACCATTTAGGTACAGATATTTATAAGTTTGATTTTAATATGTACATTTGAGATACTAGTATGCACTCTTTGGTACCAATATACACCTCTGAGGTACTAATATAAACTTTTAGGTGCAAATGTATACTTTTTAAGATGTACTTTTCACTGCTATAGGGACCATTTTTGTCTATGTACATTGGATGCTGCAAGGAATAATACCTTTCTGACTAAATACATGAGATGCCAATATGTTTGCAAAAGGTTGTTTAATAAATGCATACAAATTCCCATATCCTATTAAAAACAAATAAAGCAGTGTTGTAGCACATCCTGACACTGTAAGAGGGGCAGTGAATAATTAGCTTTGTGTTATATGATTTTTAAGAAAGTTATATTCACTGTTCTATTTTTTCTAGCTCAAAATGTTAAAATTGCCACTTTATAGGTGTGAGCAAAAATGTGTCATTTTGGGTGTGTCCTTTTAAATGCAAATGAGCTGATCTCTGCACTAAATGGCAGTGTCGTGGTTGGGTAGTGCAGATTAAGGGGCGGGAATTATCCCCTTCTGACATCACAAGGGGAGCAAAATTTCATTGACCTATTTTTTCACATGCTTGCAAAGAATGATATACCAAAACCTAAATTACTGGGATAATCTTTTTCACATTTTCCAAGTTGATAAAAGCACTGGGGACCAAATTATATCACTTAAACATGGAAAAAGTCAGATTTTTATGATATGTCCCCTTTAATTTTAAATCCATTAGAAAACATAGTAATCATATATATTTATATTTTAAGGAGCTGCTTTGGCAATATAAATTCGGAAATACAAATGTAGAGTTAATTGTAACAAAATGACTAGAGATAAAGAGAGAGAAAGAAAGTGAGGGAAAGTGAACGGTGTGTCTTTTCTGAGTTTATACAAGCCAGAAGTTTAATGTCAGACATATGCAACACACCAGTGGGAGCAAAATGACTGAATCTAAGTGAAGTGGCCAAACTGAATAAAGCACCAGCTTCAGCTCATTCATTTAGTCAGCAAATTGAATTATTGGCTTGTCTGTGATAAGTTACTTGCTATATTGTAAACATGTCCGTCTGAAAAAAAAAAACACATTAAATGCACAATGGATGCAGGAGCAAGGATGCCCTCTGCTGCCTGTATTGACATGATAGTTTTTGTTATATATGTCTATCCTTTTATTACAGTACATCGAGCTTTATAATAACAGATGTGATCAAATTATACATTAATTTCCCTATCAACCAGGGATATTAAGTTTCATATGAATAGAAGAATATTTTTTGTTTGTATAAGAATAATTATTTTTATATTTGCATTCTCATTCATATTAGACGTAGAATGGGTATACCAGTGAGAGCAAGATGAGTCTTAATCAGATCAGATGTTCTGGCAGATAAACAATGTAAATCTGCATATAAAGAATCTGAATGGATTTAAGCTACAAAAGTCTCATTCAAAAGTCTAATTTTTATTCGCAAGTATTTAAAGCACACACACTCTCTCTTTCTTTACTTTGAAAAGACTTTGTGTTTCTCCCTTTTACTCGGCAGAGGCCTGCGTTGTACCTTTGGACAGACAGCCGGAGAACAGCATTCACTCTAATGTGAATGGCTATGACGCAAATTCCTGACCAGTTTGGTTTACTGGGCCTTTAGTTTTGGCAAACAGACGCACACTAAAGAGGTCTAAACAAACGCCAAACAGAATTTAAACAGACGATAGGAAGTCTGGATGACCTTTGCCATTCTGTTGGCTGTGTAAGATAGGAAGTTTTATAACAGGACAAAATGTTTTTGGATGCTATACTAATACACACAACTACACTCTTAATAATAAATGTGCTTCACCATGCCACAGAAGAACCATTTTTGCATGAATCCTTCAAGATTTGAAGAACATTTGTGTTTCACTAAAGGTTTTTTAAAACCTTCAACTGATTTTTTTTTTGTTTTTGTTTTTTTGAAGAAATACAAATAATTATTCTATGGCATCACTGTAAGGACTTTTTGTAAGAGTTTACTTTTCAAATTTTTTTTTTAAGTAACATTCTTTATCAATAAGAAAAACACTTATTTAATTTATGACAATTAATGATCATTATAATATTAATAGCAATATCAACCATAAAAAACATACAACACCATAATAATGGCAAAAAGCAAGACATTTTAAAAAGCAAAAATCAACACTGTTAGAATAATTCATGGCAGCAACTGTTACTTTCTTTATGCAACTTTGTCTAAATTTATGTTGTGGTGCCACCATGTGGACAATGCTTTAATTAATACTTTATTTATTATATTACGTGATATAATATATGATATTGTAATACATGATGTTATGTAATATATGATATATAAATTATATGCCTTTTAACTGATCAATAAATTAGGTTCAATGGATTTCAAGGTACTTAAGGGATTTTATAAGGCTTAATATAAGAGTAAAAACAATGACTGCTCATTCGATTTTCCAATTAATATTAATTTCCAATTAATATATTAACATAATAATAATATATTTAATAAAAAATATCAAACAGTTGACTTTACAAAAGGTAACAATATCTGCAGTATTGCAATGTCAAGTACTAGAAATAAGATACCAGGACAGGTGAAAGAATGTAGTAAAACTAGACAAAACAGTGGTCAGGATTAAGAAACAGGGGTAGTATTCCATGAAGAGACCGAAAAACTGATACGGCTTTAATTTAAAGGAATTTTGGGGACATCCTAGATGCACTAAATAATGTGTTTCTTATTTAAACAGTGCAATTAGCTATCTCTACTGATTGGCTAAAATCAGCCTAAGCTTTAACCTGATTTTCCAACCTGGTTTTAGCTGGTTAGAAGACTAGTTTTTGATGGGTTTTGGACACTTTTTTGATGATCTTAGCTGACCAACCACCTTAAACCAGGCTGGAAGCTTGGCTAGCTTGGCTAAACTTAATTGTTCTTAGCTGGTTTAAAATAGAAGTAACTATGCTGGTCCTAGAAGCTGATAAAGCTGGATGGTCGTCTGAAGCTGGTGGGTCAATGGACTTCCAACCTGACCAGGTAAGACCAGCTAAAAAGTGTCTAAAACTCCTCTAAAACCAGCCTATTATACCAGCTTAATCGGCTAAAACCAGCCCTTATGAAAATTAACTGTTTTTTTGTGGTAAAAGTGTAAACATGTTTTTTTTACTGTAGTAAAACCATTGTTAATTTTCATAAGGACTGAGAGATAAGATACAAATCTGCCCTTACGAAAATTAACCATGGTTTTACTACAGTTAAAACCAAAAAAAACATGCCTGGTTTTAACTGTAGTAAAACCATGGTAACCACAAAATAACCATGGTTTTGACAACCATGCAAAAAAAGTTAATACATGCTTAGTGTAGTAAAACCATGGTTTTCTGATAACCAATACACCAAAAAAAACATGGTTACTACACGTTTACCACAATAAAACCATGGTTTTCGTAAGGTTAACTTGATGTCAGTCTATATATAACTACATAAAAATATGACTCAGTTAAAAGTCTGTCACTTAAAGCAAATCACTCAGTTGCTCCCCTCCCTTTCATACCCAAATAACTGTAAAACGTTGCTGATTTTAAAGTTTATTATTTATGTGAATTATCTCGCTTGTTTATGAATACGTCATTATAACGAGTGCGCTCTCGTTTCAGGTCGGAGAAGTAAATTCCTTGCATTCCTCAAACAAAAATGATCTCCTGAGAAATTTCCCTAAAAGCCACTATAGTGAGCACGTCATGTTTTATGTAGCGTAAATGCAGTTTAGACAAGCAAAGGGGTGTACAACCATGAGCTGTGATTTAAATCCCTTGAGGGAAACTTGGGTCGGGACAGGATTGTGCAACATTACTTCCTCATGAGGTGTATAGGCGTGTACCGTGAATGCTGGATTGCCCACTCACTGTCTCCTGCAGATACAAGTCGAAACTGTCCCGTATGAAGAAACCAGTTGAACCTCCAACAGTGTAAGTTTGCCTTTTTAATGTAAAATATATGATATATGTTGCCATCTATTAAAGTTTTGTACTGTAGTGGAGTTTGACATGTGAGTGTAATCGCCTTGACTGCACCCACGCTCTTTCACTTCATATGACTTCAGGTGGGACTCAGGTAAATTTGACGTAGCATAGTAAATCAGTACTAACTTTTCTCATTTTAGTGCTCAGTTTTTGTGTCACGTTTAAGTTCAATGAAATATGTCGTTGCGTAAGCAGCGCTTAAATTGTATGTTAAGTTCAATTTCAATTAGCATTCATTTTGGTTACGCTTTCATGGAAACTACAAACGGGTGAAAATTATATTAATATTGCGAAATTGCCGTATTTCGTAATTTTCCGTCAAATTCATACGCTAGTAAAACATTAGGTTGTAGGTTTGGGTAAAATAGTCTTGCTGAATAAAAATGCATTAATAAAAATTTTGATATTTCCGTTACAGATACTGAACCCTAAGCTGTTTACCATTAAAACCATTACAAAAACTTTTTATATAGTGTTTTTGGTCTTATTCCAGTAACATGTAATGGTGTTTTATTGGTTCCCATTCACCAGATACTGTAACATCCAACCTGCAGAACCCATACACATTACCAGTAGAGACCATTACAGTTTCTATTAAAGGGATAGTTCACCCAAAAATAAAAATTTTGTCATAATTTACTCACTTTCATGCTGTTACAAACCACTATTATTATTACTTTTGTTCTGATGAACACGAAGGAAGATATTTTCATTCGTGAGCCCCAATCACTTCCATAGTGAAAAGGGGAAAAATAATGGTAGTGCGGTAGTGAATGGGGCTCATGAACATTCCTCAAAATATCTTCCTTTGTGTTCATCAGAACAAAGAAATTTACACAGGTTTGTAACAACATGCGAGTGTGTAAATAATGACAGAATTTTCTTTTTGAAGTGAACTATCCCTTTAAATCCAATACAATCCATTTGAATATCTGCAATTAGCTTCCTTTTAAGCAGGGAGAATGATTACAGTTTTATGAAGACAACTAAAGTTATAACTTTTACAGCTTATAAAAGAAGAATATTGATTGCACTTTTATCTATTATTTAAAAAAATTTGAATTATAACAAAATCATAAAAGGTATTGTACTATACATAATTATGACAAGCCTTTACACAGAGTGCATGTTTTTAACTCGCATCTGTTTTTGTTTTGCTCCATCCAGAGGTCTTGGTTTTTCAACATGTTTTGAGCATCAGTGACTATACCCCTACCCTCAGGCCACATAGGATCGTGGAGATGTTCCTCAGTCCTAGCACCTTGTTAAAATGTGTCTGGCTCCAGATACATCTGACCTGTGCCCTAGGAACATGCCCTACGATTTTACAAACCCCTTTGAACTTTTCTGTCAACTACCACCCAGTTAACTCTTTTCAGACTACAAACGGCATACAGAACATTGTAGTTAATACGAATTTTAATGAAGTTTACGTGGCTTCTCAAAATGTGATTGAAGCTCTGGACGATCAGCTTAAAAAACTATGGGAATTAAAAACCGGCCCGTTCGGCAGTCCGGAGTGTCAGACCTGTTCCTGTGACATTGAGAATGAGCCGGGAACGCCATTGGACACAGATAACCAGGTTCTTGTTTTAGAGCCGTTGGATCATATTGACAACCTGTACGTATGTGGGAGCACCCAGTATGGAGTCTGTACCCTCAATGAACTTAATCAAGACAAAACACCCCCTGAACCTAAATGTTTTTTCAATAAAAATTCCAACTCGCGCTCTGACTGTCCTGACTGTGTCGCTAGCCCTCTCGGTACAAAAGTCAGTGCAGTATTAGATAGATTTGCGACATATTTTTTTACAGCAGCTACCATCAATAGCACCATAGCTGGGACTTTTGGCAAGCGTTCCCTTTCCATACGCCGCCTTCTGGCTACCGAAAACGGTTTTGACAGTGAAGTGAAGGGTCTGACGGTTCTTCCTCAATTCCAGAATACATTTATCATCGATTACATCTATACCTTCCAAACAGCAGAATACGTGTATTTCTTATCTGTACAGTGGGAGAGCCCGGAGAAGCCGTATGAAAGGTTGCAGACCCATCTTGGGCGGCTGCCGATCCAGGACAGTGAGACATGGATGTATAGGGAGATAGTTCTGGAATGCCGCTTTGAGCCCAAAAGAAGGAGAAGGAGCTTTACGGATGTTGTGTACAATTCAGTTCAAGCCGCCCACTTTGGTACAGCAGGCAAGGAGCTGGCTGATGAACTTGGAGTTAAGATGGATAGCCCAATCCTGTATGGAGTGTTTGCTGTAACTGATAAGAAAGGCAATCCTACCCGTCAGTCGGCCTTGTGCGCATTTCCAATAGACTACGTGAACAGTGCCATTGAAAAGGGGGTCGACGCCTGCTGTTCAAAAGGTATAGAGAATCTCTCACGTGGGCTAAGCCATTTCCAGCCTTTTGCAAAGTGTCCTCGTGAGGTAAGTTTGTATTTCCCACCAAAGCTGAAAAATTCTCCTTTTTGCTTGTGAAATCCCAGCTAAAGTAATTTTTTACTTTTCAACATAAAATCATCCTACATCATATAAAGAACATATAACCTTGATATCTTTAATATTGAATTGGTAAGGTCATTGAAATCAATGTGAAATCATTGAGTGAAATTCAATATTGATGATCCTCATTAGTAGATTATGAGACTTTAGCCTGGATTTCACAGACAGGATCACAATTTTGTCATTAAAGGAATAGTACACCCAAATATGGATATTCTGTTGTAATTTGTTCATCCTCATGTGTTTCAAAACTTATGACTACATTTATTTCCGAAAACATAAAATGACACATTTTCATACAATAACATGAATAGTGACCACATCTTTTTGGTGAATAACAACTTTTGAGATGAAGTGATGGGTTTTGGGTCAGAGATGAGGTAAACACCCATGCAGCCGTAGTTTATAAAGTTTATTCACAGAAATCCATCATTTCACCTCCGAAGACATTTAATAACCATATAGATTAGTTTTTGATAGATGTGCTTTTTAGTTTTGGTTTAAAAATGGGGCACTTTCTAATGCCATGTTAAAGCTAAAATGAGCCAGAATATAAAAAATGTAACTCTGAAGTTTTTGGGTGAAGTGTTCCTATATCAAATATATCTGGTATATATTAATGATTATTTATTTGCTCAATTACTTGCTTGTTTTAAAGGAAAACACCACAGTTTTTCAATATTTTACTATGTTCTTACCTCAACTTCGATGAATTAATACATACCTATCTTTTTCAATGCGTGCACTTTTAATCTTTGTATAGCGCTTTTTGAACATGTTAGCATTTAGCCTAGCCCTATTCATTTCTATGGCTCCAAATAAAAGATTAATTTTGTGCCACCATACTTACTTGTGTAACTACTCATGTAACAGTCTTTAAATAGGGAAAACTGTTTGGGGCATAGGAATGAATGGGGCTGGGCTAAATGCTAACACATTCACGAGGCGCTGTACAAAGAGTAAAAGTGCACGCATTAAAAAAGATAGGTATGTATTCATTCATCTAAGTTGAGGTAAGAACATAGTAAAATATTGAAAAATTGTGGTGTTTTCCTTTAAGGTTTAATCACTTTAAATTGTGTTCTCTAAGGGGCTAATCACACCAAATGCGCTTTAAACGCAAGGTGCGACGCACTGCCTTTTTTAAAAAAGAGCAGTGCGACGCGGCTTTTTATATTGCTAAGCAACTACCGAGTCAGCTGTCTTGTCAATCAAATATTGAAGCGAGTGCTCTTTTGCTGTTAACTGTCATAATAGCAGAAACTTTAAAAAGAGGGCGCTTGCTCTGACCTTGTTTGAGAGTGAGAGGTGCACAAACACGCAGGAGAGAGTGAGCTAGTGGAGTCCACCTCTCCCCTCATGCAATTGGACATTGGAAAGATGCGAATGACGTCCGGCACTTCTCCGCTCTCAGCGCTCCTTCAAAAGCACGTGCTGCAGATGGCGGCAAAAACCGCAAGGCGCTCGGCGCGCATAAACAGTGCGCAAACGCTCCCTGCCCATAGAATATCATTAAAAAAAGGCGCCTGCAACTGCCATAAACGCTTTTGGTGTGATCAGCCCCTAATACTTTAATTTTCTACATGAAACTCTCCCCATCTCTTGATATTGTATGCATAATACTTTTATAAGTCTGTTTGACATTGCTTAAGTTATATATTAAAAGAGGGGAACCATAAAAGAAGTATAATGGTTGAAAATTGTAGCTAGGCCCAGGAAATGACTCATACAAATGTTTGATATTTACTTAACTTAAATTTGTAGCTGCACACGTTCTGGAAATCTTTGGATCCAGGCCTTGTCATGTCCTCTGATTGCAAATAGTTTTGGAGTCCCTGTTGTGTTGTTGAATTCATGTAGTCACTTTCTGTAAGCCAACACATGCTCATACATGAACTTTAATACGTCATTCAATGCTTTACTGAAGTTTCCACGGGCAGAAGTTTTTGCAGAGATTGGCTTCATCTCTTAGGATCTTAAACAGAGAACGAGCCAAACCAGGGCTGATTAATCAGATATGACGTCAACGGGTTGTTTTTACCCGTAGAAACAGATACAAAGGAAATTGGCGAGCGAATGATCAGTTTATTTATATTAAGATGTTTATTTTAAATATATAATAGACATTTCAACTATTACTTTTGATGAAAAAAGTTTTTCATCGTTTTTTTTATTGTTTTATATTAAAAAATGCCTCCTACTTATTTTTCATTTTTCATTCATGTATTATTTAAAGCTCACATAACACTCACTGTTTCTGCTTATATTAATATTAATCTTGAGTACCTATAGAGTTGTATTACATCCTTTATATATGCAAAGATTCGTGAGTTTTATCAGATTTATAAAAGACAGATCAGCCGTACCGATTTTGTCCGAAAAGAACAGAGTTCCTCTATGCGAACCGCAGGTGGAGCAACACACACAAAACAAATCGTGGTGACCATGCCTTTGCCACTATTGGCCCAAAACTTTGGAACAGTCTTCCACTACATGTAAAATCGGCGTCTGTTTCAAATGTTAACAATAAGGACTTCCACTTTATTTCCTGCACTGAAATTGCCCATATAAGAAATAAAGCAAGATTGTTGCATATGAATCTTTCATGTAAAAAAAATCTTCCGAAACTTGTCCGAACTCTGGTGAAGTGCATTCAGCACAGATATACTGCGTCATATATGTCCAACTGCTTTTTGACACTTTGCCTATGTTTAACATGATGAATCCAACTCTTAAATAGTGTTAATAAGTCAGAATGTATAAAATTGTTTTTAACCCCATACCCTTTAAAATATATATGTTAAAGAGTTATAGAAATACAAATGTTAGTAGTCTTGTAGAGCTTAAGGATTTAGGATCAAATATTTGACTACAGTAACAATTAAAAAGTTTTACTTCTATTTCAGGATAGTTTATAATGTCAGATATGATAAGGATGAAGCGGTACAGTAAAAGGATGAAGAGATTAAACTGTCTGAAAAGCATCCTTTACTGACAGAATGTTTTTTCTGTAAATTCTAATTTGGTCACAGAGTATGAACTTTAAGTGCAGGAAGTATTTTATTATTGCCAGATGGTTTTTACAGCCCTCTCAAGCTGTTGCCTCCTTTTTACTGGTTTACATAAGTTTATGTATTTTGTTTATCACTGTTTAGCACAAATTCCCAATTGGCCACAGGTTATATACTGTATACCTATACATTACATTAAATTTAGGCATTTGACAGACACTTTTATCCAAAGCATTGCAGTCCCATACAAAATTTGGCACAGAGATAGAAAATAAAGTAAAAAAAACAAAAATGCAGATGACAAAGTGTAAATGACTTGGTGTAATTTCTTAAAAGATACAATGCACTTGCTGTGTATATTTTTGTAATTGCTATGTACGTTTGATTAAGTGCTGAGTGTGAAGCGCATTTATAGCCATTATGGTGGAACCACTTGATGTGATTGCAATGGAATTTGTCAAAGTAATGGAGAAAAATACTTTAAGTGGAAAATGCATTATGACATTTTCACAATATCTTATTAATTTTACAAACATGTTCTTCTATTTTGTATAGAATCCAGATAATGTGGAATGCAAAGCTCTTCCCACCATGGTGTCAAAACCGTACTATAGAGTGGACTTCTTCAATGGCCAGTTGAAAGATGTTCTCCTCACATCTATCCTGGTCACTACCATTGAGAGTAAGACTGTGGCTCACATCGGCACGGATCACGGGAGACTCTATCAGGTTATTAGACAACTTTGATTGCCATCATTGCATTGCGTCTTTTAGCCTTTTTTAAGGAGAGTTCACCAAGATATATACCGAAGAAAAACAAATTTACTCACCCACGTGTATTTCTAAACCTGAGTTTGACTTTCTTTGTTTTTTAGTGAGACACAAAAGTAGATTCTGCAGTAAAAGTTGGATCAACCTAAAAAATGACTTCAATTGGTAACACCTAAAAAAAAAGGTTTAAGTGAAAAACACTTTAAGTGAAACATTTTTACCAATTGAAGTCATTTTTTAAATTAAAGGATTAGTCCATTTTCTTAAAAGAAAAATCCAGATAATTTACTCACCACCATGTCATCCAAAATGTTGATGTCTTTCTTTGTTCAGTCGAGAAGAAATTATGTTTTTGAGTAAAAAAAATTGCAGGATTTTTCTAATTTGAATGGACTTTAATAGAGCCCAACATTTAATACTTAACTCAACACAACGTTTTTTTTTCAACGGAGTTTCAAAGGAATATAAACAATCCCAAACGAGGCATAAGGGTCTTATCTAGCGAAACGATTGTCATTTTTGACAATAAAAATAACAAATATACACTTTTAAACCACAACTTCTCGTTTGTAGATCCGGTCGTTATGCGCCAGCTGACCCCACCCAATACGTCATGACGTCAAGAGGTCACAGAGGACAAACGTGAAACTCCGCCCCAGTGTTTACAAGCGTCTTGAAAGAGGACCGTTCCTACATTGTTGTATGTCAACTGATACTAATGATGTCTTTGTGGCAGTTTATTGTTTAAAATGGTCCGCAAATGTGCGTTTTATATATGTAACACGTGACCTCCCTACGTCACTACGCATTTACGTTAGGTCACGCTGAACCGGACTTAGATGAAAAGTTGTGGTTTAAAAGTACATATTTTTTATTTTTCTTGTCAAAAATGACAATCGTATTGCTAGATAAGACCCTTATGCCTCATTTGGGATCGTTTATATTCCTTTGAAACTCTGTTGAAAAAAACTGTTAAGTGTTGAGTTAAGTATTAAATGTTGGGCTCTATTAAAGTCCATTAAATTGAGAAAAATCCTGCAATGTTTTCCTCAAAAAACATAATTTCTTCTGGACTGAACAAAGAAAGACATCAACATTTTGGATGACATGGTGGTGAGTAAATTATCTGGATTTTTCTTTGAAGAAAATGGACTATTCCTTTAACTTAGTTTTAAACTTTTCACTTTTTATAGTGTGTATATTCTCTTTGCATTATAATTGAATGGCGACTATGACTATCATATCATCACCTTCCTAAACTTACCTAAAGTAATTTTTTCAGGTTTCTCAGAAAACACAAATAAATGGAACTAACTTGAGTAGATGAGTAGATTTGTGTTCTTCCGGATGCAGCTGCCATTTAGAAAAGCTTTTAAAGTCTCAATGTCTTTTGACTTAGGCAAAATAAAACGGCCTACAACTTTTTGTCAAAAAATGACGTAGGCAATTAATTTAGAAAGGTGACGATATAAGAGTCATATGAGTTTAGAAAAGCGAGGTAGGGCTCGTCAAAAAAGTTGAGTGAGTCATCTAATAATTTTTAAGTTAAATTAACTTAAAATCTTAAGGCAAGCAAATTGACCAACAAATCGTTTTTACAGTGTGCCTGACATTAACAGTATAATTAATAATTACGATTATGACAATTAATTGTCTGTTTTTGGGCTTTGACGATTACAACGATTATTTAAAGAGCTCAAAGTGCATCTGACATAACGTTTTCTTGTAAATTAGCTTTTTTTATCAGACTCTTAATTAATTTTGCCAAAAAATTTAGTAATTTTGAATGGCATGTGGCAGGGATTAAGCAGATTTGAAGCAAAAGTATTTGATGAATACGTGCCTAAGAGCTTAAGACTAATATCATTATCTAATTTTTTATGGAGATGTTCATCTGAGCACCTCATTTATAAATCGCCATACGTATTTTTCTGTGCTTCTTTCATTAAATATTTGTCACAAATTATTGTAATTATTTAAATTCCTACTGT
This sequence comes from Paramisgurnus dabryanus, assembly GCF_030506205.2. NCBI lineage: Eukaryota > Metazoa > Chordata > Actinopteri > Cypriniformes > Cobitidae > Paramisgurnus > Paramisgurnus dabryanus. The sequence goes on along the minus strand of NC_133343.1, from coordinate 26,305,846 downwards.
GGGGACAATCATTTTTTTATGTTGTTTATATGTCTATGTGGTGTTTTTTAATGTTTTAAGACAGGACATCGGTGGATTTATCATTCAACACCATTGCTGAGTATTACATAAAATGAAAGTCTATATTATGTTTAGATGCCTCAAGAGGAATGTAGAATCTATTTACAAATACATCTATGGTTCAAGGTGGTACGAAATAGTGGACTAATTCGCATATTTATATCTATGGTCCGAGCTGTGCAATTGTGTAGTAGGCGGGACGAATTTGCATATTCATGGGTTACCTTTTAAAAAGGTCTGAATATGTACCATATTGGTACAGATATGTACCTCTGCAGTATGTACTGCACCTTTTTAGGTACAAAAGTGTACTTTTTAAAAAGGTACCACCCCAGTGACAACTTTTGTACCTTCTTGTAACATTATAGTGTGTGTGGGGGGGCTGATATTACAAAACATTTGGTTTTTCTTAAGGTTTACAGTAATTGTGGTTATCTGGCATAATCACGTTTGGTAAAATAACTGCGATCGGTTAATTATTTTATAATTGTGACAGTCCTAACATAAGGGTGAAAATGTATTTTTTTGGTAAACTATCACTTCACTAAAAAAAGGTTCTCTGTTGTTTTTCAATCAGGTTATTCTCAGCATGTCACAGCATGTCGTGTTTGCCAACTACTCTCTCGTGGAAGAACAGCAACGAGTGTCACGAATAGCTGCGGTTCTTTCTACCGAGCATCTGCTTTTTGTCGTCGGAAACAAGGTATGTACAAGTACGCCTCCAAACGTTCATTAGTGTTTATCTTGTACAGTTCAAAGGCTTATCTGACATCAGTAAAGAAAGTTTTCTATAACATTTTTGGGTTCCGGTAAATGACTCATCTGCATTTTCTCTGTGTCCTAAACCAACCCTCGTAAAGGTATTCCAAAATAAAAACCTCTTTCTGTTTCTTCTATACTGTATGTACAGTTATTGAAGGTGTCCACCAGAGGGCCCGGCTGTGCCCATTTCCTCAACTGTTCAATGTGTTTAGCTGCCCCTAAGTTCATGGGATGTGGCTGGTGTGGTGGAGTCTGTTCCCAAAAGACACAGTGTGAGAACCAGTGGAGTAGCAACTCCTGTCCTCCTGTTATCACTCAGGTAACACATAGCCAGAGGACTATAATGATAAATAGGCAATAAAAGTTGCAATAAAGTGTCTACATGTGTCATCATACACAGCGACTATGATCTGGTAATATGAGACTTTCAGAGTAATATCAGGGCAGGGCTGTGTTAACAAGCATTTGTTGGACTCTTGCCCCTGTCTTGCATAGATGAAATACCAGATCATTCATTTGGAAAAATTCAGTACAAAACAAAAGGTTAGACATGGTTCACTACCTATTGATACTGTTTTTGCGTAATAATAATAATAATAATAATAATAAATGAAATTATAAATATTGAAATATAGAAAATATGCAAAAGTGCATATTTAATAGTTAAGAAAGTAAAGAAATTCACACATAGGTTCTGTATATACATCTCCATAAAATATATTGTTTTTAATTTAAACCTTAAAATAAAAAGGATTTTAGGTGAAATATATAATAAGGAAATAATGTCTAAAAAAATCAATTTTAAAGTTTTTTGTTTCAATGCTATGCTAATCCATCATTTTAAAACAAGGTTTTATTTGTTAGAATTAACTTCATTAGTTAACATTAACTAAAAACTAACAGAGCTATTTCATTTTTTTAACTAGTTTTTCTTTTTAAAGTAAAGTAAATGAATTTGTACATTAATTCATTCACAGTAAACTAACTTGAAAGACAAAGAAGTTTTTTTGAATGAACAATTGTAATGGTCTTAATTAACGTTAACAAAGATCAAATAAATTATGTAAAATATATTTTTAGTTAAAGGTGACATAGAATGATTGAACGGGGTATTTATCCTTGTTCTGTGATGTGACATGTAGACAAGATTATTTTTTGTTTGGGTCTGTAATGCCTTAGAAGCTTCCTAAAAACCTCTCTCAGATAGCTCTATTAGGGTGGGGGATTTTAAACAAGTGGTTTTGCACCTATTTGGCTCCCCCTACTGGCTTAACTTGCAATCTCATTACTGATTGGCTGACTTTGCTGCCACTCAAAAAATGTAGCCAATTATTTTAAAGTGGAGATTTCAGATTGGGCCGTTTTCTGGCTGACATTTCTAAAAGAGGAATTTCTATGAGACTGATATGTTTAGCATGTCTAGCACTTTTTGTATGTTCGTAAATTGCGGGTAGACTACCATTATTCAACAAAAAAAATTTTTATTCACTGTCCCCTTTAATGTAAACTAATGTGATTGAATGAGACCTTACTGTAAATTATTACCTTAATTCTTAAAGGGCCACTCCACTTTTTTGAAAATATGCTTATTTTCTCCGGGTCTGGCGGTTGCACTTTTAGCATAGCTTATCACAATCCATTGTATCTCATTAGACCATTAGCATTGCGCTAAAAAAATAACCAAAGATTGATTTTACACAGTGCCCGAAAATAATCCCCTGCTATTGAAAGTAACCAAGGGGACTATTTTCGGCTGCTGCTTAATATCATTGCGCCTGCTGCAGCCATGTTACAGCGGCAAAGTCCTTGATTATTACGCCAGAATGAGAGTATAGTTCCTAGCCATATCGGCCCAGAAAATCCCAACTTTTAATTTTCAGTCGGTCTTAGTACACGATGTAACTACAGAAGAGTCAAGTTTTAAATAGGAAATATATCGAAACTCTTTCGTTTTTTTTTTGCGCGATGCTAATGGTCTAATCAGATTCAATGGATTGTGCTAAGCTATGCTAAAAGTGATACCGCCAGACCCGGAGATCAGCTAAATGGATTCCAAAAAGGTAAAAATCAAATGTTTAACTCTAGGGGAGCTGGAAAATTTGTATTTTTAAAAGAAGTGGACTGTCCCTTTAAGTCATTGTGATTTATTTTTATTGACACGTATTTGAAATATAAAGATCAGGGACACAAATTAAAGCATCTCATGACTAATTCATCATGGCCTTTATGCACAATTCTATACATTAATATTTTTGGTGCTGTTCCTTGTCAGTTTTTTCCCAACACAGTGCCTTTTAATGGTAAAAGTGAGCTTACTCTGTGTGGATGGGACTTCCAGTCAGCATCCAAGCCTGCTATCACTCAGACTACACATCAGGTTAAAGTGGGAAACAGCAGCTGTACTGTCATACCAGAGAAGAGCAGTAGCTCTCAGTAAGTAACAAACTCGCATATATACCAGGAAATACTTTAAAGTTTTCTCTCCTGAATTGATATATGTGACCCTGTATGTGAAATCTTCAGATAAAGTGCAATTATCTAATAATGAAATTAGAAGCATCAAAGTTTGGTTTCTGTTTTCATTTACTTAAATTTTTGTTGTGGCCTTACTCAGTCATTATTAAAGATATCAAGGTTATATTTTAACAGAATGTTCTTTACATTATGTAGAGAGAAAAAAAGACTAGATGGGTTTTCACAGACTGGGCACATATTTCTCATAAAAATAGGAATTCGGGGGTGAGACATATCACAGGGCTTAACCCATACTATAGATAGCGTATTAGCATTTTAGTCTGTTTTACAAAACATAATTTGCATGCTTTTCCCCAGAAGAGTGACATTCACCTCTGTGTGAAATACGAGCAGAGCCGGCCCTAGACCTTTGGGGGCCCTAAGCAAAATTTCGTCGGAGGCCCCTTTGACCGTTTTAAGTAAGGCCTAAAGAAAAGCAATGACTACCTTATGACTATACTGCACATATTATCTCTACTATGTTATTTTTTTTAAATGTGTCTATTAAATTATGTTTTAATTATTCTATGTATACTGTATGTTAATGATCTTTTTTACATTGCTGGTCCTGAGTACGTATTTCGTTCTTATGTGGCAACATGTAGCCTACAGAATGACAATAAAAGACCTTGGGGTGGTCCCGGACAGGGAATATCTTAAGACAGGACTCGGCCTTAGTTTAATTAGAAAACATAACTAATTTGAACAAAAATGCCTTACTAAAAACATTATTTGTGTGGATTTTGAGGCAAAACAAAGAGCACTGGTGTATTTTAAGATATGTCAGTGCAAGCTTTTTTCAGTTTGGACAGCTCTTAGCCTACTTTTATTTTAGTCTAGGACTACTTTAATTCCTGTCAGGGAAACTGCCCCCTTGAGTTCTTGATTTGAGTTCCATGTTTGATGTCTAACAGGAAAAAATATGATACCACTGACTGAACTGAATGGCAGTGCAGTGCAACAAACACACACTGATGAACTTGCTAAATAAAAAGACTTTTCACTGACCATCAAAGAAACATTTTTAATTGACACCAGAGTTTAAGAGGCACAAACAACAGCCTATATATAATTTGAATGAAATTGAGTAAATAGAATAACATTTAAATAAAATATAATATAAAATAATAAATATAACACTTAAATGTTTAAATTTTTCAAATAAACAAAATTAACAATAATATCTAAAACATCACAAACAAGGTTAATAGTACCTAACATTCGCCTCACTATATATTATCCCTTACGTAAATAGCATAACAAAAGTTAATAGGCTTGTTTGAGATGAGCAAAATCTGACACAAACATAGGTTTGTGGATAATAACAATTAACTTGCAAATAATATTAATAATTGAAGATTAACAATTAACATTGCATTCATAACATTAATCTAACAAAGCTGACTACTGTATGTCATATGCATTGCTATAGTTTAAATATTAAAGACTGAACAGTGACATTATAAACTTTTGCAAAGGCCAGCAGGTGGTTTTAAAAACAGTTCGCTGTCTGGGCATGTACCACCACGCATATGCGCATGAGTTTGTTTACTCTTACACATAAAACACTTTAAATTCAGACGTTTAACAATATAATTACACTAATGACATACATATTTAGAAATGACAATGGCATACGTGAAATATAAGCGTAACAGAATTAATTTACCACGTTAAACCGTTTAAATATTAATTATTAAGCTTAATATACCAATTCACGTTATGATGGCAAATATAAGAAAGAGAAGTCAAACAGAACACAGGTTTGGTCATTACCGAAGTCAAATAAGATCCACTTACTTCGCATTTACGCACAAACACACATAGCATTAAAGAAATTGTCCTTAAAGCAACAGCAAAAGTTCGCGTCTGTATCAGTGATCTGGCTCAACTCAACTTTGCGTTCTGTGGGCGGGATGCTCGCCTGCACATAGATCGCGGGCACTGATTGGCTGCTGCGCTGGATGTTGTGTGTCAATCAATCTCGGCAAGAAAGAGATCTTATTTATTAGCGAACTTTCATAATAACTATAATAACAAGTAACAGCCTTTTTAACATTGCCATAATAATAAATAATGAATATTTATTTTATGTTACTTTTGATGAATGATTTTTTTCAACCACTAGCTAAGTGATGGCCCTAGCTAGGGGGCCCTCTGCTGGCCACGAGGCCCTTTGCAATTGCAAGTGTCGTTTAGTGGCTGGGCCGGCTCTGAATACGAGTCATTTATATTTTGGATATTTTTTTAAAATTGGACTGTAATGTTTTCAACCATTTATCTGTTAAAAGTATTGAAAGTACAGTTGCATATAGACATCTTCAAAAATAATAAACACAGATGAAGAGGTGCAAAATAATTTTTACACCATTATGAACCGACCACACAGAGAATTGTATCCTAACAATCACACATACTGTGTTGTTTCTCAGGCTGGTGTGTCGGATTGACGGTGTTGGCTCAGAACTGAACCAGAGCTTAAAAATAACAGTGCAGGTTTATGAAAAGAGAGTGGATAGTGGATACTTCATCTCTGGAGAGGCTAGCAAACATGGCATCAGCTTTGTGGTAATGGCCTTTACATTCTTTATCATTTATTACCCTAGTAAATAACGGTTTCCCTTTGTATGTTTATCAATGTTTTTGTAGTTTTTTACTTAGATGTGTTTGACATATTCATATTCACATTGACAAACAAAAAATAATTTTTTAAAATCTTTTTTATATCTCCCATTAGAGTCCAGAAATCACAGATATCAGTCCAGACTATGGACCTAAGATCGGGGGAACCCTAATCACCCTGTCAGGAAAATATCTTGATGCTGGTGCAGACAGAACAGTCAGACTTGGGGGCCGAATCTGCCCTGTTGAAAGGTTATTGTGCCAGGTTATTACATTCAGTGTTAACAAGTTATGTAAGCTTTGGTCTGAAAACAGTGTTGGGGTGAAGTGGAACACCAGACTGCATCACAAAACATCAGTACCTCAACTTACTGATGTTCAACAAGCATACAGTTAAGGTGTCCACGTTCTTAAAGGGATACCCAAGCCAAATATCAAAATTACCCCATTATTTACTCACCTTCAAGCAATCCGAGATACAGTTCATATGTCCATTTGAAGTTATGTTAGTAAATGTCCTTTCTCTTCCAAACTTTATAATGGTAGGAAACAGGGATCAGGGAACAGCTTGTAACTTTAATCCCAAAAAGTGCATTCATCCTTCACAGAAGTAATCCACAGGGCTGCAATGGGTTATTAAAGGTCTTCTGCGGGTAATCGATGCGATTTCAAGCGTTATAAACTATTATAACTAGCTTCTGGTAATGAAGCCATATTGGACTTTATTAACCCCTTGGAGCCGTGTAAATTACGATTATTATTAAATATGTGAAGGATTGTTGCACTTTTTGGTAGTTTAAAGTCAGAAGTTGTCCCCTGGCCCCTATTTACTATACCGTTATAAAGCTTGGAAGACAGGACATTTACTGAAATAACTCCAAATGTGTTCATCTGAAAGATGATGGACAAGTGTATCTCGGATGGCTTGAGGCTGAGTAATTATGGGGTAATTTTCATATTTAGCTGGAGTATCCCTTTATGGGCCCTTTTTTTAACGATCTAAGCGCATTGTCTAAAGCGCACAGCGCAACGTCTAAATGGGTGTGTTCGAATCCACTTTTGGCAATTTAACGACAGGAAAAATGGCTTGTGCGCCGAGGGCATGGTCGAAAAGGGTTGGTCCTTTTTTTTAATGAGTAATGGGAGTATTTTGGGCGTAACGTGCAATAATCCAATGAGAGTCTCGGCTCTCACCCCCTTTAAAAGCAAGTTGCGCTGGCGCTATGTCTAATCCCTATTTAGATGACGGGCTTTGTAAACTGAAAAACTAAGCGGAAGAAGAAGATCCCCAGTTTAAGATTAATGTTATATAATTGTGTTGTTTTTCACTTGAAATTGAAATTGTTATTTTTTTTATTAAAACCTTTAAAACCCCTTTAAAATAATTTACAAGTATGTAATAAAAGGTTTGTACTCTAAAAATACTTTATTTGTAACAAACAGGAGATAAAGAATTTACAAACGGCTCTCTGCAAGTTTCAGCACTTGGACAGTGTCGTGAGTTTTTTTTAAGCATTACTTATAAATGTTTCTCATCTCACCATATCCACAGGTACAGAGTCATCATATACAATAAATCCATGGGGTAGTAGTTTAAAAAAACATTTAAAAACAGATGCATTTGTTTAAAGCAAAGCATTTATTTACTTACCAGGCTGCAGATGAAGCAGCTCTTTGCGCCTTCTAACGTCTCATAATCGGTCCTAATTTATGTCCAATAGACTCAATAATAATCCTTTACATTCAATCCTTTAATATTTCATATTTAAAAGCGTTTTTATGCAGCTGCGCATTCATGTATGTGATAAGCAAACCTGCGTTGTCGTCCCGTTTATAGGCGCATATTACTAATGCGCTCTTTAAATAACAAAAAACATATTGCGCCGTTGACTTTAGACTTTAGATCAGGTTTTTGTTGGTCAATGGCGTAGTCTATTTTAGTTGCCTCAAAATAGCAACACGCCAACAATGTGCCCGAACACACCTCGTTTTCAGACCAGAACGCCCATGGGCACAAAAGGGGACGTAAATGCATTTGTTATTTAAACAACGTGGCGCTAAACGTGAAAATGATAATTGCGCAGGGTGGAAACTAGCAAAAGACTGCATTGCGCCGGGTGTAAGATAGAGCCCTATGTTTTTGTATGTGTATACCAATGCATTTTTCATTTAATTTTTTCTTTCCTGTATTCACAGTGTCTCCAGCAATGGGTCTTCTATAATTTGCCGGTCTGAAGGTGTGGAGGAAATTACTACAGTAGATGTAAAGGTTGTAATTGATGAATCAACCATTTCAACCACAAAAAATTTTAGCTACATGGTCAATCCTGAGGTGGTGGAGTTGAAACCCAGTTGTGGTTTTAGAAGGTAAGTCAAACATTCAGGGTTTTTTTTTTTTACATATTTGTGACCCTGCATGTGAAAACCCACTCTGACAGCAGTCAAATCTAGACCGGATCTGCACCAAAGTCAGCAGCTTCAGTGCGGATCCGGCCTGTAGTTGTTTGCTGTTTGGGCTAAATACAGTAGCATGTTAAGCAGTTTTTACAGTTATTAAAGTCTGTAGTTTTTGTATATCACTCTGTATTGCCAATTTCTAAATGGTTTGCTTGTATATTTTGGGTCCTGATGAAATGAAGAGGATCAAAAATCACAATCACTGGCCAGAATCTAAACTCTGTGTCCCAGGCCACCATAACCTACAAGGGCAACAACACAAGACCCGTTCAAGCTGTAAGCCTTTAACATCTTTCACTGTAAATGTTTTATTTTCTAAACATCCAGTGAATTTATCCACCTATCGGACACTGTTACTCAACAGGTGTGCATTGGGCAAGGGAATCCCACACAGATGGAGTGCACAACTCCTGTGTGCGAGGAGTCGAGCGGGACCATCTCCGTGGATCTGGATGGACTTAAAGGACTTATGCCTCAGTCATTCACCTGTCATCCGAATGCAGAGCCCATCCCTTTTGAAACAGAGGGCCATGTGCTTGAACTCAGCCCGGGACAGGATGAAGTCTCATTGCATGTGTGTTCACATTTTTTGTTTTTATTAAATGGATACTTTTACTCCTGTATTAACCTGGTCTTCAAATACGTATTGTACTAATATTATATGGTGTTTTTCAGCACAAAAAACTGGGCCTGGTGTCAGGTTGCATGGATATCTTCATGACAATTAATGGAGTGGATTGCAAAAATAAAGTTTTGGACAATGAGATCACTTGCAGGATCCCCAAAAATATGACCATCCCTAGGAAGGGAGCACCGGTGAAGGTTCTTAGACTGTATATAATTTATTTCAGCTTTTTGACAAGCTGTTTGTGTTACTTTTGTCCAAAACATTTCATTTGGTTTTCTCAGGTGTTCGTGAATAGGGAGGAATATGACATTGGTACAGTGGTATTTACAAACAGTTACGTTGTGGGCATTGTGCTGGGCATCTTAGCTGCAGTTGGCGTTGGGGCGGCTCTGGCTTACGTAGCCATGGCACAGAAAAATAAGAGGAAGAAAGGTAAGTATTTTAATCTATTTATTAAAGTGTGCCAGGCTTTCATTGCATTATCCCTGATCTGTTTAATTTTGATTGACAGCTGCCCTCGCTGAAGCTCGACTGTCCATGCATTCAACTCGTCCACCGTTGGAGAATTATGACCGATCACCTGATGGTGACTACAGAAGAGGTTAGAAGCTGGTCAAAATCATTATTTTGGTGAAAACTATGGAAAAAGCTACAAATAAATCTTTCAACGCTACTCTTCATGCATTCAAGGTCTGTCGGTTTCTCTATTTCGAGATTCACAAGGAACCTTCTCCAGTGTGCCGTACACCGGGTCCATGGACTCTGCAGCAGCTCTTCTGATGCCAACGCAGACGATCACTTTGTCCTCTCTCCGGCCACATTTGCTGGAGGAAGTGAAGGATGTTTTGATCCCACCAAACAAACTTACAATTCAGCATGACCAGATCATTGGCAAGGGTACGTTGAGCACTCCCCCATTCATTTTGTTTTGTTTTTTACATTACCTCTTTTTAAAAACAGCATTTTCCTGTTTTCATAATCTTTCTTAGGTCACTTTGGGACAGTGTATCATGGTCACCTTACTGATAATGAAGACAAACAGATCCACTGTGCTGTCAAGTCCTTGAACAGTGAGTGTAAACTGATGGTTATATTATATTTATGCTTTAAAGGGACACTCCATTTTTTTTTTTTTTTTTAAATATGCTCATTTTCCAGCTCCCCTAAAGTTAAACATTTGATTTTTACAGTTTTAGAACCCATTCAGCTGATCTCCGGGTCTGGCCGTACCATTTTTAGCATAGCTTAGCATAACCCATTGAATCGGATTAGACCATTAGCATTGCGGTAAAAAAATGACCAAAGAGTTTTGATATTTTAAAACTTGATTCTTCTGCAGTTACATTGTGTACTAAGATCGACATAAAATTAAAAGTTGCGATTTGCTTGGCAGATATGGTTATGAACTAAACTCTCATTCTGGCGTAATAATCAAGGACTTTACTGCTGTAACATGGCTGCAGGAGGCGCAATGATATTACCCACCGCCTGAAAATAGTCCCCTGCTATTGAACGTAACCAATGGGACTATTTTCGGGCACTGCGTAATATCACTACGCCTGCTACAGCCATGTTACAACAGCAAAGTCCTTGATTATTACGCCAGAATGAGAGTATAGTGACTAGCGGTCAAAAATCAAATGTTTAACTCTAGGGGAGCTGGAAAATTAGCATATTTTCAAGTGGAGTGTCCCTTTAAGTATGTATTTGTTATTCAACTAAACAATAAACAATATATATTTTAAACATGAGTTGTATTCATACAGCACACGTTTCAGTCTATACTGATGAAAATCACTGATACATCACTTTGGATAAAAGCATGTGCCAAATGCACAAGTCTAAATATGGCTTTGTTAATGCATACATTAGTCAAGAACTTCCTGAAACATTTAGACTAAGCTTTGAAAATGAGTAAAGATTGTCAGTATGAACATAGCCTTTGATTTTTCAAGCAAGGTACATAATGCTTATGGGTGAGAGGAAAACATTGAAAATATGCCTGTATCATTATTTATTAAAAGGGATCACTGATCTGGAGGAGGTGGAGCAGTTTTTGCGCGAAGGAATATTCATGAAGGCCTTCCACCACCCGCATGTCCTGTCTCTCTTGGGCATTTTGCTCCCCAGTGATGGACTTCCTCTGGTGGTCCTTCCGTACATGAAACACGGCGACCTCAGACACTTCATCCGCTCTGAGAAGAGGGTAAGCACATTCATTTTAATTCAAATTAATTATATTACAGATATACTCATTTACAAAAGGCAATAATAGATAAAAAACTGTCAAGACTCCCAGCCTATCCTGAAAGGGATAGTTCACCCATAAATTTAAATGATGTCATCATTTACTCACCCTTGTGTTGTTACAAGCCTGTATTAATAAAGGTAGAGCACCATTGACTTCCATAATAGTATTTTTCCTATTATAGAAGTAAGTCATTTTTGGGTGAACTATCTCTTTAAGCCTGTGCACTATTCCAAGTATTACTGGATGACAGAAATGTCATTCTAAGAACAAACATGGATGTTAGACTAACTTTTTGCACTACAATATGTTGTCCTTATAACATAAACTTATTGTTCTCAGAATAAAGAACTAAAAAGTTTCATACTCTCCCAAAATACCCAAATGCTTTGACCAACTATTGGTGGCTTTTATATTTGTGTATAATCTTATTATGAGATTTGGAGTATTAAAGTTTGATTTAAATTATTAATATCACATTGATTTTAATCTTTGACATGACCTTACTTAGTCAGTATTAAAGATATCAAGGTTATATTTTCAATAGTTCTGGGAAAAGATTAATCGGGATTAATCGCATACAAAATAAAAGTTATTTTTTTGCATAATATATGAGTGTGCACTGTGTGTAATTATTATGTATATATACCGTAAATACACACACATTCATGTATGTTTTTAAGAAACATTTTCATGTGTATATATATATATATATATATATATATATATATATATATATATATATATATATATATATATATATGTATTCAGGGGCGCTGTAAAAGGGGGAGTAAACAATGACGATTCTCGGGGCCCACGGGTAAGAGGGGGCCCCAGAGAAGCCCCCAAAATTGTGGTGCTAAAAAAATATTCAATAGTAAAAATTATTAACTTTAAATTATTCTATTTGCTGTTTCCTGGTATCAAAAAAAATTATTTGTTTAGGAAACACAAATGTCTCAATTATCATAAAATGGTTCAGTCTGCCCAAATTGTATAATCCAGGCAACACTTGACTGACAAGGAAGTGAAAATGCCTCAAAAATCTGGAAGTCAAAAACTGAAAAATTCTTAGTTTTTTTGTCTTGTTTTCAGTAAAAATATCTAAAATTTCTTACATAAAGATGCTTTTTCATGATAAGCAAAACGACCCAAGAAAATGAGTCTTGTTTGTAGACCAAAAATATTCAATTTAAGTGATTTTGTGCATAAAACAAGTAAAAATCTGCCAATGGGGTAAGCAAAAAAATCTTGAACATTTTTCTTACACTCTAAATTCAAGAAAAATTCAAGAAAAATTTCCTTACCCCATTGGCAGATTTTTTTGGTTGTTTTATGCACAAAGTCCCTTAAATGTAATATTTTTGGTCTAAAAACTAGACTTATTTTCTTGGGTCGTTTTGCTCATCAAGAAAAAGCATCTTAATTTAAGAATTTTTAGATATTTTACTGAAAACAAGAAAAAAATGCTGGAAAAAACGCTGGAAAAAATAACAAAACACAGTTTTAGTTAAACGTTCAACACTGCAAAAAATGACTTTCTTACTTAGTATTTTTGTCTTGTTTTCAGTGCATAAGATGCTTTTTCTTGATGAGCAAAATTACCTAAGTAAATGAGTCTAGTTTTAAGACAAATTAATATACAATTTAAGTGAAATTGTCCTTAAAACAAGCAAAATGATCTGCCAATGGGGTGAGAAAAACTTGTGAAATAAGATTCAAGTAAAATTTTCTCACCCCATTGGTAGTCAAAATACCATAAAAGCGCATGTTTTTATGTAAATTAATATGAAAAAAGTCTTGGCTGTGTTGAGGGCCCTGTCAAGATTCTTTTCATGGGGCCCAAAATCCTTAGCAGCGCCACTGTATGTATTCAATATAATATATTAACAATAAAAAAGGATATATAAATAAATGTTCTGAAATGTATATATGTATGTGTGTGTCTTTAAATATACATAATAATTACACACAGTACACACACATATATTAGGCAAAAATGCACTTTTATTTTGTATGCAATAATGATGATTAATCTTTTCCCAGCACTAATTTTCACAGAATGATCTTTAAATTATGTAGGATGATTTTATGTAAAACCAGTAAATCAAACACAAAAAAATAGACGTTAGCTTCACAGACATATATTGATGTGCCATGTTATTTCATACTTTTTTATTAATTCAGTATTATGTATCGACTATCCCTCATGTTTAGAATCCAACAGTGAAGGATCTGATTGGCTTTGGACTCCAGGTTGCCAAAGGAATGGAGTATCTTGCAAACAAGAAGTTCGTACACAGAGACCTTGCGGCACGCAACTGCATGTTAGTAGCCAATCGATTTGTTTATTGTAAAAATAAAATGAGTATGATCAGTACAGATGCACAGTGAGTATACATTAATACAATAATATGCAATCTTTTCCTAGGCTGGATGAATCCTTTACAGTAAAGGTGGCTGACTTTGGCATGGCTCGTGACATTTATGATAAGGAATACTATAGCGTTCAAGATAGTAAAAAAGCAAAGTTGCCAGTCAAATGGATGGCAATAGAGAGCCTGCAGACTCAGAAATTCACCACTAAATCAGATGTGGTAAGAAAATATTTCCTTTTTAATGTTTCTGTAAACATTAAAAACATGATTGTCATCCGCTGTACTATTTACTTCCTCTAGTGGTCATTTGGAGTATTGATGTGGGAGTTGATGACAAGAGGAGCCAGTCCGTATCCTGATGTGGACCCTTATGACATCGCTCGCTATCTGTTGCAGGGTCGTCGACTGCATCAGCCACAATACTGCTTAGACTCCCTGTATGATTTTATGTGTACTTACTTGTTATTTAAAAAAAAACACGAAATAAGAAAATAAATATAACATTGTAGATGATGTATTTGATTCCCTTTTTTATTATAGGTGGTCCATCTTGCTACAGTGCTGGCATCCAGAGCCCGAGAGAAGACCGGGCTTTCCCACACTTGTGAATTCCATTGATCAGATCCACTCCAATTTAGAGGGGGAGCACTACATCAACCTACAGGTCACCTATGTCAATCTGGACCAGCCCAGACCTTACCCGTCTATCTCTCCAGCCCCCTCCACACTATTAAAGTTCACAGAGGACTCCACCTGACACTAGTTCACTCAAATAAACTTTAATAGCTGCCTTCATCCATTAGATTAAAGAAGCTCAAATGGTCTTTAAAAAGCAGGGGTTCCCAAATTTTATATTTTTTGACCACCTGTCAGGTGTTATCTATCTCAGGATCCTTCAAAATATTATTAAATGGAGAAGAACAAATTTGTTCTCTTTTAGTTTTTATTTTCATTGTATGAATTAAGTTTAATACAAATACCAAAATATGGTAATGCATCAAAACCATTATCCTTGCCATTGTCATTAATTAAACTAAACTTTTTTGTGTCATTCTCTGAAACAGCCAAGTGACTTACCACAAGACCCACAGTTCGTAAAAAGTGTGAAAGCCAAAAGCAATACACAAGAAGAAGAAAATGTAAAGTCTTTGTGAATCTGAAGTGGTCATGCTTTTGTACATTTTGTGTGCTGTTTGTCGTGTGGCCAAATGAATGTAAGGCTTTTCTTGTGTTGAATGTCATTTTTCAGTTTTATTTTATACTTTTTTAATATGGAAATGTGTTTTACACTGGATGACAACTCAGCGTCAACTGTTATTTCTCATACTTTGATATTGTCTGTAATGATTTGCATTTTATGGTACAGAAAACACGATTGCCTTTTAAAGGACGTAACAGTGATTGACAATATTACTTGAAATATGGTTTGATGTTTCATTCTGCTGTGTTTCTTGTTTGTTTATCTTTGTATATTTTGTTTAATGTAAATAAATAGATCAAACAGCAATGAAACTTTAAGCAGTGACATCTCATGCGATGTTATTTCATATACATCATCCAGCTATTTTAAACACATATATATATACACTCTTAAAAATCAAGTTACTAACAGATTATTTTTTTTAAAGCTTTACTGAAATGGTTTACTTTTCTAAACTTGTCACTAGAGGTCAGTATACACCTACTGTCTGTCATACTACCTCTAGTGTCTCTAGTAATAGTAAGTTTAATTTAGGTTTGTCCGGATAGACTGCAGTGAGTCACATGGAAAGCAAAGCAACACTTTGAAATGCCAGTGTATTAAAGTGCTGAGTCACTTATGCCATTTGGCTGCAATCTAATACATCTTTTAATGATACAGCTTGTAATTATATAATTTAAATCATATTATAGGAGGATAACAGGAATTAATGTCCCTTTATAGTCAACATTAAATCAAAATGGACGTTTCCGGTCTTCTTGTGCAAGGTCCACCAGTGCACTTCTAATAAAAACAATAATTGTATTATTATACAATGGCACTAGACAAGGTGTATTAATAGTTACACACTTTAATTGACATTGCCTGTCAGATAAAATAAAAATACATTTAAACCATTACATGTTTTAATGTTTTTTTAAGTTTGTTTATGTGGAATTCAAAGTCTGCAAAAAGTCCGCTTCTTTGCATATTTTCAAAAGTCAAGCACCATTTCAGTCCAGTGTCTGTTTAATTTCAACAAAAGCAAACCTCAAGAGTGACATAAAGTTACATTAAAGCAATGTAAAAGACACAAAGATGTGATTAAAAATCAGGGTTATTCCATCAAATATTCATTTTTGAATTGTTCCTACATATAAAAACATTAGCATTGTGTAGTTTAAAAGTGAATATAAAAAATAAAATATAGATTCTTCAGTTGCAGTTTCCTGCAAATAAATGCAAATACATTCTTTTTATTAGAAATTTGGCAAAAAATTGTCTAGTAGTTTACATGAATGAAAAAAAGAGCATTAACTTAACCCCTTAAGTGGTGCAAATACCCTTTGATTGGGGGTCTGAAAATGTGATATAAACATTCAAATTAACATAACTCTGGCACTTTTTGGTCTAGAAGCCTAATCTTGGTCTTGTTTTAAAGAAGACACTTTGGGGGTTTTCACAGAAGCCGGTGAAAGATTTTAATAAATAAATAGTTTTAGCAGTTTACATTTATTTTAATTACTAAAAAATAATGCAATAACATATTAATGTTATAAATAAAATAATAAAAATGTATTTTTTTTACAAAAGTAATAAGGCAAACATGAAGCCATAAGTCTCAAGTAGTTCTGATCCAAATTAAAATCACAAAAAATGAGGTTTGTGTCACACTTTTAGTGGTTTTACCAACAATGGCCACTAGGTGTCAACGATTTGCTGCATACTCTTGTCACAAATTAATAAATGACTGTCACTGCATTATTATTGAAATATGAAAACTACTTTTTTAAAGCTTTCCAACAATATATAGTTTGTCAACATTTTTAAGATTTATAATAGGATATAGTGTTATGAATATATAATAATTAATATGCATTCTTATGGGGGGAGTCATGTAACAAACATACGTCACTACATTATTTCTATCATCAGATGACCTTGAAATATGAAAAGTACATTCTGAGAGATTTTCAGTGATATATAGTTTGTCATGATTGTTTAGGTTTAGAACAGGGATATACATATGTAAAAACAAATTGAGGCCACCTGTGGCCGTGTGACATTTTAGAAACTGACTCTCACACTACGTCATAATTTTCCCAAAAGAGTGATACAATATGTAAACTACACCAGAGGCGATTCTAGGGTTAGAGCTTTAGGGGTGCTGAGCACCCAATGAGCTCCGCTGCCACCACCCGCTCTTTTTTCCTACAGAAACCAATAATATGTCTATTGTTAAATAGCTATCATTTTAACATTGGTTCTACTAACTCCAAAATAAAGATTTTTTTGGAGACCTTTCAGGCATGAAAATGGGTCAGGGGTGAAAAAGATGAGAAGAATATTACCCCTCTAGGGTCCGGGAGCATGCTCCCCCTTAGAATTTTTTTTTAAATAAAATATTTTAAAGCATCAATCTGATGAGTTTTCAGATGCATTTATTTGCCAACCTTTTTATTTCTAATTAATGGTGAGCTAGCACATTTTTGCCATTAATGCCATATTAAAGTCTCAGGACAAAAGGTGGGCTACAGCAGCAGTGTGGGTATGGTTTTATGTGAATATACAGTGTATCGTTTTAAGCCTTTATCAAAATGTCAAATCTCCTAATTTATAACTTTTATGCCTACAACATATGGTAGGTTTATTAATAGTTTGTTAATTTGCAGCTTTTCCTTTAACAGTCCTTTAATTGAACCATTATATGTCTAAAACAAAACACTTGTGACTCCTGCACTAAGGGTTAAAAACGTTTTCCCCTTCATATTAGTCTACATGTGACAAACTAAAAACTATTTATTGTCTAGTTTGATAGTCAGACAGTTAGTGATTTGACACATAACTTACAGGTACTGGTGGTATACAGTGATATGTAGTTTGTTTTCACTCTGTTCCAAACGCCATGTTTTCATGACGACTGACCAGAAAAGACGCAAGTGATGTCATGTTTACATAACTCCCGATTGTTAAAATGAGTCTCAAATTAACGATAAATCATATAATAAACTTTAACAACGGAGACACACGTATGCAACTTTCCCACTGAGACGCACAAAACTGCATGCGTCTTGCGGAAGAACATTGTAACCGGCGCTACTTCTCTCTGTTTAAGTCTATGGACGAGTCACCCAGGTACTGTACTACTCCGCAGCGCGCGGGTAGTGTACCCGCCGGACTAAAATAATCCGAAAATAAATACTTATTATACGTATACCATGGTGATTCAGTATAAGACAAAAACACGGCTTGAAAGATTGATTCGTGATGTACTCGCTCATTATAAACATAACGTAAACATTTTGTAAGATTTGAACAAAAAAGTTGCATCACAACACTTTTAACTGATTCTATCTCTGCGTGTGTTTCGCGCTGAATGACGAACGGGGCGATGCAGGTACAGAGAAGTAGAAGAGGATGACACCATTTGCTAAGGGGGGAGGTTTTCATTTTCTACCTTATTATACATTTTAAACCACAAACTACGGAGTATGTTTTGGACATTATTTAACCTTGTCAAAGACGAACGGACATTTTAGAATAATTAAATTTCTTGCCCCAAGTTTTAGGGGTGCTGAGCTCCTTTTTAGGGGTGCTGAAGCACCCCTAAAAAGGGGCTAGCCTCGCCCATGAACTACACTATTAAAGCTTTCCAGTGTTATAAAGTTTGTCATGATTGATTAGGTTTGGAACAGGTTATTAGTGTTACAAATATATAATAACAACGTGGGCCCAGCTGTATACCCGTGGCATTTTAGAAAATTCCTCTTACTATGCAAATTTTTTTTTTTTTACCAAAAAGTGATAATAAATGAAGACTTCACTCTTAGAGCTTTCAAACAATATATAGTTTGTCATGATTGGATAAGAATTCACATGTAAAACACTGAAGTAACGTAGGCATCCCGCTGGCGGGACAGTGACATTTTGCTGGATATAAATGTTTTGAGGCACTCCCTACATAATTTATTTTATAAAACACTGTTAAAATCAGTGTTCGAATTGAAGGGGGTCTGGGGGGGTCCCGGACCTCCTATAAGCCTTAAGGGACCCCCCATAAAGCACAAAAATATAAATTAGGGGGGTCCCCTGGTTTTTATTAAAATTAAAATACTACATGAATTTAAAATTCTCATGTTGCGTGTCACAAAGCGAAACTGTCTTTATTTGTCCCAATTTCGCAATAAACTAATTCAAATGACTTCTGTCTGAAATAAATAAACTCGCAAGTGCGCCTCATGCTGTTTTCTTGAGGAATTGACAGACAAACAGTGGCAAATCTATCCTCTCAGTCTGACGGCTGGTCCACCCAGTCACACAAAATATTTTATTGGGGAAGCAGAAGAAATCACGCTTAAATGATAATAAATGATAGTCTCTTTAAACGCGCGTTTGTGAGCGGCATTGACAAGTACATAAACCCTGTGCGTGTTTGCTGTGATTGCTTTTAATGATAGAGAACACGAACCATTTGATATTTCAGATGAAATAAAACTTATCACTAGGTTAAGCAGATCTTACTTGTAATTGTCATCTATGTGACGCGACAGTCGGCACTCAGCAGCACATCATCATTTCAAATCCGTTTACAAGATGAATTCTCTTGTTATGTTAAATATGAAGTTTACATTGCGTTGTAAAAATGATGAAATTATCTTCATACGTGCTTAATTCATAATGAGAACGTATTAATGCAAGCTTTTTTATGCTGCTATATTATATAACAAAATAAACAATACATGTCATTTTATATACAAACTATAATTCTATCTTGACAAGCACATTATTTGCTTCATGTTGGTCCGGTTTAATTCAGAGGACTCATTGCTTTGGTGTATTCATTTTCATTTTAAGCCTTTAAAAAGTAATTATTTTAGATGCAATTTTGTAATATTTATAGCTTAAATAATCTAATATAATTTTTAAAACATTTAAAATCATTTTGCAGAAATCCGCAGATTTTTCCAAAACATTTCCAGAGATAAAGCAAAAAAAGTCTGCATATTTCGTCTGGCCCTGTTTATCGCTCAAATACGCATCATTCAGAAATAAATAACTATATTTATAGAAAGTATCTTTTGCATGTGTTTTTTTAAACCTTGCAAATGTTAACATGCAAGCGATTTTAAACAATTTGAGCGGAAGATGTTAAAGTGGGCTGTTTTATGTGCGCAAAGTCAAGGACACATCGCGCACACATACTTAAATGGACACAGCACTCATAAGCGGACGCACGGAGACGCGCGATTCCTAAAGCATGCAAACACAAAATTATTTGGAAATACCACAGTCTTGGCATTCTCATAAAAACATTCAGTTATGTTATAAAGTAAGTGCAATCAGTTCAGAAAGAAATCAGATGTTTGTGTTGGTCTGAAAGTAGCAGTTCTTATCTGCTTGTGTTTCTGTCATTTATATTAATTAAACAACAGAAAACAAAGGAAAATCACTTCTGTATCTAAAAACAGATTATTTATTCGATGAAGAAGACAGTGTTATTATTCATTTGATTCTATTTATGTACCTAAATATATCTTACTTTATTTGTAACTTTGTTCTTTTCTATTTTTTATGCTCATAATCTCTTAATTTGTTCTTATGTTATTTTCCCACCCCCAGTTTTGCTGATCTGAAAAGTATTCGATCTATGACTCAAAAAACGCAATGTAATCCATTTAACCACTACTATACTGTATAGTAAAATTATGTAATTTAAAAATGAGGTCCACCCTATTTCACCCCTATTCTGTGTAAAATTTCTGCCCTTGCCAGTGTTTCACACTAATTTGAGGGGTAAAAAATGTTTTAGAGTTTGAGTTAAGGGTAATTTTGGGGTTTCTTTGATTAAAACCAGGATCAGATGATTACTGATCAAGGATGATCACATCTTACTTTGTGAAATCACAGCGACCCTATGATAAGGGGGTGGGGCTTGGCCGGGGGGTGGGGCTTAGCTAGGGGACCCCCCATAAGCTTTGACATAATTCGAACACTGGTTAAAATATGTATTCTAAAGGCTTAGACCTTTTCAACAATATGTAGGTTGTTGTGATAGACATAAAATTTACATGGAAAATACTGAAGTAAACTTAGTGTCCCGCTCACGGGACAGTGCCACACATAATTATGAATAATATTTAGCTGAAAATAATCTTGAAGTGGTTTCTTATTTCTTCTACAATAATGGTGAATAATGTGAAATGTACTCGTAAATGCACTGTAATACAGGATTAAAATGAGCTGTTAATGTTTCATTTAGCTTCATAAACCAGAAGATAGCTGGGACTTGATATATGGGATGTATAATGATACAGAAAAAAACGTATCTCAAGAATGAACCATGCATTGCATTGCAACAACCAATTCACCTTGAAAACTTACCCTTACCTCTCCCGCTTTGGTTTCCATAGCACCTGGCTTGTTTAGTTTCTCTATTTGAGCAGAGAGCTGAGGGTTATAGAGCAAATGAACTGACTGATGGAGGGTCACTAATGCCCAATGAGTTTGTTAATGGAGGGAATCTGAAACAGTCATGTGTGACGGAGCCACATGTACTGCTCGACCCCCATATAACAGAATCAGTACATGCTGCTTTAAATGTTAATTCAGTTTGCACGGTTATACTCTTAAAAAAAGAAGTCTAGTACAGGTACCTTTCTGGTCTGGATTTTATAAGTGATGCTTGGAAAAGACTTTTATTATTGATCCTTACTATTCTTTTTTTTTTTTAGTTTAGTCATAATTTAGCCTATGTGGCTTCCCATAAGAAAGAAAGATCACAGATTAGATCTCTTTAATTTTACGTAGACATAATTTCTCATCAAATGTAAGCAAATCTTTATTATTTTACTTGATTATTTAAAAAAAAAAAGTGCTTTAACCAGTGGTTGCATGAGTGCGTTTACATGCACAGTCTTACGCCGATTATGCTTAATAAACTGATAAGATGTGGGGTCATGTAAACGCGTTAAACGGGTTTCCTTTATCGGGGAAAGCCCATAGACGGCGTAAGCAAAAACTGATCGGCACAGGTAGTTTTTTGCTCATTACGCCGATTTTGCGTGGCATGTAAACACCTTAACCGGCTTTCTCACGGTTTTGTCCGTGTGCGCATGTCTCGCGTGTGAGAGATAAACGTCACACGAGGAAGTAAGCGCAAAGTAACGCATAAAAGTCTCCGCTCGACAAAAGCAGTTGGCAGAGAAACTGTTAAAATAGAAGCTCATGTTACATTTACTGGTTCTGCACACACAAAAAGAGATACAACAGTACAGCTTAATACAGATATGCCGTTGACTTTTTGAACGACTATTGTGTACTATAGGTGGTGACGTCACTGCCTGCGAGAAAACTGATAAGTATGGGAAGCCGATCTCCTCAAAAGAAGGACGAAACTGCGCCACTCGATTGATCCGCGCTGCGCGGACCAATTATACGCGCGGACCAATGGACAGAGCCGCGCGACTGTCTGGATAGCGCAGAGATGAGTTGTTTACTTGCGCCACCCGATGGATAGCGCAGCGCTGACCAGTTTCATCAGAGCAGCGCGACCCACTGGGAAGCGCAGCGCGACTCTGATGGAATAGACTCGATTTACCCACAATTCTCTGCTAGTATACAATTTATTTCCGGTTTAAATAACCATTTTGTTTATTTTGCCACAAGACAACTTAATTTACTAATGCATAAGTTAAAATAGCATCTAAAACACTTATCAGCTTGATTGGTATAATCGGGTAACCATAAATAACAATTTCTTCCTCTTGGTAGTTAATTTAATAGAGGTGACCACACGTCTGACGTAAATTATCTCTGTTTATTATTATTTTTTTATTTTGTGTTAAAGATATGCACGAATTCTACTATTCTGTTATTTGACATTAATAAAAATGATTACAATATGAATGGCAATGATCAACGATTTTTTTATCTACCTTGAGTGCTCGTTTTATATTTATAATATCTTATATGGTGTTCTGAGTCCGTTTAAACACAC
Source organism: Paramisgurnus dabryanus (assembly GCF_030506205.2). Lineage (NCBI taxonomy): Eukaryota > Metazoa > Chordata > Actinopteri > Cypriniformes > Cobitidae > Paramisgurnus > Paramisgurnus dabryanus. Next base: position 26,283,001 of record NC_133343.1, on the reverse strand, counting down.
TTCTGATGCTGCTTTGCTTCGTCATTTGTATACTTTATGCATTGCAGTTACATTTATTTTATTATTTAATTTTTGTAATAATTTTTAATGATTTAATAATGACATTATAGCATTATGCAATTGTTTTGCATATATTTTTCTGGTAGTCCCAGCTGCATTTCTTGACATATCAGGAAATAAATGTGGGTTTGCAAGTTACTTTGGTTTGTTAGTCCCGCACTGATAAAGTGACATAAGCTGTATTTTTTAATATCTCAACTGTTCCCAATAACCAAGCACTGCTATTTAGACCATTTTGCAAGTCGTAAACAATTGGTCGAAGCTCTTTGTGTTTCAGTTTTTTTTACACGTTGGGATAAAATACAAAGAACATATAGAACTGAATCAAAAAGTTAAACAAACATCTTTAAGATATGTGTGAAATAAAGAAAACTGCTACAAACTGAGACAGGAATTTCTAGACCAGCGTTGTTAACATCTTGCAAAATGGTTTAAGTTGCTTCTATGAGAGAGGGAGTGGAATTCGTTGCCTGCCAATAAATAAACAGTCGAATAATGATACTTTTATTTTTTTATCTTTAATATTTAATAATGTTTTGACAGCACGAACACTGTTTTGTCCCACTAGCAGAGAATTCTGGGTAAATCGAGTCTATTCCATAAGAGCCGCTCTGCGCTTCCCAGTGGGTCGCGCTGCTCTGATGAAACTGGTCAGCGCAGCGCTATCCATCGGGTGGCGCAAGTAAACAACTCATCTCTGCGCTATCCAGACAGTCGCGCGGCTCTGTCCATTGGGCCGCGCGTATAATTGGTCCGCGCAGCGCGGATCAATCGAGTGGCGCAGTTTCGTCCTTCTTTTGAGGAGATCGGCTTCCCATAGATAAGTCTTCAAGTCCCATGTGAACGCATTTGTCTGCATAGCCGGCTTATTGATTTGCATGTAAACGCATGAAAACAGTTTTCTTTAATAAGAAGATTTTTGATAGTTATCCGCTTATTCTGTGTAAACATACTCACTGTAGGTACTGTGTAACAAGCAGCACAGGTTTATTTGTAACCAAACGGTGAATTTTGTCCAACATTTACCCAACCATGGATTAAAAATAATTTCACAACTGAGAAATCCATCAGATCTCCTGAGATATGAAAGATCTGAGAAATAAAACTTTCCTCTGGGACGTGTGACAAAAAAGTTTCAACTTGTTTAGGTTGTAATTTAACTATGCTTGGTTGTTTAAAGTCATTGATGGGTCAAATCTAACAATTTTCTTTGTTAATTTAACCCAATGGCTGTTTTTTTCTCTTTTGACCTTTATAGTGAAGGTCTGGACACTATGGCCACTTTGAATGCCCAAGGACCACCCAAGAGCCATATGACTGACGCGTAAAGCAACCAATGATGTTTCATGTTTAGGGCCAAGGAAATGTCTCCACAGACCGGTGTGCAACCAGGAAATTATCCATTTACTAAATGGCAAACATGGTAAAAATATCTCTTTTAGATTCCACTAACTGCAACAAGCAAAACTCTTGGACATCTATGCCGTGAACCTCAATACTTTTTGGCTTTGTGCTGTTCACAGGCAGACCGTTAAACAAAGCAACACACACATATTTCCGAAATCATGAGCATTACTTTGAAGCTGCTAAAGTGTTTCAAGTTAAATGTGCCGTTATGCTTTAAAACTTCCAAAAAACAGCCAAAAGTCCTTGCATGATCCCTTTCATACATCTGGTGCAATGCAGCTCTACACAAAGACCCACACATTGGTTTCTACTCCTAAATTCACACTTGATGGAAATGTTTGATTATAGCTCAGCAAGAGTAAAAGATATAATAAGCCAAAATCCTGCATGGAAGAGAGTGAACTATATAAACCCCTGTCCACAGGTGTGCTGGATTTATCTGTGTCTTTGTCTGTTTTTTCAACCCAGTGCCGGTGTTTTTAGGAAACTCGGGATATTGAGGATGTTTCAGACGTCAGAGCCTCAGCAGGTAGCTGTCATCTGTTGGACTCTGTGTTCCTCCTGCCAGCTTTGAAGCTTATCTGTATGGGTTTGTGTGTGTGTGTGTGTGTGTGTGTGTGTGTGTGTGTGTGTGTGTGTGTGTGTGTGTGTGTTTGCACTTTCCCAAATGTACTTTCCACAGAATCGCAACAAAAAAAGGACAGCTTTAGGGCAAAAGAGCTATTATACGAATTGTTTAACACTCGCATGGTGGCCATGATTTAATCTTTTAAGTTGCCCAAATGTAAAATGATACAGTCTATATAATTGGTAATTGTACAGTAATTTAAATAACTTATATCATTAACCATATATCGTATTAATCACACACACGCACACACACACACATGCTGTGGTATCATCGTGTCTTGGATGTCCCCAGAAGTCACGACTTTTTTGTGTTTGTCATCAAGGTTGAAATTCTTCTTGCTACCGAGATCTTACTCTCTGTATTCAGTTTGAAGTTTAGCCATGAGTTTCTTCCACTGCAAGCCTGCATTGTCGGCAAACATCTAGAGAGATTATATAAAAGGCTGAAGAGGTATTCACATGAATGCTGGCAGGTTGAATACGTCTGCAGATGGGAATGAATAAAAATAAAGAAACGTTTGCCAAAGCATTTTTGGAAGATTCAAGACCACAGGTGAAAATATAGTTATTGTTAAGGTACCATTTGGATCAAATTAATTGACAGAATGTTCAGCTATGAAAGACAAAATAAGATCGTCTTGGTCAAAGCATTTTTAACTAGCCCTTGGAATTTTTTTTTTTCAAAAGTAACCACCCTGGGGACCCTGAGGACAATGTATTGGTCAGAAGTCTCTCTTATATTGTAAATCTCTGTATGTAATTATTTAAATGACTTATAAAGGAGAAACAATTGGGATATTATAAAGATAGCTATTTAATAGCTATTTTCTTTCCAACTATAGGCTGCACGTGTTAATGTGTGTAACTCACTATCAAAAGGAAATACACATACATCTTACAAACATCAAAAGTCATGGGTTTGATCACAAATTGTATATCTTCCACATATGCTGTTTTGGTCTTCCAAATGCTTAGGTTGGTTCTGTATGAAATGTAACCTGTTAATACTGGTATATCTAAGGGATATCACGTATCACACCAAAGGGGTTTATTTCGCTATAACAAATACATTATCCCGCTTATTACATAGCTATTTGCCTCATAAGAAAGGTAAGGAACATAAAATATTGATTTAAAATATTTTTTAGCTCACTTTTTTGCAACATGATCTCACAATTCTGTGGTATAGTGACGGAATTTTTTGCTAATTTTTCCGTGGCATTCTCACGGATCTCCGCATTATTCTGTGGCCCCACCACGGACTTTCTTTTCCGTGGCATTCTCACGGATTGCTACTCAACTGCTTTTTCCTATTTTCAAACCATTGTCACTTTGGTTTAGGGTTAGATTAGGTGTTTGCATTAGTATGTCACTTTAAGTATTGGTTTATACTATTTTTTCTGATTTAGTCTTTTATATGTTCTTAACTTTAAACAATTGTCGCCTGGCGTTGGGGTTAGAGTTGGGTTTGGGTAAGGATGTCATTTTATGTAAATCTAACCCTAAACCGAAGCCACAATGGTAAGAAAATAGGACAAAACAGTTGAGTAACCAATCCGTGAGAATGCCACGTAAAAGAAAGTCCATGGTGGGGCCACGGAAAAATGCGAAGATCCGTGAGAATGCCACAATAAAATTAGCAAAAAATTCTGGGACTATCCCATGTAAATTTGTGAGATAAGCATGCAGACCGTTTATTTTCAGTTTTGTGATCAGGACCTGATACTGAAGGGGCTTATTTTGCGATAACAACCTGCTGCCTATACAGTATCTGGCTTACACGGCTATTTGCCTCATAAAGAAGGTAAGGAACATTAAAAATTGATTTAAAATATTTTATTTGCTAATTTTTAAGGGATTACCGTCCTTCCGTGAGGAAAACGCGCTTGCTTTCATTTTTAAGATGAGACAAGACGTATGTTATGAACACACTATTTGGTTTAATCATTTGTAATTGAAAGACAAATTTATATATAATTTTGTGTAATATTAAACTGTACCTGTCAAAATTATTTGCAGCATTCGGATTACCGTGTGTTATGAATGAACCTTGGAATGTCGTGGCTGGCCATTCAGAATCTTAAAGAGGCGTGTAATAACTGGAAATAACAAACCTGCAGTTGTCACGCCCCGCCAATCAGAATCAAGCATTCCAACGAGCTGTGTAATAAGATTATTTATTGTAATGCCAGCAGAGAAGCCAAGATAGGTTTACTTTCAGTTTTTATCTTATTATTTTTTCTGCATTCACCTTTGGTGCTCGCCGGGTCTCAAAGCTGGGGCTTAAAGCATTAAGGCATGATTTTCTGTAAAGCTACTTTGAAACCATACAGCATTTTTTGTTAAAAGTACTCTATTGACCCTACCTTTAAAAAAAACACTTCCTGTGTCCTCTTAAACAATGTTTATTACATAATAAACATGTTATTGTACACTATTTATAATGTAAACCACATACACCAACTCTCTCTCTCTCTCTCTCTCTCTCTCTCACACACACACACACACACAGTTACACACACACACGCACGCACGCACGCACGCACGCACACACACACACACACACACACACACACACACACACACACACACACACACACACACACACACACACACACACACACACACACACACACACACACAAAATGTCCCCACAAGGTCTGAGACCCTAAAAAATATGATTACAGTTTTTCTGAATTGCTAAAACACTAAACCCCAATCTCTGAACCAAATTCATAGTGCCCTAAACCCATTTGTCAAATCATGAACTCTTTTTGCAAAATTCTAAACACAAACTTGTCACTAAAACACACATTTCACACTGCAATGCACTTGTTTTATAAATGCTAAACACACGCAGGCAAAAGTTGAACAAAACTACAATACCGTTATCATCGAGTAAACACAACAACTGAAAATTCTACACACTTTTATCTTATGGTATTTTTTACCAATTGTGTGGATTGGAAACAGTCTGAGAGGCAGATGAAGAGTATGAGGAAGAAAAGGACACCAGAGACGATGCAATTGGCAAAATTTGCAGTTGAATTGCTGACTTTTTACAAAATACAAGTGCTGCTTACAGTAATATTGAAAACGTACTATTACTTGCAGTACTTACAGTAAAGTATTCACTATATTCACTGAACTAAACTTGTGATTACAGTAATAGAGATTTTTAACAGTATTTGTCAAGTGTGTTGTTATATACAATAAACATGTATTTTTTTGTAAGCAGATGTCCTGGATGTTGTGTTTTCCATTTTTTAAGGTAGTGTCTGATGGATGCTTGTAGTGTTTTATAGACCCTTTTACTGTTTGTACACAATGATGACGTGGCAGCGTATGCGCGCGCATTTAGGCAACGGAAGTATCGTAAGAATCAGCAGTGAAGCAACACAAACAGTAAGTTATTTTAAAAAAGTTGACTTTATGAACATTTTCAACACAGCTACCAGATCCGTGTACTATAGTGGAGTGGATAGAAGACGTTAGCAGATGGCCAAAAATAAAGTTGCCAGATACATATATACGTATATTAGTATATTATATTTGAGCAACCAAACGCAACAACCAGACAATTTGATGCTGGGAAACCGTTTTAATAAACGTTCTGAGTTGCTACCACGTTAGAACCAATGGGGAATAACACTACTTCCGTTGCCCAAATGCGCGCGCAGGCTATTTGATCACGTGAGCTGTAAAAGGGTCTATATTATAGACTTATGTGTGTATGATTTGAAAGCTTAGTTTGATTTTGAGTACAAGTGAAATGGTTTTGAAGGAATTGTTTGATTTTCCTGGAAGAGTCAGGGGTTCTGTGAATTTTGTTTAAAATTGGGATTTGTGTTTAAGGTTTTGAGAAAATGAGTGATGGTTTCAAAAAATGTGTTTTAACAATTCAGAAAAACTGTAATGTTAGTGATGCACCGATGTATCGGCCGCCGATATTTATCGGCCGATTTTTTATGAATTTGAAACCATCGGCATATCGGCAATAGCACGAGAAAAGCCGATACCGATTGTTTATTAATCATGCATAAAGAAATTTATTATATGTAAAAAATGAGTTAATGTTGTTAATAAAATAAATGCTGAATAGCCAAAACCACCTTTAAAGGTTGTCATGCTGTCTAATTATATTTGTTTTAGCTTAATTTGTGCCTCTCTTATTATGTTGGTCAGTTGAATGTTACTTAGATCCAATCGATGTTCAGTAAAAATAATTTGATGCAGCAATAAACTAGCTTATAGACCAACTGTATAGTATTGTATACAAGTGTTTAATATCGGCATCGGTATCGGCCAGAAGTTGTCTGTTTAAATCGGTATCGGCCCAAAACAATCCTATCGGTGCATCCCTAATTAATGTTGTTTTCATTTACAAATGTGAAAATATATGATGTTACAGAATTTAAACAAAACTTGAAAACCAAGAAAAAACATGATATGGTGTCAAACATTCTCAAAGCAGCTTGAGTATATGGTTGGCACCGATAATTAAGCAAATTTGCATATTCATGTACATTTTCAGAGTTTAACTTAAACTTAAATAGTTGTGTTCATGTTATAACTTGTAATTATGCAACTCCCACCCCAATAAAAAGTGCTGTACAACAGCGCAATTCACATTTTTGGACCGCAGAGCACAATAAAGTGCTTCATAATGAGCTCTGCACAATTTGCAGCATGCTGGGAAGGATTTCAACTCTGTACATTAAACTATCCCGGTATAAACAAAAACTAAGGAACATACAAGAGCTTCAACAAGGAAAGTTCAAAGGATAGCCGCTTACGGTACAGTAAATAAAGTCATGTTTAAAGGGGAAGATTCACACAAGATTCTTTGAGCTAAAGGTTTCTATGACTACCCCTGTCAAGAAGAAATAAAAAACTGTTGCCGTCTCATATGCTTATCTCAGGTGTATTGCAAAGAACCCTGCAATATACCCGTTTTAACCACAAAAAATAAGTTCCCGGGGCAGTAAAACTTTACTGAGAAGGGTGATAACAGAGAAAGAAAGGAAGAAAAAAAGGAGAGGGTCTGTCAAAGTCACTTTTGTACTGCCATTTAATTCTTTTGAAAAAATTGAAATAAAGTGAAGGGGATTTCAACAAGGCCAGCCAGCAAAAAAACCTTTGTCATTTTCAAAGTCTCAGTGTTGAATTGCTTGCAATTGAGATTAAAATGTGTCACATACATGATGTCATAAAAATAAAATACTGTACTCAATATATCATAGACAAAATATGGACGTAGTGTTCGTGACGTCACCCATAGGTTTGTAAAGAGTTTTTTTAAAGCCAATAGTTGGCGGATAACCAAAAATGGGTAAAGATGTGGGACGTGGGTGTGGTTGCTAAAACCACACCCGCCTGGCTCGACAAGTAGTGACAGATGTCACTCAAGTGGCCACACCCCTAAATATGCAGAACTTTAAGGCTTTATGTAATTTAAAAGTTACAAAAAAATTCACCCCCCTCATAGAAGTCATGAAGGGGCTAAATTAGTTATATAAACCAGAATCACTTTCTTTTTCCAGACTGTAAACATATTATTTTCTGCTGCAAGTTAAGCATTTTAACATGGGGGTCTATGGGAATTGACAACCTTTTGGAGCCAGCTTTTAGCGGCCCGTCCATGATTTAGCCCAGTGCTTCCCAATCCTGATCCTTGAGGCCCCCCTCCCAGAAAGTTTTAGATGTCTCCTTATTGAACACACCTGATTTAACTCATCAGCTTGTTAGGGAGACATGTTTACCATTTTTGAAGGAGGCTGATAAGTTGAATCATGTGTTTAAATAAGGAGACATCTGACATCGAAAACTTTCTGGCAGGGAGGCCTCGAGGACCAGGATTGGGAAGCAATGATTTAGCCAACTTGTAAAAAAAGATGAGGTCATTTTGGGAATGAATGTAAATAAAATTATCTGATAAGACAGATCCAGATCCAGTTTAAAATTCAGCGAGAATTAAGTTGTTCTCATACTGTTTTTTAAAACATATAGTTATATCACAGTCCGGTGAGTCAGAGCGATGCAGAGGAAAGAAACTGAGAAATGAGCTTTGAGATAAATACATAGGGACTGTTGTATAACCAATTTGTCAGACCAATTCGGTATTTGTATGAATTTTTATATCTTCTGATCATTGGTCTACATGGCATCCACAAGTACCCTCGCAGCACATATAGGTTAAAAGCATACATTGACTGCAGTGCAACTGTTCTTTATATATTATAGATGAGTTGGCACATACAGGATCCTGCTTAGATGAAGAAGACTAACTGAAAACTACATAACACATCATGATGCAAAAGACATGGTTTGATGCATATTTCATATTCACCGAGCTGCACAAGTAACATAGAGTTGCTTTTATTACCAGGCAGAGGGCAATTCAAGCCAAGCCATTTATTTGTGAACTTGTCTGTGTAATCCAGTCTCATGATTTTTCTTTGTCTTTAATCTCTGGCATGACCTTACTCAGTGAATAATATATGTATTTCGATATTTAGAGAGTCAGGCTTGTAATCCAAAGGTCGCAGGTTTGATTTTTACCACTGGCAGGTAATGACTGAGCAAGGCACCCTTTGCTCAGTTGCTTCTCGGGCGCTGCAGTGGTAGCTGCCCATTGCTTTGCTTTGTGTGTGTTTGTGACAGAGAGAGGGAGAGTGAAGAGTGAAAAAGCAAGGGATGATTTAAGATGTTTCCATTCGACAAGAAATGATGAAGGCAAAGGTCAAATGTAACCCTAAAATTACAATTATGCATAAATATTTTTGTGCTCCCGTCTTACAAAAGGTCAATCAGCCTTCAAAAATGTAATTGAAGGAATGTCATTACTCTAAATGGCATTCTGCATACCTGTATAAAGAGTAAAGAATTTGGTGTATACTAAAAATCCATAACTGACTATATTTTTAAGTGATTTTTTTTGTTTTGTTTATTCTTATCTATTCTGTAAAGTCCTTAACAATTAGCATTTGACAACTAGATAGAAAAGTTCGTCGGAACAAACTTTATGTTGGCTTGAGAAAGCCTAGTCTGAGAGTAGAGTTTGACAACTTAGCATGAAGCTATCATGATTTAAATTAAAGCTAGCATGATTTAACATGAAGCGAACATGATTTAACATGAAGCTAGCATGATTTAGCATGAAGCTAGCATGAAGCTAGCATAATTTAACATGAGGCTAGCATGATGATATCATGATTAGCATAAAGCTAGCATGATGCTAGCATGATTAGCATGAAGCTAGCATGATGCTAGCATGATTAGCATGATGCTAGCATGATTAGCATGAAGCTAGCATGATGCTAGCATGATTAGCATGATGCTAACATGATTAGCATGAAGCTAGCATGATTAGCATGAAGCTAGCATGATTAGCATGAAGCTAGCATGATGTTAGCATGATTAGCATGAAGCTAGTATGATTAGCATGAAGCTAGCATGAAGCTAGCATGAAGTTAGCATGATTAGCATGAAGCTAGCATGATGCTAGCATGATTAGCATGAAGCTAGCATGAAGCTAACATGATGCTAGCATGATTAGCCTGAAGCTAGCATGATGTTAGCATGATTAGCATGATGTTAGCATGATTAGCATGAAGCTAACATGAAGCTAGCATGATTAGGATGAAGCTAGCATGATGTTAGCATGATGCTAGCATGATTAGCATGAAGCTAGCATGAAGCTAGCATGATTAGCATAAAGCTAGCATGATGTTAGCATGAAGCTAACATGATGTTAGCATGATTAGCATGAAGCTAGTATGATAAGCATGAAGCTAGCATGATGCTAGCATAATTAGCATGAAGCTAGCATGATGTTAGCATGATTAGCATGAAGCTAGCATGATGTTAGCATGATTAGCATGAAGCTAGCATGATTAGCATGAAGCTAGCATGATTAGCGTGAAGCTAGCATGATTAGCATGAAGCTAGCATGATTAGCATGAAGCTAGCATGAATAGCATGAAGCTAGCATGGTGCTAGCATGATTAGCATGAAGCTAGCATGATTAGCAGGAAGCTAGCATGATGTTAGCATGAAGCTAGCATGATGTTAGCATGATTAGCATGAAGTTAGCATGATGCTAGCATGATTAGCATGAAGCTAGCATGAAGCTAGCATGATTAGCATGAAGCTAGCATGATGTTAGCATGAAGCTAGCATGAAGCTAGCATGATTAGCAGGAAGCTAGCATGAAGCTAGCATTATTAGCATGAAGCTAGCATGAAGCTAGCATGATGTTAGCATGATTAGCATGAAGCTAGCATGATGTTAGCATGATTAGCATGAAGTTAGCATGATGCTAGCATGATTAGCATGAAGCTAGCATGAAGCTAGCATGATTAGCATGAAGCTAGCATGATGTTAGCATGATTTAGCATGAAGCTAGCATGAAGCTAGCATAATTTAACATGAGGCTAGCATGATGATAGCATGATTAGCATAAAGCTAGCATGATGCTAGCATGATTAGCATGAAGCTAGCATGATGCTAGCATGATTAGCATGATGCTAGCATGATTAGCATGATGCTAACATGATTAGCATGAAGCTAGCATGATTAGCATGAAGCTAGCATGATTAGCATGAAGCTAGCATGATGTTAGCATGATTAGCATGAAGCTAGTATGATTAGCATGAAGCTAGCATGATACTAGCATGATTAGCATGAAGCTAGCATGAAGTTAGCATGATTAGCATGAAGCTAGCATGATGCTAGCATGATTAGCATGAAGCTAGCATGAAGTTAGCATGATTAGCATGAAGCTAGCATGAAGCTAACATGATTAGCATGAAGCTAGCATGATTAGCAGGAAGCTAGCATGAAGTTAGCATGATTAGCATGAAGCTAGCATGAAGCTAGCATGATGTTAGCATGATTAGCATGAAGCTTGCATGATGTTAGCATGATTAGCATGAAGTTAGCATGATGCTAGCATGATTAGCATGAAGCTAGCATGAAGCTAGCATGATTAGCATGAAGCTAGCATGATGCTAGCATGATTAGCATGAAGCTAGGATGATTAGCAGGAAGCTAGCATGAAGCTAACATTTATTGCGTTGCTAGGGTACTAAGTTTGGTTGCTAGGGAGAAAATTGGCATCCCATAATGATCACCCTTCAAGCCACAAGTAAAACGGTCCAACCCCCGTGTCTCTACAATGTTCTGATGCGGAGATATAAGGCTTTGTTTATTCCGTTGCTAGGGTATTAAGTTTGGTTGCTAGGGAGAAAATTGGCATCCCATAATGATCACACTTCAAGCCACAAGTAAAACGGTCCAACCCCTGTGTCTCTACAATGTTCTGATGCGGAGATATAAGGCTTTGTTTATTATGTTGCTAGGGTCTTCATATTTTGTTGCTAGGGGCGTGGCTTAATACCTCAATAAGAATCCTAAGAGACTGATTGGATGCCTGAGTAAAATGAGCCCACCCCTATGTCTCTATGACACTCTGGTGCAAAGATATCCATCTGGGCTTTTTATAATGGTAGTCTATGGGAGATGTTGCTAGGGTACCCAAAATTGTTGCTAGGGGCGTGGCTTAATAGCTCTGGGGTGATCCTAAGAGACTGATTGGATGCTTGAGTAAAATGAGCCCACCCCCATGTCTCTAAGACACTCTAAAGTGAAGATATTCCATCTGGGACGCTTTTATTCCCTTTTATGGGCATGTTTCCTGCCCCATTATAAGTCAATGGGAAATTTTGGGGGCCCCTTACACCCCAGGGGTACAGCTTACACCCCATTGTGAGGTATGTTCTTACACAGCCTGTCAGCCTCCTTAAATGTGGTAAGCCACAAGTTTCTACAAGTTTCTCACTCGCAGCTATGACCTGTCAAAGTTTGTCTCAATGTTAAGTCAATGGAAATTTTGGGGTGTTTCAGCGCCCCGTTTAGGAATTCGGAAGGTCCCATCAGTTAGAAAAGATATAGCAACTCGAGTCAGATCAGACCGAAGGTATGTCCAAAGTTTGATGGCTGTAGCTTGAAAGCTCTAGGACGAGTTAGAGTTAGAAATTTTAGTCTCAGAAGAAAAAGAATAATAATAATAATAATAATAATAATAAGTTTAAGTGCAACAACAGTATGTTGGCTTTCTCAAGCCAACATAATTATTAACATTATAAACTCAATGCAAAGATCTTCAATCTGTAATCGTGAGACATGTAGCTAAACAAAGACTGTTTTATCATTAAAAAAGAATGAAAGTCCAGACTGATCGGAAAAACAGAGAGCAAGACTCGACAGGTTTTTAATTAAACAATTTGTATTTTCCAGCATTGGAGATAGCTGGCTAAGCACATGTTCCAGAGGTAGGGAAATTAAAAAGACCTAAAGGGCCCTATTTTATTGATCAAAGTGCATAGCGCATGGCGCATGGTCTAAACGGGCGTGTCCGAACCCACTTTTGCTAATTTAATGACAGGAAAAGGGTTGTTCCTATTTTTGTAATGAATAATGGGTGTGTTTTTGGCGTGATGTGCAATAATCCAATGAGAATCTCAGCTCTCATCCCCTTCAAAAACAAGTTGCGCCTGGCGCCATGCCTAATCCCTATATTTAGAAAGCTGAATTTGGAGACTGAAAAACTAAGCGGAGAAAGACGACCACCAGTTTAAGATTAATGTTAAAAAATTTCGTTGCTTTTTTGTATAAAATTTTTTTATTTATTGTATTAAAACCTTTAAAAGTTGTTTTCTTTCAGTCATGGAAGTAAAAATAGCAGGCTTTTAATTGCTGTAAATGTATTGATATTCTGCATAATTCTGCATAATCATTGTTATCTCATAAAATAATTAGCAAATATGCAAGAAAAGGTTTGTACTCTAAAAATACAAACAAGAGATAAAGAATTACAAAAGCAAAGCATTTATTTACTTACCAGGCTACATGTGAAGCAGCTTTACGCCTTCTAAAGTCTCATTATTGGTCCTCATTTATGTCCAAGAGACTCAATAATAATCTTTTACATTTGAACGCTTTAATTTTTCATATTTAAAAGCTTTTTTTGTGCTGCTGCGCATCCATGTGCGTGATAAGCAAACCCGCGTTGTCGTCCCGTTTATAGGTGCATATTTCTAACGCGTTTATTAAATAACAAAAACACTATTGTGCCATTGACTTTAGACTAGGTTTTAGTTGGTCAATGGCGTAGTCTATTTTAGTTGCCTCAAAATAGCAAAGCGTCAACAATGCGCCTGAACACACCTTGGGCGCAAATGCATTTGCTATTTGACGCTAAACGTGAAAATTATAATTGCGCTGGGCTGAAACTTGCAAAAGACACTTGCGTCACGCATTGCGTTGCATTGCGCCAGGCGTATGTAGAGCACAAAGCCTTTATTTTAAATATTGACCAATATGCATCTATTAGTATAAGGATTAGGTCAATGCCATATACTCATTGTTAGCACTTGTTAGCTCAAAGTTTTTATCAATGATTTAATATAATATGTTGTATTATTTGTTCTAATTTACATCAACACTTTTATCAAATACTTTGATAAAAAGTCACTCACAGTGCATTCAAGCTATACATTTTTATTTAAGAAGTATGTGTTTCCTGGGTTCAAACCTTTGACCTTTGCTTTGCTAAAATAATGCTCTACCAATTGAGCTACATGAGTAATTTCTTATACATGTATAAATATATGTTTGTCTGTACAAAATATGTGACCATGGACAACGTCTTAGCACGGGTATATTTGTAGCAATAGCCAACAATACATTTTATGGGTCAAAATTATTTATTTTTCTTTTATGCCAAAAATCATTATGTAAAGATTATGTGTAAATGTTTTGTCAGTTTCCTTCCTTTAAATATATCAACAATTTATAATTAGTAATATGTTTTGCTAAGGACTTTATTTGGACAACTTTAAAGGCGATTTTCTTAATATTTAGATTTTTTGCACCCTCAGATTCCAGGATTTCAAATAGTTGTATCTCAGCCAAAAATGGTCCTTAGCTTGTTTAGTCGATAATGTATGATGTATAAATCTAAAATATGACTGGACAGGGTCACATATTACAGTGTAAAACAATTTGATACACTGTATACGCTTCAAACCCAGCTGTTGATTTTAAATTAATATTCTGGGTTTTTTCAATTATTAGTTATTAGTTACTATTCACTAATAAATAAATATAAATATATACATTTAGTTGTCTGTTGGCATCATCTTCAGTATCATTCACCGAATTTAACCCTCCTATTATCTTTGAGGTCAATTTGACCCCAATCAAAGTAAAACGTCTGTTAATACTTGATTGACATTTTTTTGTTTTTTTTTGCTTCAGATTTAATGACTTTTCCAAATTTAATGAAGACAAGTCGGTAAACCTAAAATTTACATGATCATATTTTTTCAATGTCTTCTACACATTTTATAGCATATTTTTTTAAATCAGATTTTATGGTAACAGGAGGGATAAGTATGCTTAATATCTCCTAAACCACATGTAAGGTTTACAGATGAAGTTTCAATACAGTGCTTGACATTAAGCATTGTCATGTGGTTGTCCTTCAGACACGGAGATAAAAAATAAATAAAATTTCAGTATGTCAGTTATACCTAATTGGTGCATTGAACAAAGGCTGTATCAAAAATAAGGGCATGTATTATTATTATTATTTATTTTATTTGTTTTTTGTACTGGCATCTTTAAGTTACTTTAAGTCTGGTCCAAAACATTAACTTGTCTCGAACAAGCGAACAACCGTTAATGTCAAGCCCTGCAAAATGTCCAGAGAATTAATGGTTAATTTCATTACTTATACTCCTCGTCTGTGCTTCCCAAGTGCGCACATACACACATACAAAACACTCATCATCCAAGGACCTTGATTTGGTTTCTGAGCTTATCGCCATGGCAACATAGCTTTGACGCTGAATATGTTAGATGGCCAACACAGAATTCTCATTGCTGTGTCAATTCGTTTCAAATTAATGCAGCAAACATATTTAATGCGTTATGAGTGTGTGCTAAAGAGCAGTAGTTAACTCTCTCCCCCGATATCACAATAGAAGCTAACCATCAACAATAAGTACTGACACATCACCAAAGCTAGTTGTGCTACCTTATGGAGACTCAGAAGCATGCGATATTATTGCAAATTTAAGACTAAGGCATCAGTAAGATATAAAAAATCTGAGTGCTCTTCAGTTGTCCTGGGTGGAGATGCTGAATTTCAGAGAGTGGTGTGAGTCTAGTGAAGTGTTAAGGTGGTGCTGTGGGAAATAACATTATTAAACATTCACAGTAGTCTGCAGAAAGGCCAGCTACATTTCAACAATTGGACAAAAAACTTGAAAGCGAAAATTCAATGGGAGCTATGCGCACATGCATGCAACCTCAGACACAATACACGTTGCTTTACCTCTCTCTGTATCTTTCATTTAAAAAGTGCTCCATTTATTGATAAGACTCTCCACTTAAGGGACACAAGTATTGGAGAGCCATGTCTGAGAATACATTTCAAAAATATACCATGTCACTTTTGATTCGTATGTTATTAGCCCGCATCCAAAAAAAGTTGCACAAACTTTTGGGGTCATTGTGATTTCACTCGAACTTATCTGACCACAGCACAAATGTAAACAACCCATCATATAGATCAAAATATCTACCCTGGCTTCTGACATTAACCATTCGGTCTTCGAAAGATCTCACTGTGAGGGAAAATGTGGCACTCTTCATGGCACTGGACGTAACTGGGGCATCAGTGTTGTGGTAACCATGACAACCTGCGAGTTTGTCATCTACAGTGGCAAAGCTCTGAGGGGACTGAACTCATGATGCTGAGTCTCTACCACACGCCCACCCACACAAACACACCCATATGTGCACATGCAACATACTATGTTTATGGTTGGAGATGCAGTACAGGATTAACGCAACACTCTTGAAAAATTAAGGTTTTTTGAAGGTTACTTGTCGGGTTGAACATTCAACATCCACAGAACCTTTACTGTATGTTGCACTAAATCTTCTTTGTAGTGAAAAAAGGTTCGACAAACTATAAAAAAATCAGAAAAAATTAGTTCTTTTAAAACCTGTACTTTATGGCAAAGAAAAAAAATGTACGGATAAACCAAAGACTTAATTTATGTTCACTGTCAGAAAAACAAACACTTAAAATGGTCCCTAGCTGTTACTTGGGCAGTACCCTTTAAAAAGGTCTTAATATGCCACATATAGTCACCTTTATTTGTACCAATATGTACCTAGGAGGTATTAATAAGAACTCTTTAGGGGCAAAGGTTTACTTTTTGAAAGAATACCGCCTTTAAGGAGAAAGATTTAAAAAACATGTACACTAGCTGGCGTTTCCTTAGGGATGCTAAGGTGTAGTTATAGAGTAACTAAACCCTAAACCAACTTTTTTTAGTTAATGATCTGTAAGAATGATGCTTTATTAGTGCTGTTCATTGATTTTAGTAACTTTTTTGACATTTGGATATAAAGTGTTTCAATACTGCAATATATGGTGTAAAAACGTCTGATTGCTGCCCTCTTCAGGTTGAACGGTGGCTACTGCAGTTGAATTTTCCTATTGGATGTTGGGTCCAAAAAATGACTCGTGACGTAAGCAGGTTCAAGCTCACCACGCCCTTGTTACGATCTCACCACACACTTGATACGAGCTTAGTTCGTCCCCTAAATCTCCTTTGGGATCTTCCCACTTTTCTTGCATTTTTCAAATATTGCCAGTGGGCGGAGTCAGGCTCTGACCAGGGGTTTAGTTACTCTTTAAAGAGATGCAGTGTTTGGGAAAGTTACTTTTAAAAGTAATGCATTACAATATTATGTTACTCCCTAAAAAAGTAACTAATTGCATTACTTAGTTACTTTTCATGGAAAGTAATGCTTACGTTACTTTTAAGTTACTTTTGCGTTACTTTTTCTTACTTGGCTGAGGCTTGATCTCTTTCAGGCCTTGCAGGTGCCTTTTACGACTGAGAAGTAAAAAAAAGTAACTCAAATATTAATGTGTATATTTATAAAGTAATGCGTTACTTTACTCGTTACTTCAGAAAAGTAATATTATTACGTAATGCACATTAGGTTGTAGGTTCAAACCCCCATTGCAGGTAATTCGTGTCCTTAAAGGGATAGTTCACTTCAAAAATGAAATTTCTGTCATCATTTACTCACCCTCATGTTATTACAAACCTGTTTAAATTTCTTTGTTCTGATGAACACAAAGGAAGATATTTTGAGAAATGTTTGTAATCAAACTGTTTGTGGACCCCATTTACTTTCATAGTACTCTTTTAAATACTATGAAGGTGAATTGGGTCCATAAACGATTTGGTTACAAACATTCCTCAAAATATTTTCCTTTGTGTTCATCAGAACAAAGAAATGCGGGTTTGTAACAACATAAGAATTAATAAATTATGACAGAATTTTCATTTTTGGGTGAACTATCCCTTCTGTCCTTACAATAAGTGTTTGAATGTCGGTGCCAATAGCTTTGTGGGTAGTGCGCCTCTTCCGACATAGCACCAGTGGGCTTACGGCGACCTGAGTTTGAATCCCATCTTTGAGTTCCTTTGCCGATCTGGCTCCCCTATCTCCACCCAACACTTTCCTGTCTATGCTCCACTATGCTGTCTAAATAAAGGCCAAAAAAAAAGAAGTGTTTGAATAAACATGTCTGTTTTCTTATTCGTGAAACTGTAAGAAGCAGTTTGTTCCCAGCAAGCTGAGACTTGTTAGTTGTTACGTTTAACGCTCCCCTCTGCACACAGTCATGATGCATCATGGTAGAAAACCAGACTAGACAATCGTTGTCAAGGTAACCAACCGTTTTCAAAAAAACTGAAAATGCAAATAACATTTAAGATCAATGATGTCTAAGCTTACCGAGACCAGTTTCTAAAAATATTTAGGGAAAAAACTGAGTGTCTCTCTGTGACTCCAAACATGCTATTTATAGGTACAAGAAAATTGGATTTGATTTATATGAACAGATTTCTAAAATGAGATATAATGTGTAAAAGCGTAATAAAGTTCTGTATTTAATCTAAATTATAATGGGTTCAAAGGATGTTTTGGGGCATTTGCATTATTGCATTAATGTGATTGTGAATGGCATAAGGAAATTAAGTGTCACTCATTAATGTTGTTTTTTCCCCGGGATGACGTCTGCTTTTTGGCTGTCGCTATGCTAAGTGACAGTCCAGCTAATTAAATTAAACAAATGTCATAATTGAAAGAGAGTAAAAGAGAGAGAGGGAGAGGCAAAGGTTCTGGCCAAGAACGAAAGTACAAACATTTTAAAGTCATTAGAGGTTGAGGAAACATATATATGACTAATACATAGGTATTATGTATGGAGGTTATGGAATTTTAACCCCTAAACCTATGCATTAAAGCAACACACACACTTTGTCATGACAGGTATGTCAAATTGTGGGGCATGTTATTCTGAGAGCTTTCCTTAACGGTTATATTAAGTTTATAAAAAAATACCTTAAAGAGCACCTATTATGCAAAATCCACTTTTACAAGGTGTTTAGACATAAATGTTTTTTTGGCAGTGTGTAAACACTAACACCCGGCGGCCGGTGACTTCTTTTTTCGAGGGCACTCGATGCGAAGTTCGTCACAACGTGTATGGAGCCCGTAATGTGTGTGGTTCATAATTTCAAAATATGTGTTCTGCGCCTCGAGTGATCCTATGTGCATCATGTGTTTTGTCACAATAAGTGCCTGCTGCAGACACGTGTAAAGGGTTTATGATAAAAGAGAAGCTCGCGTTTGAGAGATACTCGGATAATCTCATGTGTAATCTGAGTTTACTGTTAAAGGAGTGTCTTGCGTATATATTTTGTGAACGTGAGCATCTCTTATTTCATAAACGGTTCTGACTCATGTGCAGCAGACACTTATTTTGACAAAACACGTGATGTACATGGTTCACATGACGCAACAAACACATATTTTGAAAACACAAGCGACACACATGACACACCGAACACATATTTTGAATTTGCAACCCTCGGATGAGCAGTCACGAGCCGCCACTGCACCCTACACTGAAAAAAATCCAACCATTCCTTTTCTAATCCCCATTGAACCAAAGGAGTCTCATAATGGTGCATTCACACCAGTCGTGGTAGAGGCGGCAAAAATGCGCTATTCGTGCGTAGTTGGACGATTAAGTTGCGCGTGAAATTCTAGTCATTCGTGACATTCACGAGGAAATTCTCGTATGGGAGGCCTTCTGCGACTCCGCTGAGACTTCGCTCGCTTCCTGTAATCACGTCACTACTACAGCAAGTCCTGATTAGTTAATGCAGTGTGGAAATCTGCCAAAGTTCCGATTTTTCAACTTGCGCGTTTTCTGTGACAATTTCACGCGGAATGCGCCATCCATGCCACGCCTTCCACACGTGCTGCGCTTACTGCGCCGCAGGATGCCAATTCGCGTCTTTGCATTGACTTAACATGTAAATCACTCGCGCTTGCCGCCTCTATCGCGTCTGGTGTAAACCCTGCATTAGACTGTTCATACTGTTTTGATTCTCTGGTTAATGTGACATCACACTGATAAAACCCTGCCCACCGCTACTGAAAGTACTGACTGTCCTGCATTACCATAGTTTCTACCCTCAGCAAGTTGAATGCTGTCCGCCATATCTGAATAGTGAGTACAGATTGTATTCACAGGAATCAGATCTATTTTATCTGTAAGGACTCACTGTCACTTTTGGTAAGGGAATGAGGATTTAAAGGTACATACACAAAAACAGAGCATTTTTGCTCCCACCCAAATATTGGCGTTTTGGACACGCTATAAAAATGATCTGTGGGGTATTTTGATCTAAAACTTCACAGACACATTCTGGGCACACCTGAGACTTATATTACATCTTGTAAAAATGGATAAGTGCCCTTTAATTCTTGAAGGAGACACCTAAGTCAAATTTGATTTGGGCTTTTGACCACAAAGAAGCCAATTATTTCAACATAAACAAGAACAGGCTAAAAACTGCATAAGTGTCATACACTAGTAATAAAACACAATATCCTACACCCTCAGAAAAATAGTACAAAAGCTGTCATTGGGACAGTACCCTTTACAAAAAAATGTCCTAAAATGAACCATTAGGGTACCAATATGTACTTTAACAGTCGGCCTACAAGTATGCACCCTTTAAATACAAATGTGTAATTTTTTAAAGAGTGCAACCCCAGTGACAGCTTTTGTACCCTTTTTTTTCTAAGAGGGTAGCATTATGAAGCTGATATTTATTTTTACTAACCAAGTGTAGGTGATGATCTTTATGTATTAAACGTGACTAGAATTTAGCAATTATTCCTGTCCGTCTCTCTGTCTCCCTTATTCGTCGCACATACACACACAACACACGGCCGTCTGTGAGGATGACGTCACTTGTGAAACTTTGGTGTGCCACATCGGAGTCCACCCACGTTGTTCGTATATGGCACAGGTGGCCAGCACCCAACAGATTTCACCAACCAGCTGAGTCACAAACACTTTCTCACTGGTTCTGTGTATCGAGCATAATAAATTATACCCAGGGGTGAAGAAATATAAATATTTAGCTAGTTATTAAATGAAAGTATACACTTGTCCTCTCTTAAACTCTTTATTGAAGCATCTTGCTTACAGTCCTTAAGTCTTTTTAAAAACTGCAGCCCTACTCATTTTTTACAGCAAGTGCAAAAAATTCTGGTAAATAAATACATTGGTAAAGACTTTACAATAAGTTTTTATTTGTTAATATTAGGAAATGCCCTGGCTAACATTAACTAACAATAAGCAATAACATTTATAGTTTTTATCATTTATTAATATAGTTACTGCCAACACAATTGCTTATGTTAGTTCATTTTGTATAGAAGGTATTTTTGGGCTTTTTAAAATTAATTAATTAAATGATAAAATAAAATAAAAAATATATCCCAAATTTGAAAATTAAATGCTAAAATAAAAATTAAAACATTAATTTAAAAAGCTGATTTCTTGAGCATGGTGCTATAACAAGTTATGGGTTTGATTCCCAAAAAATGCACCTGCTCATACAGAATGCACTCTTGTTCTGAATTAAAGCACCTGTCAAATGAATACATCCTTCAATTCTTTATTCTATAATACATCTTTGATATACTTTGATGTTTAAAAGAACAGGAATTATATAAGTGACACTTTTTATCAATATGATCTTTTCTCTAACATTTTCTCTTAGATGAAAATGTCAGTGTTAGACAAGAATTTGTAGGATAACTCAATTAGACGTGACAAAATGACACAACATTCCAAAATAACAGTCATTTGGGGCCATTTATGCAGACCTTTGTCCTTATCTGTATTTTCTCTTTATAATGAGGATACACGAAGTAATAACACCATTGAAGATAATTTTAAGAAAATATAATGCTCCTTTGAACACAGGCTGTGGCACCCAAAAGGGCAGATTTGATGGCGAGGTTGCTTGTGTGCTACAGAATACAATTTTGATATCAAAAGTGCTTTGTGAATATAATCATCAGCCCCATAGAAAAGACATTGTATAAAAAAGGAATAAAAATGTATAGCAATTACGCATGACTACATGGAAGTTAATAAAAAGAAGTAGGAGCTTTATACCAAAAAATGGGTTGACTTCATCCACAAAGCTTATAAAAATACTTTATCTATCTATAATGAAATTGTTGAAACCTATTTTATTTAATGTCAATGACTCAGCTAAGTGGAAATTTAATTTACTACCTTCAGTAATTGTTCACATTGCTTACATTCATATTGCATTGTTTGGGAAACATGTTGGTTCTCACAAATGCGGGACTTGAGTGTTAATAGACGGACAGGTTTGTTTGCTGCATTCCTGATTGTTTCCTAATGAAAAGCAACACAAATAAGAAAGCAATTAACAGAAAGTCAAACGACAATGATGTAATACTAGCTCACTCACTGACCAGCCCATGATTGATGACCAAAACGAATAACCAACAGCTTTAAAAGTCAAAATGTGAAAGGAACTACAGTTTTACTAATCTAAAAGAGATTGAATAGAACCAGATGTCACACACACCGCAATTACACCCATGCAGTAATGTTAGTAAGCTTCATTATAGATGCCTTTATAGCAACAGACCCTGCAGCTGTAATTAAAGGAGACTTTGTCAAAAAAGAGGAGTATTTTGCAGCTGCTCCTTTGTGCCATAACGGGTCCCAAACCCATTGTTTATTTATTTAAAAATAAAACATTTCAGTAGATTTCATGATAATATCATTAGTTCTTTTGGCCACAATAAATACATAGTTAAAGTTTGATATCATGACAGCCCTATTTCCAGTATACACTTTTTAAGTCTTAAGTAACTAACTCTCTAACTTAACCTATAACTAAATGCCAATGCAAATGATGGCACAGTAGGGGTTTTCAAACTTTATGATGGCAATGATCCGCAAATATAATCAAACTTATACATTTAAACATTTAGGGGTGGTTTCCTGGACAGGGATTAGCTTAAAGAGACACTCTCCACTACTTAAAGAAACACTTTCCAGCTCCACTAGAGTTAAATATTTGATTCATACCGTTTTGGAATCTGTTCAGCCGATCTCCAGGTCTGGCGCTAGCACTTTTAGCACAATCCATTGAATCTGATTAGACTATTTAGCATCGTGCTCAAAAATAACCAAAGAGTTTCAATATTTTTTCTATTTAAAACTTCTGCAGTTACATCGTGTACTAAGACGGACGGAAAATTTAAAGATGCGATTTTCTAGTTAATGGCGCAATGAAGAGTCAAATTTGAAATAGGAAAAATATCTAAACTTTTTGGTTATTTTTGAGCCAATGCTAAATGGTCTAATTAGATTCAATGGATTGTGCTAAGCTATGCTAAAAGTTGTATCGACAGACCCGGAGATCGACTGAATGGATTCCAAAAAGGTAAGAATCAAATGTTTAACTCTAGGGGAGAAAAAAGTGGAATGGCCCCCATAAGACAGGATTTTTAAGTCATTTTAAAGAGCAGCTATGATTTTTACATTACCAATGTACAAATTAGCTGACCAATCAGGGACACACCTGTTTTCAGATTCATGAGTTTTGTACAAAATCAGAGCATGTAAGGAAAGTAAGATATCTGAAGCTACACAAATGTACGGTATGTGGAAAATGACATGTTTTTAACCATAAACCACACAAACACATTGCACTATATCAAATACACAATAAAGTTTTTTTTTAGCAATGAAATAGGTGCACTTTAAAAGCATAACTTATAAAAAACACTACTGGTGTGCATCTTGAGACACAACACTAGCACTGATATATTTTAAGATATGTCAGAGCAAGATGTTTTTGATCAAGACAACACTAACCTTTAAGTTAGTCTGGGACTAGGCTTAAACCCTCTCCTGGAAATTATCCCTTAATCTCTGTTAAATAAATAGTAATTTTGATATTATAAAGATCCAAATTATTTGCTATATAACAGATGTTTATCATTTTTAAAAGACCTGTATTCACTCTTTAAAAAATGCTAAAAGGGTTCATTGGAACGATGTCTATAAGACCTAAGTTTGTCCTTAAAGAAACTTCTTTCTTATCTTTTAATCTTTAAAAACACAAAAATGTGTGTCTGCAACAGAAAAAATTCTAATGTTCTTTATGGAACCGAATTAGACTACACAAGAAACCTTTGAAGGACCTTTGTTTTGAGACGAGTGTTGTTAGCACAGTGAAGAGACAGCACGCAACAGCGCAGTTTCTGCTGCTGAACTAGAGCACATCTACCTGAGCGAGAGAGAGAGATAAAGAGAGATAAAGAGAGACGAGGCTAAAGAGAGAGAGAGAGAGAGAGAGAGAGAGAGAGAGAGAGAGAGAGAGAGAGAGAGAGAGAGAGAGAGAGAGAGAGAGAGAGAGAGAGAGAGAGAGATCCTCGTGCGCTCTGAGTGCTGGTTTCTGGGTTGGGTAGAGAGAAGCGCGGAAAAGCGGAATATTGCCCGAGATTATCCACGAGCTCAAACATCAGGAGACCCTCAAGAGAGGCATCAACAGTCGAAAACACACCATTTATAAAGGTTTTTCTCGGAAATTATCCGGTAAGTCTCCGTGGTTACGTTAATTCATGGCAACTGCACCTTCTTGTCTAGATTTGTATGTTGTATTTCAAAGACGCGGCGAGTTTTTTTCTGACAGAGATGCACCTGTGGCTTGGCGCATAACAAAAGCTGGCGGGCAACTTTGAGTGATTTCGCGCCACAATTATTAATGCTAGTATTGAAATCTAGCCTATATTTGCAAGTTTCTTCAACTTCCGCAAGGAAAATAATTCAGTCAGTTGGACGTAGCAACTACGCAGCAACTACGTATACGTATGTGTTCTTTCTTTCTTCATTCTTTCTTTTAATCTGTTTTTGCGTTTTGTGTTTTGTAAGGAAGCATTTAGTAAGGAAGCATTGCCATTCATTCATTTATCTCATCAGCAGCTTTAAATGCAATAAAGTTAAATAATTTATTGAATGTTAAACGAATGTTAATTAGTGCTGTTTGTTTTAGCTCTTCTGTTTGCTTGATGATTAAAATGCAGTATTTAATTTTGTTTGTATTCTAATTGGCAACATTTGGACATCTGTCATTTGTTTTAACCAAGTAAAGCTTATTTCCCTGGGCAGACATACAGTATATAAACACTTTATTTTTGTCGGTTGCATAACGTTCCACCTGTATGTATCCCAATGCTGGCACATTATGGAATTAACTTAATTCTACTCATTAACATGCTGGTATGACTCATTAGTTGGTCTAATTGACAATACGTG
Organism: Paramisgurnus dabryanus; assembly: GCF_030506205.2. Taxonomy (NCBI): domain Eukaryota; kingdom Metazoa; phylum Chordata; class Actinopteri; order Cypriniformes; family Cobitidae; genus Paramisgurnus; species Paramisgurnus dabryanus. The sequence goes on along the minus strand of NC_133343.1, from coordinate 26,258,067 downwards.
CTTTTCAACAGAGGAGGCTACAGAGGCTGAACTTTTTGAAGCTAAATGAAAAAAAACAACTGCTTTTATATCTTAGTAAATTGTGCCCCTTTTTTCTTAAAAGCACATATTTAAGCTCTACTTTTTATTCATTAAAACAGCTTAAATAAATGATTAAGATATTGAGATTGCATAAAAGATGTAATGTTGAAGACCAATTTGAATACATGTGGCACAAAAAAAGTGTATAGTCTTACAGGCTGCATACATACATAAACATAATTGCATACTGCTACTTTCCACAGAAAATCATTTCAACGCGTATTTGTAATGACAGCCCATGGATAAGAATAAAATACATATGCAAGTGCGCAACTGTCATTGTAAATGTCCTCCAAAAAAGGCCCCTATTTGTGGTTTGTCTACGCATCTTATGACCTACAATTATGTTTTAAGGATAAGCGCCCTCTAGCTGCCAGGAGCTTATGATGATATACAGTTACATTTTAAGGTTATTTGCCTTATCCCTCAGATAAAGATGAATTTAATTCTCTGCATTTGTTTGTGAAGAAATTAGTTAATAATCATTGGTTTTAAGTATATTTTCGAGCACCCAACCCTACCTTCAACCCAAACCTTTTTTAACCATAACACAACTAGCAAATAAAAAAACACTCACTGGTATTTATTGCATACAAAGAACTTAACGTACGCAGTCAGTTGTCACTCAAACAAACCGAACATTACTGTGATGTCTCTGTGGCCCTTTTTTGAACATTATCTGTCATTCTTTGTATTAATGAACTTGTGGTTAGATATGAGACTAATAATAATAATGTTGTAGTCAACAAATACAATAGTTTTTACTCAACCTGAAAATTTCCTTTTAAAGGGGTCATATTATGATTTTTTTTTAAAGATGTAAAATAAATCTTTGGTGTCCCCAGAGTGCATACGTGAAGTTTTAACCCAAAATACCCCACAGATAATTTATAATAGCATGTAGGGCTGGTCCGAATATAATTTTTTGAGCTTTGGTAGTAATCAACAACGAATATTCAAAGCTTCGGAGGGAGTGGGCTGAACATATTCTTCTCTTTAATACGCATGTGTTGCTACGGACTCAAGGGAGTAAGGTGTCGCATTTTGATGTAATATGGACACGCGATACGTTCAGAATTAGTAAACTTTTAATAAAGTACACAACCGTGTGAGCAGCTTCTTCTTCATCTTCTTCTTGTGGTGTTTGGTAGCTGTTGCAAACTAATCTCTTCGTGCCACGGCACCACCTATAGAGTGGGAGCTCAAAGCGCACTTCCTGCTTGGCAATCTCTGTATTAACGCAAATATTCAAATTTCAAAATTGAAATTCGAATGCCGACCCACTAAACAAATATTCGAATAATCAAATAATCTGGTTATGTTAAATAATCTGGCATGTTAAAATTGCTACTTTGTAGGTGCAAGCAAAAATGTGTCATTTTTGGGTGTGTGAAATGCAAACACTGATCATAATTGTGCTATCATTTTTTTTCTATCTTTCTCTGTGCACTAAATGGCAGTGACGTGGTTGGATAATGCAGATTGACCTTGCTACCTACGTCACAAAACAGGCAAAATCTGAACTACCTACTTTTTCTCATGCTTGCAGAGTATGGTTTACCAAAACAACGTTACTAGGTTGTCTTTCTCATGTTTTCTAGGTTGACAGAAGCTCTGGGGACCCAATTATAGCACTTAAACAAGGAAAAAAGTCAGATTTTCATGCTATGACCCCTTTAATGCTCCCAGACTGCAATTTATAGGTTACAATATTGTTTAAGAGGCCATTATTTCTTAGGTAAAAGTAGTTTTTTTCAATATTGTGCTTATGTTCAATGCACTATTACTCATAAAAACAAAAGAAAATAGTATGACGTTTGATTCTTCTGTGTCTGTATAGTTGTCTGATATACTGTACTGTAGGTCCGTTGTATCAACCCCACTGTTTTCGAAAGAGTTTATCAAAGGAAAAACAAGCAGCACTTTTGCATTTGATGGAGCTGATGATGTTTAGAGCCTCAGTAGATAGAAGAGCAGAATTGGCCTTGCTCTCTGTGGCTCTTATAAAAGATGAGCACAAAGAACCCGGACACTGTGTTTGTGTCTGTATGTGTGTGTGAATGCAACCCACGGGCTAAAAACACCACCCACCACCTCTGTTCAAAAACACCTTCCTGTTCTCCAGAGCTCTTAACAGGGCCCGTCATCCCTTTATATAACATAACACCTGGCCCACCTCCACCCTCAGTCGACACCCGCACTGTACCAGAGGTGATAAATAGGAGCACAATGCCCTTCTTCAAAACAATACACCTGTCAGTCCCCAAGACTTGGGTGGGTTTAATCAAGCGGGACCTTTCTATCTTTACACAGTAGCAAACTGGTGATTAGACCTGTTTCAGACTGGTTGCCAAAAATATAACCAGACCCAGAAGTGATTAGCTGATAAGAGTGTTTTTGAATGAGCTCTTACAACAGAATTTGGGAAGAGGCGAATGCAATTATTCTCAAGTGCTTGTTGTGGAAACATTACAAAATGACAAAAGCAAACCTTAAGCTTTACAGTAGGGTCCTGTATGGGAACACAGCTGTCATGCTTGTCAATAATCCATTATTGTTAAGTTACAACATTTAATAATATGTCTAAATGTACTAGTTTAAATAAAAATAGCCCTAATCAAGATTAAAGGGATAGTTCTTCCAAAAATCTAAAGTTTAGTTTCATGTGCTCACGTGAAACTTTCATGTGCTCACGTGAAACCTTCATGTGCAGAATTTTTTTTTAAAGTTTAGTTTCGTGTGCTCACGTGAAACTATCGCATGTTCACGTGAAACTTTTGCTTTCAAGTGCGCACGCGATAGTTTCGCGTGAGCACGCGATAGCTTCACGTGCTCGCGCAATAACTTCACGTGAGCACGCGAAACTAAACTTTAAAAAAAAATTCTGCACATGAAGGTTTCACATGAGCACATGAAAGTTTCACGTGAGCACATGAAACTAAACTTTATTTAATCTTTGCTCCATGTCCACTTAGGGGCTCCGTACAAATTCGCTTAAAGGTGCAGTGTGTAAATTTTAGCAGCATCTTGTGGTGAGATTGCGAATTGCAACCAATGGCTTAGCCCACTGCTCAACCCTCGCTTTTGAAACGCATAGAGAAGCTACCGTAGCTGCCACCGGAAAAACATGTCATCGTCGGAGACAAAAATGTTTGTCCGTTAAGGGCTTCTGTAGAAACGTGGTGGCACAAAATGGTGACTTCCACGTAAGGAAACCCTCATGCATGTAGATAAAAACATCTCATTTTAAGGTAATGAAAACATAACAATTCTTTAAAAATGGTGTTTATACTCCCATGAAAATGTAGTTTTTTATATTATATTGCATTTCTGTCAAGAGATCCTTTTAACAATTACACACTGCACCTTTAAATTTGATATTTTTTGTCTAAAAACTAGACTTATTTTCCTAGGTCATTTGCTCATCAAGATAATACATCTTTACTTAAGATTTTTTTGATATTTTTGCTGAAAACAAAGACCAAAATACTGAGTAGAAAAAGTCATTTTTGTAGTGTGGGACTCACAACGGAGCAGAAAAAGTTTGGATGCTTCTCTTCTGCAAATATCAAGCAACAAGGCGACAGCCAGTCATTGTGAAAAGTAGGCAAGCCAAGATTTTAACGTATGTTTCCGTCTGTTTGTGGAACTGTTGGATTACTGAGCTAAACTCATGTCTCATACTTTAAATGTGTGTTTTATTCAGGGCTGTCCTGACAATTTGCTGAATTGTTTAGCCGTTTGAACTTCATGTGAAAAATAGCGCCAATGAAGTTAAAAGAAGACAAGGAAACGCAATCAGGGTGGAAACATTATTTTGGAAGGCGTGCTATACATTAAATGAATTAACACGCCCCAAAGGAAAAGCTTTTCAGCATTGCCAGCGGCACTAAGCAGCGCAGTAGACATGCAGACTGTGAATTTGATGCTTCTCTTGAGAAGGGATGTTATGATGCTTTTACAGTAAGCTATGAAAGCTAATACTCAAAAAGATGCCATAGAATAAAATAGAGCAACATCTTTGCCTTTATAGTCTGTTGGAATCCAGAAGCTATTGCTTTTCCCTCCTTTTTTGTTGCCTGGGTAACGGTGTTATCATGAGGCGGGTGCTTGTTGTTAAGTGATCCACCCTCAATGTTTTTCGGTGGAAACATGCCCAGAACAGCCGGGAAATGAAGTTAATTGAGCAGCACTCAGTGCAATGCAGTGGCAAATCTCATTTCTCACAGTCTGTAAAGGGCATTTTATGAACATCATGGGGTGCACAAAACTTACTAAAACACACGCACAGACAAGCCCTGTCTTTATAATGTTTCTTTAAAATCTTCTACCGCTAAACTATTGTACCCATGAGAAAGAAAAATCACAGATGAAGACTCTTTTATTTTTCCTAGACACCAACGAGATTAAATTAAGAGAAAATAAAAACTTTTGGTTAAGTCTCTAGCAGCTCAGATATTTCTCCTGAGAAATGAGCCATCACTACAGAGCAATTCCATACAAATGTCAACCATAAAAATGTTTTTAGCAAAAGTTTTAACCATACTGATATCTCAGATGTCAATCAGTGGATTTCCATCCAAACGTGAAACGAATGTTTACAAAATTCGCAAAAAAGAATAACAAAAAATGCGAAATTAGGTGCATTTCCATCAAGGTGTTAGAGCAAATGACGGTGGTATTGGTAACCTAGTAACCAACAGTAAATAAAACAAAGCATGCAGAGAAAATGGAGCCAGGACTGCATTTAGTTGCGATTGGGCAAGTTAGACATTTAATAGCAGTGCAGCTTGTAATTGCCAAACTGAATGCTGTGCAAGAAGGAATGCAGCATTTTTGATGCAGGCACTAGCAGCAAGGGCATTTTGAGCCCCATATATGGGAAAGACAAAGTCAGCTAATACAGCTAGAAGATCACGTGGGTTTAATGATCGCTGCGTCAGATTTTATTCTGCCCATTATTCGCATTTACTCTTTTTTGCATAAGTCAAAAACCACCTAAAGCGAGCGTAAAAACTTTTTTGTGAATTAAGGGATTTTTTCGATCAGTCATGCAATCTAAAAAATCCAGCTAAGACCAGCACAAGCTGGAAGCTGGTTTTAGCTGGTTTAAGGTGGCAGCAGCTGGTTTAAGATGCCTGGCAAAGCTGGTGGGTCAGCTGGTCTTCCAGCTAGACCATCTTTAAAAGTGACCAAAACACAGATAGACTAACTGTTTATTGCTGTTTTTCAGTGGGGATCAATGACGTTTCGGTTTAAAGGCGGGGTGCAAGATCTTTGAAAGCCAATGTTGACATTTGAAATCACCTACACAAACGCGCCACTACCCCAATAGAATCTGGACCTTCTTTTGATAGACCCGCTCCACACATACCCAACCCAGGCAACAATGTCGTTTAGTAGACACGCCCCTTACTGCTGATTGACTACAAGTGTGTTGCCACACTTTTCACCAAAGTTTAATGCCTTCCAGAAAATGTTCTTCTTTACATATATAAACATACAATATACTAAATGAAAGAACGGACCCTCTGCTTTCAAACAAAAAAAACTGTTTTATCCTACCTTTAGTGGTTCTTTTGTAATCAGATTTTGAATATGGGTAGGTTTCTGCAAAAACACCACATTTTGAGCAAAAAGCAGAGATAATTCCATTTTTGTGACGGACTTTTCATAGAGATCCCATTCAGAGCGATCTTTAAAACAGACACGGACATGCAGCCGCTTGCCATAGGGCAATACTTCCGGTTTTAAAAAGTTGCGGAAAGAGATATCTCGTCAATGGCGGTGAAAGAGTTAAAGAGCAAATAGCATATATTTTTTATTTTTATAAGAAGACCCATACGTACTCCATTCGTTAGGTGTTATTGCTTCTGGTTTGTGCATTTAAATCCCCACGAAGTATGTTGTCTCCTAAAAACTTGCGTCCTTTTTTGTCAAATCCATACCACATGTATATTGTCCTTATCTTAAATAAAAAGCATGAGTGTAGACTGAAATTTTTCTGGTGTCTGGACTAGGGTTGTGCCGACGATATCGACGATAGTCATATGGCCGATAGCGGACTTTTTTCAAATAGTTGGCAATATTTTTTTATTATTATCATGACATGTGCATTGTGTGCTTTTTTTGCATAAGAGGGTTTGTGGGCTTCACTTTGCGTAAGACAGCTTGTAACGCGTACAGAACGGATTCATTTTTCACTCACCTGGACTTGTAATGTGCGCATCTTAAGTCCAATTTATGGTTGTGTGTAAGGTCTACGCCGTAGCTACGCCATAAGTTATCCATAGCCTCTGCGTAGCCTGACGTGCACCTCACAAAAATTTGAACAACGCGTCAGTTCTACGCGGACCGCAAGCATTAAGATTGGTTCACTAGAACCCCTCCCATCAGGTAAAAAAACCTGCGTCATAGGTTTTTCCGTTTGCGATGGTGAGAACAAAGATGGACCAAGTTGAGGAGTGATTTAGCTGAAACTGTAACATAAGTCGCTGTATATTTACTTCCATCATTGTTGGTCTTCTCAAAACATACACAACAAACAGCTGTTTCTTCTTCGTTTGTGGGTTAAACTGGCCAAGCTGCTTCTTCATTGACGGTCGCGCTGCTACTGTGGTATTGTGGTACGCTGGATACTGCCTACCAGTGGTCTGCATGCGTGTTTGCATGTCAATGCAGACGACGACACAGAAGTATATATACAAACCGATGTGTATCCTACGCAATTGCCGCTACGCCGTAGGACGTACGCACAACTACAATGAGCCCTTTAGACTCTTGCTCCTGGCATGGACTCCTCCAACCACCTGAACTTGTAATGCGCATGACTCAGACTCTGCCTCATACATGGTCTTGTAATATGTGCGGCTCTGCCACTTCCTTGCACTAGAGATGCTGTTAGGCATGCAGTGGTTTAAAACTCGCGAGTTTGTTTTTCCCGCTCCCTGGCACCAGGAAATTTCAGAGCGCCTGCCTGGGCTTTAATGACGCACTTGAAATAATGGCATCAGTTTAAAGAAAGTTGAAGTCCTGACAATGTTGCCCTTAGAGTAAATCAGCTTCTTTTTTGTCAACCAATCAAATGCCTTGTCATAAATTAGTTAAAAATTTATAATGAGTAAATAAATGAGTAAACTATTGCTCCGCCCCCGATACTATTGTGTATCGGCGATCTCACAGGGTGACGACGGGACGATCTAACAATGGGGCTTATCGCCCAACACTCAGGGGTGAGGAAAATATAAACAGATGGTTTAATACATTGGTTAAAAAAAACTATATTTTAACTTTTAAATAAAAATGTCACATCCATAATACTGGAATTGCCAAGTCTCCAAGTCCTTTAATATTTTTAACCCTACCTTTCATCCATCTGACAATAATTCACTTAGTTCCATTAGACTTTATTCTCTATCAATTCCCTGCTGAAAAAACAGCATCAAACTAGCATGGGAATTATGCTGGTTTGATGCTGGTATGATGCTGGTTTATCTGGTGCTGATGCTGGTATTGGTGCTGGTTTAACTGCTGTTCACTAGCAAACCAGCACCAAAACACAACATATGTTGGTCTTGCTGGTTTTCCAGCAGGGTTATCAGATATCTGCTCCTATTTTGTTTGCACAATAGATATTGATTCATCCTTCAACTGTCTTTCATTAATCACAGATATAAATTTAGGATTTTTGTCATAATCCCAGGAGCTCATTGTAACCAGTATGCCAAATTTCAGAATAGAGTACTAGTGATGTGCATTGCCACAAAATAAACAATTGCTCTCCTTTAAAACCCAACTACTGCTGGCTCTAAAGCAACCACACCACTGTACTATACTGCATTTGGTACATGTATGACAGTAACCAAGGCAACAAACAACATAAGGAACAGAATGGAAAGATTAGTCGACTGGGTGTGAGGCAGATTTAGAGTCCGTAATACACACAACGTTTCTCCAATTAGCCATCCCTCATAGAGACCGGCCAAGTCTTTTTGGGGAAGGTACTGACTGCACCAGCTTGTTGCATTGTGAAGGCACTGGTCAGGTAAGCTTTAATCTTTGAATGTGTGCTCTTTAATGTTGCACGTCGAGTTTAAGAAACATTTTTGTGTCACATTAAATGTGACCCATAACCATAACATTAAAGAAGTCCAGATGTGTGTTGTAGTTTGGATAAAGAGATGCTTATTGAAATGCGGTGAGGTCTAGCGTTATATACTGTACGTATAGCAGAATTCTACTCGGTGTAACATCAGACGGAGTTGTTTCGTGTCTTGGTGCGCTACTAAGCCATCTGGCTCGACTGTTTCAGCACAGCTTGATAAGATTCACCCTTTGAAGAGACCTAAGGCTCGTGCTGTCTGCCAGGCCTACGGTGGACATCTACAGACCTCTTCTCAAAAACACTGGAGAAATGCGGATGCATTGTGCATTATATGATACAGTGAAAAATAAGATGTGACATGTTTTGACATTTTTTCCCGATGGAACATAAGATTTATTAACAAAATGTCAAATCTGTTTTCCGATATGACGACAATGGATGTCATTGGTGCGTCATTGGTGGTCTCATTCAATTTTTCTATGTAATAAAAAAGATGGCACATCAGGATTTAACCCAAATACCCTTTGCAGCCAAAACAAACTGTACCACTAGACAAACACATCTGACACAGAAATACATTTAAATATGGAAATCACACCGTAAACAAACATTTTAAGGCATGCATCTTTGCTTAAAACAGCCCGCAGTTAGTTTAGATATTTAAGAAAGGTATCATTTGAGAAGTTATTGTAAAAAAGTAATAATAAAAATAAATAAATAAAAGTAGCAAAGTACAAAAACTCATTTTCTCGATGGTTTTTACTGCTCCTGACTGATGGTTAACTGTAGAGGATTGACAGTTTAGGCACAATCACTAAAGCATGTACAGTACCATTCATGTTTCATGTTAGTGTGGAAAATGTCTCACAGCTGAGCTATACTTTCCATTTCTACTTTTTTGAAACAGTAAAAATGTTGAATGTATTAAGAAATCATTCTGACAAGACACAGTTGAAGCTGTCTAGAATAAACACAGAAAAAAGAGACAGAGCATTATTTTTCAAAAAAAAAAAAAAGGATATTTAATAATCAGTAAAAAATGAACCTCAAATGCAGGTGTATTTGTCCTCCTTTAAGGCACAATATGAATGGATATAGTTGTTTTCTCTGCACAACAAATCATACTGTATCATCCTAAAGAATTGTGAATGGTAAATAACACTAGTGCTTTCTTGCCGTGGTAAAACCGGTAAATAAGTAATTGTGTTGTGAGCTTACTGTAAATAAGAAGAATGTTATGGACTGAATATAGATTAGCTGGGGCCATACAGGTTTTCTTCAAATGTAATTCTCCTCCTGCATTATGTAAATTATTAGGGTCTTCGTCTAATGTAATAACCTCATTTGAGTATAATGTCACATCAGGAAAGTTAGCTTGAATAGTCTCAAATCTTCCTTAATGCCTGTCATTAGTCCAAAGATCTTAATGGGATAGTCCATTGATAGAACAATATGACTTTGGCACCCACAAAAACAACAATGCGTCTTCCTCATTTCTATTACTGTATTTAGACATCCTGTTTTTCATGATCTGATATTAAAAGTGCATTGTGCACTTTTAGGAGGATCTCTTGATCGAAATGCAAAATAATATACAGAACTAAAGTGTATAAAGACCTTACAAAATGAACTGTATTGTCTTTAGAATCAGCCATTTTTATCTACATACACCATCTGTCCCGTTACATGGAAGACAGCATTCGTGCCATCATGTTAGTCCTAAATGGACAAACTGTTCTAGAGATCGTGTTTTGTCACTACGTTGTCTCAGACGATGATATGCTTGTCCTGTAGTGGCTACCGTAGCTTCCCTATTCGTTGAAAAAATGTCATATGCATAAAGTTACTAAAAAATGCAATATGCAGTATGATAACGCTTTAAGTTTAAAATTGATTTTATTTAAATAGTGAAAATTATTTAATCGACATACCACGTTCTTTCTGGAAAAAAAAGCATGTTTACAACTTATGAAAGTGTACAGCCGTGTATTGCACATGGGGCCCTATCTTGCACCCAGCGCAATTGACTTTGTCAGTGATGCATGTATCATTCGTATTTTGCACCGGCGCACAGCAGGTTTTTCCCTCCACAGACGCACGTCGGCAAACTAGGGAATGAACTTGCGCTCCCTGGGCGGTTCAGCGCAAAAAAGGAGGGGTGTTCCGGCGCAAACAATCCCTGATGCTATTTTGCAGTTTCAAAAAACAATTGCGCCACTGAACAGAAAAAACTAGTCTAAAGTCAATAGCGCGTTGCCGTTGCGCGTTGTTCATTATGCTATTTTAAGGGCGCATGCTTGACCATAATGTATAGCGTGCACAACGCACACACACTTTTCTTATCTAATCTACACAGATGCAACAGTTATTTTTGCAAATCATAAATTGTTACAATAAAAAATATTAACACATGAGATAAGGGAAATCATTGTGGTGAGCATTGTTGTGATAGTTTTTATTTATCAACGCTGATTTGGGCGGGTTTCTCCCATTCCCATACAAAACAACTTCTCTGTCTTTGACTGCTCTTACAAGAACGTGGGTCTCCTCGGCTGTGAACCGCTCCTGGCGTGCGCCTGGTAAATCCGTCATAATAATAGCAACCCGCCATGGAACTTGCGCACTTTCGTTTAAAGGGAATGTTGGATGACGTTCTGATTGGTTTATTTGACGTTACGCCCAAACCACACCTATGAATAATGGACCTACTTCAGACCAACCCCTTATTGATTTGCACCCGGCGCAAGAGTTATTTCTCCGGCCGGGAAAATAGCAACAGCACCCAAGATCCGCCCACAATGTCACTTGCGCTTTGCGCTTCGCACTTGCGTTTCAGATCGTTAAAATAGGGCCCTTAGTGTTAAATTCGTCAGATGAGACGAGACTAAATATGACTAAAATTGATAAGGACATTTGGCACAAGACTAAATTAAAAATAGGTGACAAAATTAACACTATTTGCACTGCAGAACACAAACACAAATCTGACAATGTAATTTCCACAAATACACTGTAAAAATAATATGCAGGATTTAGTTAAAAATATAGTGCATCCTTTTAAAATCCACATTTTTAAGTAAGTTTTACTTATTGGGTGATTCTCACGAAATTAGACTTATGAGGTGTCATGAAACATTTTGATAAAAAAAGTAAATGCAAAGTAAGAGTATCAAAATAAGAAGCATACAGTTACAAACATCTCTTCATGTATTATTTTGCACACGATTTCAAATGACATCATAAAAACCAATTTTGTTGTTTTTTCCACATTTAAGGGAAAATTTTTCATTACCGCAATGTGTCCATAAGTGGACTTGGGTTCTTTGACATGGAAATATGTATAATAAAAAAATCTAAAAAATAAAAAGCTTGTTATACTCTAAACATTTACAGCAAAGAAACATGTGGTATTTGGTGATCATTGGTAAATGTAGAAAAAATAATAAAGAATATAAATGTGTCCAAGACCAATTTTGTCATCCTCCGCAACAATTTTCAATCATTGTTTAAGCCCTCAAGGAACTAACATTTTCAAAAAAAAAATGTTAGAAGGGACATAATTGACTGTGACACTCAAGATGGCTACCAGATAAGCAGTTCTTATTTTTTCTCTCCAGATAAAAGTTGAAACTTTTTAGTTCTCATTACCCAAACATGAGTTTGTAAATGCATATATTTAATGTAAAATCATGTTGTGGTAATGATCATTTTTTTGATAATGATAATCTAAAAAATTTAAATAATTCTATAGGAAATATTTTTTAATCCTCTAAAAATAATGGTTATAGTAAGACCTTAATCTTATATGTGCAAAAAAAAGGGCTCAAGGGCTTTTTAAAAATCATTGGACACATTCTAAATCTGGATTTCGTGAGAATCACCCACTTGCATAAATTATTTAAAATTCCACGTGAAGCTTGCTTAATAAATGGATGCAAAAATGATGCACTATATTTTTAAGTAAATCCAGTCTTATTTTTTCAGATGCCTAAGATTTCCTAAGAAAACATTATTACTTGTTGGTCATCTAACACACATTAGAGCATGTGCATGCACACACAAACACATATCCCAAGTAACACCTGCCAGTTTCTCTGCTATCTGCATCGACCTAAAACTTCAACTACACATAACTTTTTTTAAGTATTTACATAATTCAGTTATTGCAAACTATTGCATAATACTGTAAATATCACGGTATGCAAACCCCCCCCCCCCCCAAACACACAGACAATATACCTATGATTTGATATGTTGTGTGGATGTCAATTCACTGTAAAAAGCTGATATAGTTATTTTTAATAACCATCCATTTCCAATGTCACATTTTGAAGGTGAGCAAGCATTCTGTGAAAATTATAGTTTTCTGGCCCCACTGATGTAACATAATGTATTCAAGTTTATTATTTCGTCTTAAAGTGACTTGATGTCCCTGCTTATACATTATTTGTCTTTCATACTGTATGACTGTAGACCAAATCCCTTGATACAAAACAAGCTTCAGCTTTTGTTGCCAGTACATATTTGTAATGCACTGCATGCCAAATGCTGTGGTTGTGCCAATAAGAGGAACAATAACACGATGTACCATCAATTAGTCTACTAAGTACCCATTTCTAAAAATAAACTTTTACATATGAATGTGTTTTGATAATAAATATTGTGCCTCTCCATTTGTTGACTCATTTAATTGATGTGATGTATTTTCAATTGTTTGATTGCAGCGAGAGAGCAATGTTTTATAGATAAGAGTAAAATCAAACATTTGTTTTTGCTGATGCCGGCTTGATGGGCAATTTGGAGCAGCAAATGCTGAAATGGCACTTTGCTAATTGAACCTCATAATGAAATGATAGCACAAATTGTAACAGCAAAGGCATTAATGTTCTCTCGCTTCATAGATGATGCAAATCTGGCTTTCTTGTTTTGCATGTGGATATATTTACTTAGCGGTTTAAGAATTTTGGCTTTCCAGAAATTAAGATTGTATTGCTCAAATGCTGCTCGATTACGGCTGTATGTCCGCCAAAGCGTTTTTTTGTTGTTGTTTACTATGGAAATGCCTCAGTTTTTTTTTAAAGCTGGCAGCTGGCAAGATGCAGAGCGTTTGCTGTTTTTTTTACCAGTCCCCGATAGTTAAAACATTTTCAAAATATGGGAAAACACCGGGCTCGTCTATGTCACTTTTTGCTCAGCCATCCGATCACATCGTGCATCGTACAGTGACTGATAAACAAACCAGAAATATAATAGCAGAATAATTTCATAGAAAAACGTCAGCAACGCAATGGTCGGCATATAAAAAAGTTCCTGGCGTTTTCAACCGCATTTAAACACTTTGGTGGTAACAGGGCCTTTCTCGCTCAGCCTCATCTCATGGGATTTTTTTGCGTATTTTACGAGTTGGCTAATTATACAAAAACATTCGATTATCAAAAAAAAAAAAAAACACTAACGAACCCTTAAGCCCAATTTATAGTCGTCCGTAAGCTACGCCGTAAGCTAGTTTATCCGTGGCCTGTGCGTAGCTTTGTGTAGCCTGACGTGCACTTCGCAAAATTTTTAACAACGCGTCAGTTCTACGCAGACCACAAGCGCTGTGATTGGTCCACCAGAACCCCTCCGTCAGGTAAAAAAAAGCTGCGTCATAGGTATTTCCGTTTGCGACTGTGAAAACAAAGATGGGCCAAGTTAAGGAGTGATTTAACTCAAACTGCAACAAAAGTCGCTGTTTATTTACTTCCATCACTGCTGGTCTTCTCAAATCATACACACCAAGTTGCTGTTTCTTCTTCGTTGTTGGGTTAACTTGCCAAGTTGTGGCTTCATTGACATTTGCGCTGCTACTGTGGTTACACGCGTGGATACTGCCTCCTAGGAGTCTGCGTGGGACAAAAGAAAACCGACGCGGAACCTACGAAAATAAATACCTTCCGGTAGCGCCGCCATCTTAGTCGCGTCCGCATTCAGGATGAGAGCTTACGCAGCCTACGGAGGCTACTCTGCTGCTGCTCTGTGCCCCCGCCCCTTTGAATTTGTCATACGTCACTAAGAAAAGTGCGTACACTACGCTAATACTCTCTCCTGAGTACAGAGGAGTCTAAGATGGCGGCGCTACCGGAAGGTATTTATTTTCGTTAATAAAGTTTTAAATATGGATATTTCTACAACAACACCGCACGGATTACCCTCAGAAGACCTTTGTGTATCATCCTGGAGCCGTTTGGATTTAATTTGTGAAGGATGGACGCACTTTTTTTGGACTTGAAGGTCGTGGACTATGGGTGGACCCCGTAACATTACATTTAATCAACTGAAAGATCTAAAAAAAATTTATACAATATCCGAAATTTTTTTTGTCTGAAAAACAATAGACATATGCAACTCGGACAGCTTGGGGGTGAGTAAATCATGGGTTTAATATCATTTTTGGCCGAACTATCCCTTTAACCTCAACGTCACAGGGGCAAAAGAAAATCATTCAAAAATGTAAGAATGTGGTCGTACGAATTTATATAAATAAGCCACTTTGTAAAATACATATGAATTGCCATGAGTTAGCAGTGTCTCAGTTATGTTTCCGAGTATCAACTTTGCCTCAGATTTTCACCTAAAATCGTTTTGGAAAAATAGGAATGCATGGATGTTTTGGCTTTCGGAATTTGATGGTATTACGTTCATAATTTTTTAACTCTAGAACTAAAGAAGACACTTAAAATTTGAGATTTGTAGAAAATGGTCAAGTAGTCACAAACTTCCCTACTTGATTTATTCAACTTGGATCATTTCTATCTAGTAAAAATATTTGAAATATAAAAGCGTTTTGTGTTTTGCTCATCAGGCGGATACGAATGTAAATGTAAAATCACTGGTCATTAAGCGATGCCAAATCTTACTTGATGTAAAACTGAAGAGTCGGCTTTAGTTAGGAACCTTTAAGCTTTACAGCATGTTTTATAGAAAAGCTGAGTGACAGCATATGTACATGCGGCTGGCAGCTCAGCAGAGAAAAGCCAAACAATGCCTAAGGCTTCAAACTGAATGTTCATCTTTGCAGAGCGCAGACATCTACCACAGCAGCACTTGCGTACACACACATACTGAAGCAGAAGTGCATAATTTATCACAAACAAGGTAAAGGGGTTATATTGCATCTGTTGATTTCTAAACTATAAAGCATAAATAGAGAATAGTGAATTTTAATCCTTAAAAGATTGAGACGGTTTTCTTCTATCTTTGTGCTGATGAAAGATAAAGTAACTGATAATATTTCTAGGTATTAGTGAGATCACAACTGTGGTATAAAATGTCAAATCCACTAGACTTCTCAATATTGAGCCAGAGATAACCTTTGTCCACCTTATACCTGGGGTAACAGGTGCTCAGTAAGGAGGGGTTTTACATCTGGATATTTCCAATGTGTCCTTGAACTGTTCCTTTTTCCAAATATAAATTGGCTAGTAGGAAAAGAGAGGTTTCCACCTAATGGTAGGTGACCATAAATTACAGGTTGGCACTGGTTTTATACATCCTGCACTAATGTACAGTGAATGTCCCTTTTTGTAAATGTAACATTTCTGAATATTTTCCTTATTTATTGTATTGTACCAGTTTATCAAGACAAATTACTGGTATGCAAATGTACTTGGCAATGAAGGTGATTTTGATTCAATAAGTCTGTATTTGTTGACAGTAGTTAATTCATTATCTAATGAATTAACAATGAACAACACTTCTGCAGCATTTATTCATCTTAGTTCATGTTAAGTTTAGCATTTACTAATATATTTTTAAAATCAAAAGTTGTTAACATGAGTTACAATGAACTAACATGATCAACTGGCATTAACTAACGTATATACTATATTGTTCACTGTTATTTCATGTTAGCTTATGCATTTTCTAACGTTAACAAATACAACCTTAAAGGGGAAGTCCAATCTAGACATTTTAGCCTGTTTATCACGGGTAATTTATGTCCACTTTGCATTATACATGAGGAAAAATAAATAAATTTGCACGATTTCGATTATTAGATTGATAGTGTGTTGAAGCGGAATTTTCGTAACGGTCTTTAATGGACACAATTAACCAGAATGCACTGCGCGAAACTGAGTCATTAGCTCCACCCACTAACCACTGTTCGATGCAGTCGTCAGGTTTGTTTGACTTCATGCGGCGCCGCAGGAACCGACAGCTGGATGACGTCAAGGTTCCGCGAAAGGGATTTAAAAGCAAACTCCTCCGTATGATTTCGCGAATCGCTCTCGCGGTACTTTGACGTCATCCCGCTGTCGATTCTTGCAACGCCACATGAAGTTGAACAAGCCTAATAACTTCTTTTACCGCTCAACTAGCTCTCAAATCAACTCAAGTCAACTTGAAGTTAGCCGGCAGACGAACCCATCCAAAGAGTAACTCCGCTTTAAAGAGCACCTATTATGGGATACACGTTTTTAAACATCCTTTTGTGTGTAAGTGTGCATTAGTACATGCTAACGATATTCAAAAAGTACATACCTCAAAGAAAACGATGACGCGAGTTATCGTCTCTAACGTTCGAGGACTACAAAAAACACTCGGATTGTAGGCAACAGTTTACTTCCTGGGATTAGTGACGTAGATAAGACCAACATTATCATAGTTCAGCCCTCTCTGCTTTGCTTGGGTACGCCCTCAAAGACGAGGGTGGGGAGCGCCGAGTCAGAAGAGAGCTAAAATGGCGGAGGTTGGGAGTCCCTGCTTTTACTCTGTTTGCAAACTCTTGTTTCATTGTTTAAGCGATTAAATCTCTCGAGTAGACGCTGTCTCTTTAGATGCGAGGGCAAAATAGCACTTTATGGACTTACACAGAGGACATCATGTTTAATACGGTTCCGGAAAAATCCAGTCAGAAGTTGTTCACGGAGTTTTCACAATAACTGCTTCTCATGAACCAAAGCTGGATTTGCGCGAGGTCTCCTCTTGAAAGTTGGATTACTGTGCACTTCTGGATCACAGGCTGTAAGTATTCACGTTTATTATTTGCCTTTTACTGTACGTTACGTAACCGGAGATTAACATAATGTGCGTGTAGAGCTAAGCTTGCAAGCTAATTGTCTTGTGTTGTAATACTGTATTTCATAAACAACGTAGGCCTACCATATTTACACACGTGTATGTTGAATTATGCAGACTATCGTTTTTTTTATCGATGTTGGTTTAGACATGTTTACAAACTTGCTAAGTTGCTAAGCTAAATACAAATACAAATGCCAGCTAAACTGTTACCAGTAAAATTTGTTCTCATGATCAAACTCAAGAAACTCTAAGTACAGATGATTTGTTTAAAGTTATATGTATTTTACTGTTGTATTTACTTGAAGCTTTCTTAGATTTTGAAACGAAGTAAACACGTAATGTGTGTTGCTAATGTTGGGCCATGGAATATGTAATACATTAACGTTTTAATGAATAGTCTAACGATTTACAGTCATGGTACTCTATTGTTATAATATGTCTTTTTGACTGAATACATGTTTGTTTTATTTGTCTATATCTTAGATTCGCAGCTGGACACATCCTTCTACACTGTATGCAAACATGCAACATCATAACACACAGTACAAGGAGTCAGACTGGCATATGAGGAGCAAAGGTGTGTAACACACATGATGTATTTAGCTAGTGAAACCACTACCAGTCTTAGATGTATAACTGATGATGACAAAGTTTTTTTTCTCTGCATAATCATAGGAACCCAGGCAGTAGCATCGTTTCACAATGTTTCCATCACCATCATCAGTGGATGCCTTTGCCGTCCGTAGCCTGAGATTTCAGATTTGCAGCAAAAAAATTTTGATTTTCTCATTTATTGGAATGCTGTGCAGGTATATAAGTATTTTAGTAACTTTGTTAAATAAAGTAGTATTTACTTTTACAATAAATTAATTGCTTGTTTATATTTTACAGGTATGTGTACCTTGCAGCCATCCATTACAATGTCACCAAGCCGTAACAAAAGCAGGAGGGAAAGTACAAGGCTATGTTCCCAAAACACACAAGTGACATACCGTAAGCAGTAATGTTTTATTTCAAATACATTCATAATTAAAAACTTAATGTATGAAGCAGGGAAATAAATGATCAAAACAAAAGATTTATTGACTGCAATATTTCTACAGTTATGTGGAGGATGTGATCAGGCTTGTGTTTGATGAGGTATTTGAAGATAAGCTGAAGGAAACCCCGATTCCAATGGACCTGGCATCACAGTTTGAGAGACCTTCAAAGGAGGACGTGATTGCATGCCATCTTCAGTGCAGGGGTCATCGAAAGCCAAAATTGTGACCGATCTGATCAGGAAGCTCCAAGCGTATCTGGAGAACAACACACGACAGGATGATAACCTTATAGTGTCGTCTTAAATAGCACCAGCTGACAAAGCTTTGATATGCCATTTATCTGAATAGATAGCTGTAAGAAATGAATTGAAAAATTTTTGAAACAAGAGCACAATATGGTTACTAAAGTATGTTTATTTGTATATTGTTTAACATTTAAATATATATTTGTAATAAATAAATAAAACTTTTGACTGACTATTATATTTTCTTTAAAGTTACATCTTTTGTTCTTTTGGGTATTTTGTTACTATAATGATACTTTAGTGTTATTGGTTTAAAAATGTAATAAAACTTAATCTAGTCCTGCACCTCAAAGGCTTATAGTCGGTACAATAAATGTTCTGTGTGTAGGGATTTAGACAATTTGTGCAAAACCTGGATGATGAATCACGCAGGTAAGAGGCCCTGGAACCTGTTGCATTCTCCTTAAAACCTAATAAGTAAAAACATAGCACTTATAAGTAAGCAGTTTTTCATAATAAAGTTTCCCATAGTGAAATAATGTAGAACATTCATTTCAATTAATACTTTCTTTGTGCTACATTTGGTGTTTCCATATAGTTTGCACAGTGATATAGTATGTAAACAGTCTTTTATAATACAGTTTACTATAGTAAAATAATGTTAACAAATGAAATAGTTTTATAATCATTTCAACAAATACTTTCTATGTGCTACATTTGGTGTTTCCATATAGTTTGCACAGTAATATAGTATGTAAGCAGGCTTTTTTAATAAAGTTTACTATAGTAAATAATGTTAATAAGTGAAATAGTTTTATAATCATTTCAAAAAAATACTTTCTATGTGCTACATTTGGTGTTTCCATATAGTTTGCAAAGTAATGTAGTACGTTATAATTACCTTTTGGATGTCTTTGCAACACATTTTCGTCTTCGTTTAGCATTCTGGCAGAGCTAAGGACACCTAAAAAAGTTAAATCCAATCGCGTTAATTGACGGAGATCGTTTATATCGTAACGCCGTCTGAACTCTCTGGATCGAGCTTGAAGTGGTAAGGCAGTACAGACACCATCGTTTATAGAGAAATATAGCGCTTGTTTACGTTGCCTGTGACTCTCAGTCAGAACCGGAAAACCCACGCGTAGTCAGGGGCGTAACCTTTCAAACACACGCCGAACCCAGTTGACCAATAACAGTTGAGTAGTCATCTGACCAATCCGAATACACTAGACATTTTGGGAGGCGGAGACAGGAACTAAACCGAGCGTTTTCCAGACAGTGGGAAATCGGTGAGGTATGTAAGCAATTTATAAGACTCACAGTGCATTAGTTCAAGTTTTAATAACATGTATGTACTATGGGATATTACAATAACGTGCTAACGTGCTCATTTATTAGCATAATTGGTGCTCTTTAACCGTCTCTGAGGGGGAAATCACCAAAGCCCTCGATAAAAGATGACTAGAACCTGTGCAGTATGTGGATGTAAGGACAACAAATTCAGGCCACCGGGAGTTTTTATTGTTGACATCAACGCGACCCTCAGCTGACCCACCACTACACTACTTTGAATATGCAGCCAGCACTTTCGTCAGGAAGATTTTGAGTACTGTTTTCAGCCCAGTTTTTCCGCGGACTCAGGTAATGTAAAATTGTTAAAATATCTAAAACATCATTTGGCTTAGTTGTTGCTTGTTTTGTGTAACTACGGTAAACATACTACGTAGAAAGTTATTATCATGTTGTTGTTATTATAAACACGAGCAAAGCAAGCTAACGTTAGCTCCTGTGCAGCTGTCAATCAAAAACGTTATCATCTACTGTCAATCATCTCGCCTCAAGACCCGCCCCCATTTAGAACATTCAGAATTAATGTAGTCGTGCATTTTTCTTCCGGTGATTTGATGACGCGTCAAATCACCGTTACTGTAGCAGTTAAAAGCTTTAATTTTTTATATGGAGTTAGTACATTTGATGGCAGCACAATCAACTACATATATGGCATGAAATATAGTGTTGGAGCATAATGTTGTTTTAGGGTGGACTTCCGCTTTAAAGTACAGTAAAACATGTAATTTGGAAAATCTAAAATAATCCTTTTATATTTTTATGTTGTTGCTAAAATCCCCATGAAAGCAAAATTGTGATTAAAGTTTTTTTTATGTGAATAGGTTAAGGATATCTACACTGTAAAAATTCCTTGTTGCACTTAAATGTTTTATTTAATCCATTTGAATAAACAATTAATTTAAACTTTCTTGACTAGTAAGGAGTTTTATAAAAAATAAAGTTCAAATAGCTTAAGCTAATAATTCATCTTTATTTTTATATTTTATAGCAACTTGTCACTAGTCAATAAAGTTGAAATATAATGTTAATTCAAGTTTATTAATAGGGCTGTCACAATTATTAAATAATCGTCTCATCAAAATTGTTCGACCTCATCACGATGATTTCAGATCACCGCAATGATTGCACATCTCTTTAAAAAACACAAGGGGGAGCTGCAGTGCCTGTATAAATGAGACAGTATCAGATTGCGCTTCCTAACTGACAGTGTAACACGATACATTGCAAAGTCATTCAATACAGTGGAAAAACAGCATTTAAAAAAATGCTGTAAAACTTTGATAGGCAGTATGAACTGCCGGGTAAAAAAATGATTTCCAGAACATCAATAACAAATTTAGAGAAGTAAATGTTGCTATTCTTAAAGGAACATTTCACCCGTGGAAACATTAATCTTTATTAAAAGTGGATCATATTTGTAGTCGAAATGTAACATAAATTTAGAATTTGGTGCCTATTTGACCGAGAAAAGGAGTGTTTGTCTCACCCCCTCTACAAAGGACTTCCTTCTTTCAATGATGCAAAATGATGATTTTTACATTATTGAAAGAAGGAAGTACAACACTGAAATCCATATTTCTCCTGTCTCAGGGGAAACGGAGGGAATGATGCATGACCATTAAAAAATGTGACTGAGTTTCTAACTATACAAAGTGCAAATGGGTGAAGTGTCCCTTTAAGGATTTGTAAGGAACTAATGTGTGGTCCAGTACTAATATGACCTTAGTAGGATTGGCTACTAAGGCCTGTTTTGGTATAGTCAGTTTATTTTGATTACATTTTTATTTTCAGTTATTTTGACACTTTATTGTGTTTATTTCTTATGAAGAATTTTCAGTTTTTGAAAGATATATTCATTAACTAATTACTTTTAAATATGTGTTATTTGTATTAATATTTACTGCCAGGTAAACCTTGAAAAAGATTTAAATGGGACATATCATAAAAGTCTGACTTTATTTATGTTTACGTGCTATAATTGGGTCCCAAGTGCTTCTATCAACCTAGAAAATGTGAAAAACATCAACCAAGTAAACCATTCTCTGCAAGCACGTAAAAAATAGGTCATTGAAATTTGGCTCCCCTTGTGATGTCAGAAGGGGATAATGCCCCCCCTTAATCTGTACTATCCAACCACAGCACTACCATTTAGTGCAGAGATCAGTTCATTTGCATTTTAAAGGACACACCCCAAACGGCTAATTTTTGCTCACACCTACAAAGTGTCAATTTTAATACATTATAATAAACCACACAACAATGTGTGAAAATTATTTCATGAACAAACAAAAACATTTATGAGAATTAAATGTCAAAGCAATAAAGCAATTAACAAATTAATTGTCATAATCGTCACAATTTATTAGGCATTTAACCGTCAGACAAATTTTATTATCGTGACAATAAAATTTAAAGTGATTATTAATTTAAAGGATTAGTCCATTTATTTATGAAATTATGTTTTTTTAATGGACCCCAACACTCAACAGTTTTAATGCAGTTTAAATTTGCAGTTTCAAAGGACTCTAAACAATCCCAAAACGAGGCATAATGGTCTTTTCCAGCGAAACGATTGTCATTTTTGGCAAGAAAAATAAAAAATATGCACTTTTAAACCACAACTTCTCTTCGTCCTCCGTCTGTGTGACGAGCCAGCCCGACCTCACGTAATTGCCTAATGATGTCGAAGTGTTGGGGTCCATTAAAGTCCATTAAAATTTGAAAAATCCCGGAATGTTTTCCTCAAAAAACATAATTTCTTCTCTACTGAACAAAGAAAGACATCAACATTTTGGATGACATGGTGGTGAGTAAATTATCTGGATTTTTTTTAAGAATTGACTAATCCTTTAAGTGCAACAAGGCATTTTTACAGTATTGCGCTACAAAACATCAACATCAACAAAACATCACATTTATAAGATATAAGTATTCAAAACTTACAGTCTCTTATCTTTGTAAGTATGAACAAGCGATTTTTATGACATCATTCTGCACTTCCACTTCTCATCAGTTTCCAGGCTGTGAGATAAACTAAGCTTTTTTTAAGAAGGGGAGGAGACCCTCAATATGTCTCGGCCTAACCCCTGTTGTATTGGTAATTGCGTTAATATAGTGAACAATGTTGCTTAGTGTATCTTTATTATCATCACTGAAAAAAATAAAAGTGTAGAGAGCAATTTGCTTTCCTATATAATGTACCGTACCACAGGCGAATAAACCTCACAAAGTTTTCCAAAACCACTCGAGCAAAATGCACACTAGATACATCAGTACCAATTTGATTTCTTAATGGATAGTTTTAGGCACCTTCTCTGTTCTCTTTAGTCTTTAAACTGCGTTTCTCATCTCATTACCATGCATTGCCCTTCCAGAGCCAAGGGGAGATTAATTAGAGACCTCGGTGCTCCTGTGACGACTAAAGCAAACAGCTTCACTCTCAGCCTATAATTTTTGTAATGCCTCCTTTACTGTGGATATCAGGAATGGACTTTTTTGGTCGGTGATGCTGGGTGGTAATGATGCTTCAGTCTTCTCGACTATTCTGGGAGAGTGGAGGAGAGAAAATAGGATGTTTTCTGTACTGTAACATCAAAGAAAAGAGTTGCAGTGTAAGATCAAGCCTAGCAGAGTTCAGAGATGATGTGAGGTGCATGTGAACTATTCTGCCGACTTTTCTTGCGGTTCTTTGTTGTTGAATGTTGTTAAAGCTTAACACCTTAATAAACAAACCAGTGTCACGGTTTGTTTGATTACATTACAAATTATACATATATTCTATGTAAGGATTCTGAACCCAGATCATTTGCAGGGGAAGCAAAATGTGCCTAATTATTAAGTGGAACACTAAAGAGATTGAGATCTGACCGTATTTGTATGAACAGTGTTGGTTAGTATAATTGTATTGCATAATGACACCAGCCTGATGTGTAATTGCTTGTTTGTGTGATTCCATTTCATTGTATGGTTTGTTTTATTATACAACTATACAGCAGCAGATAATATCTATCGTCTCAGCTTGCAAATCACTAAGTGACATTTATAGCAAAGGGACTTGTGGTTTAGATAACAGACTGTTATTTGATGATTAAATCAGATTATCACATGACTTTAGCCTAAGGTAGGTGAACACCAGCCTGTACATTTTCAGGCCCTGCATAGTTCTTTTAGATTTGAGCTCTAGTCTTTTGTTCTTCTGTGGTTGTTACGCTAGTTAGTATTATGTAAAATGTTGTTAGGGTTATTGCCAATGGAAAAAAGCCTCTGAATATCTCCAGAATTGGCTAAGAATAAAGAAATAACTAATACAAGAGAAAAATGATAAGCCATCAAGCTTTCCAAGGCTGATCGATCATGGGGCGAATAAGACAATTCTGTCTGTTTGTGACAGTCAAAACAAATCCATGTGCGACTTCAATGGGGTTGCCAGGTCTGTGCAACAAAACCAGCCTAATGGTAGGGCCCTATAAAATCTGTTTAATTTTTTCCCAAATTCCGTTTTATTTTTTCCCAAATTCCCTTTTCTCCGTTTTAATTTTTGCAAATTCCGTTTTATCTGTTTTAATTTTTGGCAATTACATTTTTTACCCTTTACTGTTATTGTAGTCATAAAAGAGTGTGTCTTTAATGTTAATGATTAAAATGTAAATGATTTTGGGAAAAACTGGCTAACAGGATTACTTAATGACTATAAAAGATGCATTTACACACGCACATACACACGCACGCGTGCACACGCACAATTCAATTCAATTCATTGTTTATTGTTGTTGCAGGAGGCTACAACAAGGTGTCAAAGCAGTGGTGCCTTCAGAAGTGCCTTAAACACATCAATCCAGCGAAACGCGATCCATATTTTTTTTTACACAATCGCTTGAAATGCATATAACTTTACAAACATACACAGGATTGTGATCTGACTTAGGACAGCATGAGCACGCAGCTCTTTGCACGTGCGAGCGAAAGAGAGACAGAGAGCGACGCCATGATGCAGATGATTATATGTTAAATGCGAAGGATAGTTAGTTTATCTCAGCTCGCTTGAAATGCATAAAACTGAACAAATACATGAGGATTTGTGTTCGCACTTCGGACAGATGCGTGAGAGCGTGCACGTGAGAGATGCAGTGGACAGACGTGGATGAGTGCATGTATCTTTGCGCTCACCGTGAACAGAGTGTTGACAAAACTTACAAAATAACAGTTCTCCGGTCACATAAAAGTCATGTGAGACCTGCTCGGAACTAAGTGCTTAGCGTCGAATTTCTAAATTTTTTCGCTGACGAAAGCAGAGTCGTGGAGAGCCGCTTCGCCATGGTTTCAGTGTTTTGGAGGGGGTCTGAAACGACGGGAGGGGGCGTGTCGCCCAGATTTACTTCCCCCGGTCTGCATTTCCCCAGACATACGTTCGTCTCCCACACAAAAACATAATTTTATTCAAAATATGTAAAATTCCGCGTTAATACTAGATTCCGTGTTAATTAGCCAATTCCACGATTCCGTCCGCGATTCCATGATCGTGGAAATTATAGGGCCCTATAATGGCCAATCAAACTAGCGCAAAAATAGCCTAATGACCTTATGCCAAACGTCAAGACTAAAAATAAGCCACCCCCTAAACATGCTAAAATACATATTTTACATTCTTTTATGCATTTTAGGGGACATACCATGAAAATCTGACCTTTTCCATGTTTAAGTGCTATAATTGGGTCCCCATGCTTTTGAAAACCTAGAAATTGTTAAAAAGATTTACCCAGTATTTAGTTTTGGTAAACTGTTCTCTGCAAGCATGTGAAAAAATACTTCATTGAAATTTGGCTCCCCTTATGATGTCACCCCTTAATCTGCACCACAGCACTGCCATTTGGTGCAGAGATCAGCTCATTTGCATTTTAAAGGACACACTCAAAACGGCACATTTTTGCTCACACATACATGTAATAATAAATCTTTATGGTATTTTGAGCTAAATCACATACGTACTTTGAGGACACCAAAGATTTATTTGACATCTTAAAAAAGTCTTGTGAAATGTCCCCTTTAAGACAATTTATTCTTAAAAATACCTGTATGTAGGTAATTATAAACATAGTCTGATATCATACAAAAGGTCATAATCATGCCACACTGTTTTTTTTTTAAATATGTACCCAGCCAGCTGTCACTGGGGCAGTACCCTTTAAAAAGGTCCTAATATGTACCATTAGGTACAGATATGTATACATTTCATACAAATATGTATACTAATATGCATCTTTAAGGTACTAATATGCTCTCCTTGTACCTCAATATGTACTTTTTGAAAGGGTACCGTCCAAGTGACAATTTTTCTATTTTGCTTTAAAAGATGTCTAATAGCTGTCCAAACACAGCCTGGATGTCTAGGCTAAAACTAAATTTGGGCTGTCAGAGAAAATTTTATAGACATCTAACCATTAGGGATGTAAATTCAGACAGTTAATTACGATTCGATAAAACAATTTGATTTTCTCCGCCAACGGTGCGATTTTTGCAGATACATCAAACACTTTTTTATGTTATTACAGTTCGATATGATACAGATTATCGATATTTTATGTTACGTGCCTAGTTAAGCAGTTACATTTTTACTTAGAAATGCAACCAAAATATATAACATGAACGTTTAATTGAAAATGTCACAATCTCAATCCAACTGGAACATTTACAACAACAAACTAACAAAAATACATTTTTTTAAAACTAACACATTTTTTTTAAAGGGGACAGAGAATGAAAAACCATTTTTACCTTGTCTTTGTTGAATAATAGTAGTCTACCCGCATTCACGAACATACAAAAAGTGCTAGATATGCTAAACAACTCATAGATATTCCTCTTTTAGAAATGTCAGCCAGAAAACGGCCCAATCTGAAAAACTGATGCTTATGACATCACAGGCATCTCCCTGCCCCTCCACTTTAAAATAATTGGCTACATTTTTTGAGGGGCAGCAAAGTCAGACAATCAGTAATGAGATTGCAAGTTAAGCCACTAGGGGGAGCCAAATAGGTGCAAAACCACTTGTTTAAAATCCCCCACCCTAATAGTGCAATAGTGACAATTACTGAAGTAGTTTTAGAAAAAAAATTAAATTGAAAAATAAATTAATATAAATAATAAAGCACTTGCTGACGCTAGCAGATGTAACTAAACAAAAATGCGCACTTTGGCGGTAGGTAGACGTTATGTCAAGGAATGAGGACGTGGAGGGTGTCAACATAAAGATACCTCAAATTGATTTTTTACAAGTGGCATGGAGCATCGGATCGTTAGATATAAAATCGATGTATCGATCCGTATAGATGTATTGTTACCAGGGCCGTGCACAGACCTTTTGAGGGGCATGTGCTGAAACTGAAAAAGGGCACCCCCCCCAAATAAATAGCACATAATAATCGTCTTAAAAACGTTATATTTATTTACTATTAATGATTGAAAAATTCCCTATTAATGAATGAAAAATGACATTTTATGGCATTATAAGGATATCTGGCCTTCTAAGTTGGCTTTAACAATTTGCCTCCTGGGTGTTTGTCTGTATTAGGCCTATTTGTAGTCATGTGTTTGTGAACTGCTCTTGTGTACTCCCTCTTATTTAATTGTGTAATATATTAATTTTCATTTTTTTCCTCTGCTTTGCATACATAAAGTTAAATAAAAATATGTTTGAGGAAAAAAGCTATTATTTTTGGTTTTATGATCTAATTTTTATTATTTGGTTAACATGTTTATGTATGTCATTGATAAGAGGGGAAATATGAGATTTAAGATCAAAAAAATATAGTAAAATACTATTCTATTAGCCATACCATTAGCATATCCAACATGTATCTGCCTACCTGGCAAAAACTGTGCTGAGGACCAGGAACGTTGGTCTCTTGAAGGTGCACTTAGGTTGGTTGTTCTCTCTCGTGAACTACACTTTCCTTAAAATAAGCCAGCAATGAAAATGTATAAAAAATTTAGTCTAGTCATTCAGGGCTAACTTTTTGGTGATTTGGAGCACTGTAGCCCCTGACAGAAAATGTTTAAAGCGCAAGCAGAAAATTTTGAGCACACCTTAAATCAGCCTGCAATTATTCACATTTTCCCAAAAGAACTGCATTACTGAAAAATACTAAACAGACTAAACTTTGTGCAGTTGATTTCAGAATAAAAAGTTATGAACTAAAGAATCATACAGCCCACTTGGCTATATCTAGGCATAAGATACATAAATATCCAGATAGCATTTTGTAATGAGATGAGTGGCAGGGCAATACACATACTTGTATCCTTTACAAGTTTCTCATCTTCTATGATATCCACAGTTTTCCTTAACTGTGTGTTTCTATCTGTAATGTTTTTGGTGTTAATGTAGGCTAGAAGTTTTCTCTATCTCTCATCTCTGCAATGTTTAATTTTAAACCCGCGCGGGCGCATCTTCTCGCGGTTCACCCGGGCTGCGTAACGTTAGACCCATCGGTAAACGATTGAGACGCGTCATTCAAATAAGCGGTAAAACCCGATCCTGCATTCCGTATTGTTGTCACGGGTGCCCTGCACATGCGTGAACAGCAGTGAAAACTGCTCGCGCTGTGTCAAAAACTCATTTTGGTCACAGTTTGGAGCCCTTGGTGCCTCCCTGATTGCCCTCTCGCCCAATCTCGTCTAAACCGGCCCTGCTCAAATTTATAAAACATGCGCCGTTATAGACATACTAGTGTTTCTTTCGTAATGAGACGGCATTGTACTCAAACAACAATATATTTATTTACCGTTGCAAGACGTTCAGCTGCTCTGCTGTGGAACTTCAGCTCGTCGCAATCAGGGGGCGGAGTTAAGAGGTTTGACTGACAGTTTGAGCGGATACAAAAAGATTTTGTTTTTTAATAACTTTTATTTGATAAATATATTTGTAAAACAGACAGACATACGTAAAGGGTTACCAATAGCATTGATTTATTAAAGAAAATAAAAAAAATCTAATCAAATTCTTTAGAAAAAAAGGGCACTTCGGAGTGTAAGGACAAAAAGGGCATGTGTTCTACACAGGTTGAGCCCTATCTGTGCACGTGCCTGATTGTTACACCCCTACTAACCATATAGCCCAAAATAAATGAAATAAAAAAATAAATGAAACCAAACACCTTGTAATCACTGTTGACTTTGTGGAATATCACACATCTTGCAAGTTTTTTTTTGCACAAACGACATGTAACCAAATGTACATTTATTTTGGCTAGAAGGGGGTTACTCATAGTTGGAACGGGTCTATATATAGTTAACCTAGATAGTGAAATGACGGCTTTTGCTTGCTGGGTTAAGATAGACAGCAGATGAACAAAAAATCAACCTTCAACCTGTGGACGACCAAAAAACAACCTGTGGCAACCGTTTAAAAGTACCCCAATTCTGCTGGAAACATCAGACTTGGCAACACTGTGCTCCAATCTAATATAAAACTCCTACTTTTCATCTTACATCCTGTATGTCACATTACAACAGTAAAATGTGTTGGATTTATGCTAAATTCACAATCCAACATCTCTGTTTCATATCAAACAGTTTAATACTGTTAAATAAATGTCATCTCTGTTCTCCATTGCCATTGCATGCTTACAGAACTGTCCTATAAAAGCATGAGTACTGCATGTTCGAAGAACAGATCTTCTTCCTGCCACAAGTGCAAGTTGTAACTTTAGGAATAAATTGCCATAATAGGCCTTATTCATGTGTGTTTATGAGTGCGCTGTCTGCCAAATCTCTCTCTCCCTCGCTTTCTCTCTAACTTTTGCTCTCAGTTAAATGAGAATTTATTCCTTCCTCTAAGTTTGGCTTCGTAAGAGAGAAGACAGTCAGGGTCGTGCTAATGACTCGCAGCTCATTGAAAGAAAAAATAAGAACCGACTGCGTGTTTTAATTGTCAATGAATGTGGAGGGGAATCTCAAGGCCTCACGGCAAAATACATAATTCATTCACACCATCATCAACACGCACATCGGCATCCTTTCAACACATGTACAATTAAAATGTGCACTGAAACATCACCAACAAAATTCTCTAGTCATAACTGTATTGTGCTTTGACAGACTTGGGAAAACATTATTGTGTAACATTTTATGCATCTTTATTTAAGCTCATAGCATATCGGCCCCCTTAGAGGGGTCTGGACCCGAGGGCAACCTTGTGATCTTTCTGATGTAGCCAATACGGAAGTGGCGTAAACTGCAATTCATTGACCAGCCACTAGAGGCTGGCTCCAAAAGGGAGTCAATTCACATAGACCTCCATGTTAAAATGCCCAACTTTACATTAAAAACAAATTTGGGGGAAAAAGTGTTTTGGGTCTGTATAGCTACTTTTGCCTTTTATGGCAACTGTGAGGGGGTGAATATTTTTGCACTCATCTGTTTAAATTATATTAAGCCTCGGCATAATTAAGGGCGTGGCCACTTGAGTGACGTCACTACTGTCGAGCTAGTGGGTGTGGTTTCAGCAACCAGCCACCTCAGCTTCACCCACGTCCTGATAAAATGTCATATAATGAATCCACATTGCTATTAAATAATTTGTTTTATCCAAAGCAGCTTACAGTGCATTGCAGCTTTACGTATTTTCATCAGTATGTACGTTCCCTGGGAATCGAATTTACAACCTTTGTGCTGCTAATGACCAACTGAGCTACAATTTTCTCAACAAAACTTCCTATTCATGTTAAATAGATCTTGTTTTGTGTTTGGTTGTGCTTGCAGAAGCAGCCATGCCATTTGGCTGTTTGACACTGGGAGAGAAGAAGGATTATAACAGTCCTTCAGAGGTCACCGATAAATATGACCTGGGACAGGTAGTGAAAACGTGAGTATAAATCTATGCATTTCTTTGCTTCTCATAGCCTATTTAAAGATGCCATAGAATGTAAAACTGTATTTACAAAGGCATAGATAAAAAATAGGAGTTCTGTACATGGTAAAGTCATAGCGTGAGCCTAAAACACAATTGTTTCCTCCCTATTATGGAAACCTTGTGCATGTAAAAGACAGCTGGAAAACAGGCCAATTTCAACATACCGACTGTGACAGTACAATTGCGATGTACGCCCCATCATTAAATTACACATTAAATTAATTGCAATGGATCTGGATCACTTTTGCACTTAACTCTTTCCCCGCCAGCATCCCCCCGCCTTCCAAAAAATTTTCTTCATTAAATATATAAACATACAATATATCAAATGAAAGAAAAGATCCTCTGCTTTCAAAAAAAAAAAAAAAAATGTTTAATCCTACCTTCATTAGTTCTCTTTTTATCACCTCTCAAATATGGGTAGGTTTCTTCAAAAACACAATTTTTTTTGCAAAAACCTGCGATCCTCAAAACTTACATGGACATACAGCTGTTTGCCCTATAGGCGATACATCTGGGTTTTATAAGTTGCGGAAGATATATTTTATAAGTTGCGCCTAATGGATAATAGCGGTATTGTGGAAAGCCGGAAATACTTGTCACTGGCAGGAAAAAAAGAGTTAATGAAGTTACCTTCTATGTAGATATTAAAGAACAATGTAACATATTGTATCAATACTGTACATTCTTTGGCACCTTTAAACACTTTGTCCAGAGATAATGTACGTGGACTCCCTCCTTTTAATTCCAAACCTAAATTCTAGTGAAGTCTATTGTGATGTTTGTGTGTCCAGATGTTTTGATCAAATAGTGTACTGTAGATGCAACTTACAAGAGAGTGTTTCTCATCCCTCTAAACAGGGAGGAGTTTTGTGAAATATTCAGGGCGAAGGACAAAAACACCTTGAAAATGTACACCTGTAAAAAGTTCCTGAAGAAAGACGGGAGAAAAGTACGGAAAGCTGCCAAAAACGAGATCCTCATCCTGAAAATGTAGGATTTCTGCGCAGTTTATTTATACAACCTAGTTTTTATATTAAAGAAAGGCACTCGCAGATGGTGCCTTGTGTTACGTTTATGATGCAACTGTTTATGATGCAAATGATTTTATTTTTGCAGATAGACTTCAGCTCTTTCTGCTTTCTGCACTTCCATTGACAGAATTACAGTTTATCTCACTTTCTCTCTCTCCCTCTCTCTCGCCGCAGGGTGAAACATCATAATATCCTGCAGCTGGTCGATGTCTTTGAGACAAGAAAAGAATACTTCCTCTTTTTGGAACTGTAAGTGCTTCGGGATTTGTATGTATGTGTGTGTGTGTTAAAGAGAAGATACAAAAGTGCATGAATACATTAATAGATACATTTCACTCAATTTAAGACATTTTTGCAGCCCAATCGTTTTTAAATCTTGTGTTAACTACAAAATAGACATCTACGGTTGGTCTGCAACATGTGTTGTATTGTTCCCGTGTGGACCATTTTGACTCTCTCATAAACATTTGTCTTTTTTTATTGAAGGGCCACAGGCAGGGAGGTGTTTGACTGGATCCTAGACCAGGGCTACTACTCAGAACGCGACACCAGCAATGTGATACGGCAGGTGTTGGAGGCTGTGGCATATCTCCACTCTCTCCGCATCGTCCACAGAAACCTAAAGGTGATTTAGGCCTTTACTTCCATCTAATGGTCACCAGGTAGAATAACACCCACAGAACATTCGGTGTTAGGATTTCCACATTTTAAATCCAATCAAATGCTTTAATAAAGTCTTATTACACGACTCGTTGGAATGGTTGATTCTGATCAGTCGCGACATTTGCATGTTTGTTATTCTCAGAACAACCGCTCAAAACTTTTAACACACGGTAGCCCAGATGCTGCAAATCATTTTGACAGTACAGTTTAATATTACACAAAAATTATAACATTTATGACATTTTTAGTGCTGGGCAAAGATTAATCGCGATTAATCACATACAAGTGATTTTTTGCATAATATATGGGTGTGTGCTGTGTGTAATTATTATGTATATATAAATACAAACACACACATTCATGTATGTATTTAAGAATAATTTACATGTGTATATATATTTATTTAGATTTGTATATATTCTATATTATATATTAACAATAAAAATGGATATTATGGATGCTAAACAATTAATCGCGATTAATCGTTAGCAGAATAAAAGTTTTTGTTTACATCACATATGTGTGTAAACTGTGTATAATAAATATGTATATATATATATATATATATATGAACACATTCTTTAAGAAAAAAAATGTATATATTAAGTATTTATATTTATATATAATATAAATTATACATAAATATACAAATGTATATACACATGTAAACATTTCTAAAACATATACATGCATGTGTGTACATTTATTTATACAAATTTATTATACACAGTTCACACACATATATGATGTAAACAAAAACTTTTATTCTGCTAACGATTAATCGCGATTAATCGTTAAGCATCTCTAATGGATATATAAATAAATATAAATAATATAAATATGTATGTGTGTGTGTTTAAATATATATAATAATTACACACAGTACACACACATATACTAGGCATTTTTATTTTGTATGCGATTAATCACGATTAATCTTTGCCCAGCACTTCATTATATTTACTAAAACCAAAAGTGTGTTTGTGACATTTCTTGTCTTATCTTAAAACCGAAAGTAAACGCAAAAGGTCTGCATTCATTAAAAATTTGCAAATAAAATATTTAAAATCAATATTTAATATTCCTTACCTTATTTTTGAGGTTAATAGCCGTGTAATAAGCGCTTCGCATTGGGTCCTGATCACACTGCGAAAATATAGAATCTCTTACTCTTGTGTCTGTATTGTCTCACACATACAAATAATATGATATTTACTCATCTACCTGTGTCTTCTCATCCCGACAGCTGGAAAATCTTGTCTATTACAACCGCCTGAAGAACTCCAAAATCGTAATCAGCGACTTTCACCTGGCCAAACTTGAGAATGGTCTCATTAAAGAGCCGTGTGGCACACCAGAATATCTTGGTACATAAAAGTCTCAATAGTTTCATTAAACTGTAGTTTATATTAATAATTGCCACATATTTTTCATCATTTACCTTTTCTGTGTATCCTATAGCTCCAGAGGTGGTTGGCAGACAGAGATATGGTCGACCAGTGGACTGCTGGGCCATCGGTGTGATCATGTACATCCTGTGAGTTCATCTGCATGTTTGAGTCATTATCTGATCAGATACATTCGTCCTCATTCATCTTTCATTTCATTTTGCATTTCCACACAATGGTAGAACTACAGAGATGGGGTCACGTGCCTGATATGAGCTTGGGGTCAAGCATTGCATGTAGTCATATTGCACCATTGCCATTCTGTAAGTGTGCATTCTTTTTTGTTAGTCTGTAATCCCTCCCAAATAATCAGTTGTTAGTGATGTGTTATGTGTTTGCTTCTTTTCCTTGAATACTGATGACTGATGATTAAGTGTCTCCAACAGACTGTCAGGAAATCCGCCATTTTATGAAGAGACAGATGATGACGAGTATGACAACCATGATAAGAATCTGTTCCGGAAAATTCTGTCTGGGGATTACGAGTTTGACTCGCCCTATTGGGATGACATCTCTGATTCAGGTGGGATGATATATATATATATGTGTGAAACAAATAAGATTTTCTTGTCTTTTAACTTAACAATTCAACCATCTGCACTGCAGCAAAAAGTCTAGTTGCATGTTTAATGGAGGTGGACCAAGACCAGAGACTCACTGCACAGGAAGCAATCAACCATGAATGGTAAAAATCCTCTTCAAATGTGCATTGACACTTATCCAAAGAAACTTATAGTGTATTCAAGCTATACATTTTTTGTACATATCCACACTTTTGCATGTAACTTATAAAATGAAACGTGTAAAACTATTTAGGTATCATTTGAAATAATCGATTTTGTTATTTAGGATATCCGGAAATGCCGCCTCAGACAAGAATATCAAAGATGGGGTTTGTGCTCAGATTGAGAAAAACTTTGCTAAAGCCAAATGGAAGGTAATATGAAAAATATTTTGCATTCAACCTAAATTATGTTGATTTGTAATCTGATAAGATGCTGAATTGTCTCATTCAGAAAGCTGTCCGTGTGACCACCATGATGAAAAGGCTCAGGGCTCCGGATCAGAGTGATTCTGGGGCATCTAGTCCAGCACTCGGAGCGTCAGGAGGTCCGGTCACCCCTAGCACCACCCCTGTTCCCCTGGCTGCCACACCAGTGCCTCCTCGCAGTACCTTGGGTAGTCAAGAGCACCCAGAGGCCCACGGAGAGGGTGCCTTGGTTCCCACACGGTGTAATGGAGAGATATTAACAGCCCAGCAGCC
The DNA here is from genome assembly GCF_030506205.2 of Paramisgurnus dabryanus. NCBI lineage: Eukaryota > Metazoa > Chordata > Actinopteri > Cypriniformes > Cobitidae > Paramisgurnus > Paramisgurnus dabryanus. The sequence continues at coordinate 26,222,866 of NC_133343.1, read as the reverse complement.
TGCTGGTGAGACCAGAGAGGAATAAAATTACTGATCCTGAAAAATATACAGTAGTGACTAATAGAAGAACATATATACAGTATATTGAAAACTAATGGTGGAGCAAAATTTACTTATGCTTAGAAGCTTATAGCCATTATACATTTCATCTGTGCAAAAATTACTCCCAGTCCAATAGTAGTCTATTTGTATTTTCTTTAAAGGGACAATAAGTAGGATTTACCCCCATCTAGTGGTGAGATTGTATTTTGCATTCAAACGAATAGTGCTCTCTAGCGCCTCGCTTTTCCAAATGCGTGTTGCAACTACGATAGCCATTATGTACTCACTGATCTCCGTGTCCGTTTCAGCTAGTTCACGTGTTCTGAATGAAAACAAATTGGTAGGCTAGTGCTTTTTGTCTGCTCTCTGCTATTATAGTTTATTAATGCGGGGGAACGACATGGACGCCTCCTTGGACTTACCCGTTCAATGTAAGTAAATAGAAGAAATTCTAAGCTTACAAAGAAAAGTTAGTTCATTGGCAGAGGTCATTTGACACCAATGAGGACATATTTATGAATAAAGACATTGATTTTGATTAATAAAACACTTGAAATCCTACTTACAGTCCCTTTAAGTATAAATTTGTTGCATTTAAAACCATGGACAAGTAATTAATTAAAGGTCCACTGTGTAGATTTTTAGCGGCATCTAGCGGTGAGACTGTGAATTGCAACCAGGCTCACCCCTCCCTTTCGAAATGCATAGTGAAGCTACGGGAGCCGCCACAGGACAAACATGTCATCGTCGGAGACAATGGCCGTTTCTCAATCCGAAGGCTGCAGCCTGCGTAGGTCGCATATGCAGGATGCATATGTCATCACGCCTGGTTTATTTAAAGGGGACATATCTGACTTTTTCAATGTTAAAGTGCTACAATTTGCTCCCCAGTGCTTCTATAAACCTAGAAAATGTGAAAAAGATCAACCCAGGAACTTAGTTTTGGTAAAAAATTCTTTGCAAGCATGTGAAAAATAGGTCATTGAAATTTGGCTCCTCTTGTGATGTCAGAAGGGGATCTTATTATGATAATACTGCCGCTTAATCTGCACGACCCAACCACAGCACCGGCATTTAGTGCAAAGGGAGAGAGAGTGAGAGAGAAAATAATTGACAGCACAACTGACCATTATGCCGATCAGTGTTTGCATTTCATCCGCTCATTTGCATTTAAAGGGACACACCCAAAACTGCAGATTTTTGCTTACACCTACAAAGTGGCAATTTTAACATGCTGTAATAAATTATCTATATGGTATTTTGAGTTTAAACTTCACATATGTACTCTGGGGACACAAAATATTTATTTTACATCTTAAAGGGGACAGAAATTAAAAAACGATTTTTACCTTGTCTTTGTTGAATAATGGTAGTTTACCCGCATTCACGAACATACAAAAAGTGCTAGACATGCTAAACTTCTCAGTCTCATAGAAATTCCTCTTTAAGAAATGTCAGCCAGAAAACGGCCCAATCTGAAAAACTGATGCTTATGACATCACAGGCATCTCAATGCCCCTCCACTTTAAAATAATTGGCTTAATTTTTTGAGTGGCAGCAAAGTCAGCCAGTCAGTAATGAGATTGCAAGTTAAGCCAGTAGGGGGAGCCAAATAGGTGCAAAACCACTTGTTTAAAATCCTCCACCCTAATAGAGCTATCTGAGAGAAGTTTTTAGGAAGCTTCTAAGGCATTACAGACCCAAACAAAAACTTTTATGTCTACATGTCACATCACAGAACAAGGATAAAAACCCCGTTCAATCATTCTATGTCACCTTTAAAAAAAGTCTTGTGAAATATCCCCTTTAAGTTAACTGAGCATTACATTCGCAAGTCATAAGCATATTAAAGCATTTATATTCTGAAATAAGACAGCAGCCTACAAATGCGACCTACAGCCTTCGGATTGAGAAACTGCCAATGTAGTGACAAAATTACCTCTATAGAACTACTTATGGCTACGATAGAAACATGACGGCGCAAAATGGTGACTTCCATGTAAGGTAATAAAAACAATACAGTTCATTTTGTAAGGTCTTTATACACCACTGATAATATAGTTATTATATTGCATTTCTGTCAAGAGATCCTTCTAAAAGTTACATAATGCACCTTAAATTCTACAGATCTGATGTTGTTAAAAGTTAAAGTCAAAACCCTGTGTTGCCATTTTTTAAAGAATGTTATATGTTTAATGTATTACTTTTTCATGATGGGCTACAAAATAAAAATGTAGTAAATGTAAAATATTTGGTTTATATTGGTTTAAATGTGGTATGTTACATAGAATATATGTCGCATATTATCAAAGCAGTTATGAAAAATAATGTAAATAATTTTTTTCAGGACTACACTCTTAAAAATTAAGGTGCTTCACAATGACATAGAAGAGACATTTTGGCTTCTTTCACAAAAGGTGCTTTAACTAAATGGTTCTTTGAGGAACCAAAAATGGCATCGATGTGAAGCATCTATATTTTTAAGAGTCCTGGTAGCTAAATAGCCCATCTGTTTAATTATTTTTATAATAAAATATTATAATACTGTCACTAAACTTTAATATCCCTCTATTATTATAAGTACCATCACTTCATCATTATCATATGTGCTGTTTTTGTTTCCGCTAAATCAAACTTTTTTGCTCTGCTATACAATTATCTTGAACTATGTAGCTGTTTTTTATTGAGTTTGCCCTTGTATTTGTATTCTGAAGAGCACTGCATTTATACTGAATATATTTAGCCTGATACTTTGAAGCCTAAAGGTTTCCAGAGAGTCTATTAATGTGCAGTACATATGAAGCAATATGAATATTGCTGTAATACTGTGAAACCGCCATACAGGTAATAAGATGTTCCTGCCATATTTCATACAGGTAGCCAAGCAATCTGCTCTCATTGGTCGTTTGTATTCTCAACATGATTTCGCAGCTGTACATAATGTTAAATTAATGTATTCTGCCAAAACCCTGGATTTATTTATCATGTACTTGTGCAGAAAGAGTAATCAAGATGTCTAGACTGTAATTCCCACTGTAGCTAAGACAAGTGTTCATTATGGCCTATGTATTTGTTGTTTGTTTTAACTGTTGTGATCACACAAGTAGATGCCAAACAGAAATTTTATTTTACATGGATTTTGGTAAATATACTTCTTAGTGTATAAAGTTTTCTCTGAGTTTTAATGTATTACCGCAGTATTGTAAAAAATTATATTTGACCTCTATGTGCATTCAACATGTTCAATTTAAATCTTTCAGTCATAATTTTCTCTATGATGTTTGATAAGACGCTCTGTGAACATTCAAATATATTTTCTGCGAAAAGGTTTTATGTAGGGGACAGAGCAGAAGTAAAACCTTGTCTATAAAGAAATTAGGCAAGTGATCGAGTACACTGAAGAAAAATTGTGTATTTCATCACTTTCATGTATCAGCTCGACCTATTATGTCATGTTTGTGGCTTTTGTATTTTGTTACTTGATGTGCAGAATAAATGTTTTCGACAGTGTCAGGTTTCCCAGTGGTTCTTATAGATGTTATTTTTCACGTTAAACAAATCTAAAATATTTACTTTTGTTCATTTGATTATAAGTAGGGCTGTCAAAAGATTAATCGTGATTAATCACATACAAAATACAAGTTTGTGTTTGCATAATATATGTTTGTGTGTACTGTGTGTATATATTATGTATAAATACACACATACATGTATGAATTTAAGAAAAATTTTATTTAGGTATATTTATAAAATAAAATATATATACATATGTATGTGAATGTATACATTAACAATGAACATTTTTTTTATTTTGTATGCAATAAATCACGATTAATCTTTTGACAGCCCTAATTTTAAGACTTTTATAATTTCTCAATCCAAAGGCTGCAGCCTACGGAGGTCGCTTTGCCTCGGGCACTCGTGTTATTTCAGAATATGAACAATTATAAAGTTGACTATTATTCTTAGTTAATCTCAACTTGTTTTAATTTGCTTATGACTTACTATTGTAATGCTCAGTTAACTTAACTGTTAAATAAACCAGGCTTGATGACGTCGGCAGCCTGCATATGCGACCTCCGGAAGCTGTAGCCTTCGTTTTGAGAAACGCCTTCAACTCCCATGAGTACTTGCTTACCGGAAACCGCTTATATACTTCCGTTTCTGTTTTGTCGGGAAATCCAGAAAAGACTGCGAAAAGATCACCGCAATCAAGGTGAGGTGTTTGAAATCGACGTTTCATGCATAAAAGCAAAATAATCGACCTCCAGTGTGTTGTAGATTTTAAATAAAAGGTTATTAAAGCGTTTTTATATATCTGTAACTAATATATGGAAATGCGTTGATATGTACGCTTCCGTTAGCATGATAGCTTCCTTTTACAAAGGCCAGGTTTATGCTAGACATACGATTTATGAAACAACACATTTCCTTTTATTTTAAAAAGAATATGAGAATTAAACGCAATAGTTAAACTTGATTTTATGCGACGAACCACGAATGTATATTTAAAATCCAGTTTGGTCCTACGTTCCAAGAGAACGTCTATCCATCAATCTGAATAACGTTAACGTTATATGAGTCACAAAACCACGGTTTCGTATTAAGATTAACACAATTTAATATTTGTTGAGTGACAAATATAACGGTTCTCAGTCACGTTCCATTTTTGCCTGACCGACTCGCTAAAAACAAAAAATCGTCACAGAAATTCTGAATTGTTTAATAGTTCTAATGGAAATTGTATTGGTTTTAATGGTAACTTAAGTGTAATATATTGTTTTGGTATTGTGTTGGGTTTTATTGTTGGGATGTTATCTTGCAGATGGGAACCATTAGGACACCATTAAAACCTACTGGAATAAAGCCTATACCACACAATCCATATAAAGGAATTTCCCTTGGTTTTAATTGTTAACACAGAATTACTAGAATTTATATTTTATTTATCATCAGGATCAACATTCAGACCCAGAATTTAGTAATAAAATGGTAGTTTAATAAATACATTTGGCCTATAATAAACAGAGTACTTTTTTCCAGAAAAATAAAGTTCTGCATTCGAAACTCGTGCTGAAAAGAGTTTCAGGAGAGGAGGAACATCATGTGGAATGGTTCAAGATCTGGACCGCGAGGAGGGATGCCTTTTCGGTAAGAGTTATTGTAACCTGAGTACACTTACTCTGAAAAAACCTTTGATGCAGACCATATGTTCAGAGTTATCCATATTAACTTGATTATATGCAAGCATTTCCACTATGTTTGGAAGGTTGAGGTTTTATGTACTATGTGGCACCCCTCCCACGATGATTTAGATCTCTCCTTATGTGAAACCCCTGTTTCTGTTGATCAGCTTCCTCCCACGTAGGACTGGATTGGAAAACACTACGTTATATAACAAAATATTAAACAAAAATCTAAGAATATGACTTTTTTACGATATATTTTAAAACAATAGGAACATAGTTAGTTGATATCCATAGTAAAACACGTCAGTGAATGTGTTAAAGGCACCATGTGTTTACAAATGGAAAAAGTGGTTTAAAGGAATAGTTCACTCCAAAATTAAAATTCTGTCATCATTAACTCCTCTCATGTTTTTCAAACCTCTGCATGTTTCTTTGTTTTGATAAACACAAAGGAAAATATTTTGAGGAATGTTTGAAACCAAACCGATCAGAGGCCCCATTGACTTCCATAGCATTCTTTTATCTACTATTGAAGTCAATGGGGCCTCTGATCGGTTTGGTTACAAACATTTCTCAAAATATTATCCTTTGTGTTCATCAGAACAGATACATTTATACAGGTTTGTAACAAGCATGAGAGAGAGTAAATGATGACATAACTTTCATATTTGGGTAAGCTACCTCTTTAAATGTCTAGGTGATCCAAGATATTTTTCATTAAAAGTAAAGCAATGCACAGACATAATAATTGTAGTAATGCAGTAGATTGTATTGCAGTGGGGAACCTCGTGGAGGGATGTTTGATGGCAGAGATGGCCCCAGACCTGACTTTAGAGGTCGAGATGGGATGAACATGGACAGACCACCAATGGACATGAGGCGGTTTGACTGCCCACCGGACATGAGGGGACGAGACATGGGTCTACTTGAACGAGGAAGAGAGCCACCTCTGGACTTCTTCAGACCTGGAGATGAAATGGACATGAGTTTTAGAAGACGCTTTGAAATGGATCAGAGAAACAATCTTCAAAATTCTCCGGGATTTATGGGGCAGTCTAGGTCACCCATGGATATAGGCAATAGAGATATGAGAGGCCATAATGATGGATTCATGAATATGAGGGAGAGAGAGAGGTTTCAAATGGATGGACCAGGACCTGGACTTCCTCCAATGGAAATTAGGAGAAGGCTCGCCATGGGGTCTGGGGGTGGAAATGGGGATTTTGGAGACTTCGGAGACAGGGATAGGTCACGGATGGGTGACATAGATGGATTCAACATGGATATGCCTCCCAGAGATAGACCACTTATAGACTTTGATAGGCGGGGAGCTGCTCCTTCATTTAATCCAAGGGGAAGGTTTGAATCTGATATGGATATGAGAAACCGTATGGGATCGTCTGGTGATTTTAGGGATCAGCCACCTCAAATCTTTGGAGAGAATGACGGCCTCCCAATGGATATTAGCGGAAGATCTGATATACCCTTAGTTCGTGGGGGTCCAGAATCCATGATAAGAGGTGAAGAGCAAAACGTAAGGGATAGGGAATTCCCAGAGCTGATGGGAGATCCCATAGGCTTCCGAAGGAGAGAAAGCAATTCACCGTCCGAAGAGTGGCGGCAGCATGGAATGAGAGAGCGAGACTCTCTTCCAGGAATAAGCAGAATTCCGGCCATTCCTCAAAGAGACCTGCAAGAGAGGGTTTGGCCCAACCATGGAAAAGATAGAGAACGTTCTCCATTCAAAGAAAGAGACAGGCAGTCTGGGTTTATGGGAAAAGACAACAGTTTTGCACGGCCAGAAAGAGACTCCAAATCCCAAAACTGGGACAAAAATGTTCCTGGTGATTTCACAGACAGAGCTCCAACTCAGGCAAGCCAGAAGCCGCCACTTCTTCCACTGGATCCTGTTTTAAATCCCAAAAACAGAGAAGTTGATGAACACTGGCAAAGTGACAGAGATAAACATGAAAGAAATCCTCCATCAGGGGTACGACCTTCATTCTTTCAAGACAAGAATGCACCCAATCAAAAGCCCCATTTTGGAGGCGATCGAGGGACTTTTAAGGGATCCAGTGATGTGGCTGCAGATCAGGGACCACAGAGGGAGAGTTTGATATCAGGTCCAAAAGAATCTCAGAATAGCAGAGCGGAACAGCTTGATCAGGATTATAGGGACATTGATTACCGGACCAGCTCAGGAAGAAAATATGACTACAGTCTCGAGGATCTTCACGTGCCTAAAAAAGATGAAATGAAATCCAAACTGGACCCACCTCAAAGACAAGATGACTCAGGTTCCCAGGTTAGATATGTCTGTGTTTATTTTGTATGTTTGCACCAATAGACAGAGCGCAGTTATGCGAATTTGGAAACCACACCCACCAGGGGGGAAACAACCCAACCGTGTCTATTTACTTTGTATTGCGAGAGGCCGCCTCCTTGTCATTTCTGGCTTATAACAAAAACAGAATAATGCCTAAAAGCTGCTGTGTGACAAGGTGTACAGCTAACAAGCTAAAAAAAAACAGAAATATGTTTTTTTTAAGCTGTCGAGCCGTAAAACCCAGCCTTTAAGGAGAAAAAAGTGGATCGCCGACTACGTTTCCCTCTAGTGGGCGCAGTTCTACTAATAGTAGTAATATAAAAAGTTGCCTGTATCCACTTTTGTGTCTTTAAACGCTCGTTTTTTGGGGCTGACGGCTTATAAATTTTTTTTTTTTTTTTTGGCTTGTTAGCTGTACACCCTGTCACACAGCAGCTTTTAGGTATTATTCTGTTTTTTGTTTTAAGCCAGAAATGACAAGGAGGCAGCCTCTCGCAATACAAAGTCAATGGAGACTGAGTTTTTCCCCGGTGGGCGTGGTTTTCAGGTTATGATGCGGTGCGCTATGTCTCTGTGAAATTTTGATGATGTTAAAGTCACAATAATATTGAAATTATTGATTTTTTTATTCATGTGCCATCATAATCTTTCATCAAAAATGCAAATCTCCTCCCCTTCTCAAAATGGAGATCTCTCTTTACCTTCAGTTACTGGGTATGAGGGGTCCCGGGAAACATTGTGGTGATTAGCAAATAGCATGACTCATCTTCCAATGATCCAATCAATTCTCAATGGACGAATTCAAGTCCAGCCCTAAATTTTTTTTTCATTTCAGAATCCGTTTCACTTGGATATACGTCACGATTGTGAAAATAAGACAATCGCTACTTCCGTTTCATTGTGACTATAACATCAGTATTATTCTGATTTGCATATGGCTGATTATATAATCGCAGGTACATTTGGTGTCCAAAATCTGTATTTCTGCTTTTTTAATTGGTTATATTTTTAATTATTTAAATCATTTGGTGGTACTCATGGGTCACAAGATGCTATAGGCCATAACAATATATTATTATCTGTAAAAAGAGAATTATATAGCTGAAAATCATAATTTCCTGTTTGTTTGTTTTTTTAATTAAGCAGTTTCAGTTCTGTCCCTTTCAAACTCTGTCACCAAGATAGAGTTGTTACTAAAATAACACAATAATTGTTTATTATTATTACAATAATAAAAAAATATTACCATTTGATAAAAGCAGAATGTGCGACTAGACACCAAATGTACCCATCAACAACCTACATTAATTTGAAATCTGGTAGTCTTGTGATTTGTCTGATTATTTAATCACTGTTATGGATTTTGAAAATAAAGGACCAGGATTACAGAAGCGCTGGTGTTCAGGATAAAGTCTCAAAAACAATTGCTATCTCTGGAATTCCCAAAACTGCCACAATGCAGCAGGTGAGCTCAATTATTCACATGATTATTTACAGCTTTAAAAATAGTTCATAGTTACTATGATTAAAAGTATTTTTAATTCTCTGAATAATTAATGTTTGTCCCTAAAGCTGAACACCTTAATTTTTTTGCCTTTATAGATTCTTAATGCTTTTGCAGTCCGTGATGGAGTGCCAATGCAGGGCATGAAAATAAGGAATGTTGTGCCAGGTGAGATTTTGTTTATCATGAGCATCGCTGAACATTTCGCAAACTGATATTTCGCCATTCGCTCTCCGAAACCTACGCTCACTGTCTCTCTTACATCGATTGTTCTTTCTGCATCGCCGTCGCTTTTACCTTATAAAGAAAACTGCTCATCAGTTTTCCAAACATCCTGCGGGGTATCTTGTTGTCCCCTTTGCCCAATGTTCTTGTGTGGGAGGTTGAATTTTTCCTGAGTAGGTTCCATCTTTAAAGGTGACATGTGCTGATCTTTCAGAATATTTAAAGATTTGGGGGAATTTCTTAATATTTTGCCTTTTATAAATAAGTCAGATGCACAGCATCACTGCCTAAACTGTCACAGGAAATGGTTTCTCTCTTTGTTCTTATGAGTGTTGTTGTTTACCCACTGAGTATTGTGTGCTCCTAAAATCCTAAAGTGCCTTCTCCATTTTTAAAGAGTTTTTGAGGATATGCCAGTGAAGGAGTAAGGTTTTTGGGTATACAATATTAAATTAGTCTTAAACAGAATTTTAAGTTATTTACTGCATACAAAGCCACTTTCACAACCACAGCCACTTTTGTACAATTTTGAGTGAATAATCCATTTGAAACAATACGGTTTTAATTGTTAACTTATAAATTCATATCTCGATAACATCAGAGTTGGAGTATAGGATTATTCTGGATGTATGTTAGGCATATCTCAGGTATGTTATGGTCTGCAGATAAAAACTCCTAATTCATTTCCAACAAACTTTCCAACTCTGCCGTAAGTACCTAACTTGGCCCTGATCCTATTTTTTTAGGCATTAATAAAAATAGGGATCTATTGTGTGTTCTAGCAAGTTACAATACATATAGTTAAAGAGTTAAACAAAGCAGTGGTACCCATGATGGACCCAATAGAAAATGTGCATTTTAGTGACCAAAAGACATCCTGCATCAACTCGCTTCATGATTTGTCTCGTGATACGAACAGTTGCCTTTTATCTCTTGAAATTTGTCTTGCTTGCAATAACTAACACAAACCCATCTGTATTTCAAATGCTGTTCCCAGGTTACAGCTTCGATACGGCCTATGTGGAGTTTTTAAACCTCGAGGATGCTGTCCACTTCATGGAGTCCAACCAGGTGGCCCATCCTCAACGCACTACAACAACTCTGTCTCCTGACAGGAAGAAGGCTTGGGCTGAGGGCGGGTGTGGGAGGGGCCTGGGTTGTGGGTGTGGGGTAGGGCGGCTAAATAGAAATCAATGGCATTAAGGGAAATTGTGTGCAAAAAGGAAATTCTGTTTTTGTTTGCAACATTGAATATACTACAACGAAGCAGATTTAGCAACGTAATTATTTACAACCATAGTGCCGTGTGTTGTGTACAACCATCCGCTCACAGCCATTTGTAAGGGCTTAGGCTTTGTCACACTATCTGATCTGAACCATGCCCAAGTGCATTTGAACCCCAAAGCTTGGTTTGTTGACCATGCAGGGCGTTGCTTAATTAAAAGAACCCTGGCCCGTTGGCAGGGGTGATCTCGGGTGTGCTGGAGCATTGAACAGAAAGCATGATGTTACCCCCAATTTCCACCGACTGCAGAATGCTCTGGATCCGCTGCGGAACGGCGGCAGAGTAAATCGGTTTCCATTCAAGTTAATGTGTGTTTCCACTGACTGCGTTCCGAATCCATCACATCTGCAGCCCTCCGGCACAAATACGCAGAGCTTCTATTTTGGCCAGATGCCGCACAGCTCCGCAGGGCGGAGCCATGACTTTATCGCGTGATCATACCTGAATTCGCGAGATCTCGTGTTGTGATCTGGGCTGGTTTGTAAATACGTCATAATTTAACGTCATAATGGGTGGAGACAGAATTAGATATCGCGTGATCATCATGTGAATTTGCGAGACCTCATAAGTCCTCGTCACTTCAGCACGCAGCCGCTCTGCAACAAATACGGAACTGGTGGGAATTGGCGGACGGCGGGGCGCGTAGCCGTAACCCAGCGGAGCCGATCTGCAGCCGCTCCGCAGTTGGTGGAAATCTGGCGTTAGTTGTGCGACATTCATTCAACATCATCTACCTCCATTAAAATCTCCTGATGAACACAGCATGGTTACGGGAAAATGTCTGTGATTGATCGACTAAGCAATATTTTAGCAGTGTAAGGGGCTAATCACACCATCCGCGCTTTAAACTGTTTGAAACGCAAGGCGCGACACACTGCCTTTTTTTAAAAAAAAGAGCAGTGCGACGCGGCTTTTTATATTGCTAAGCAACCACTGAGTCAGCTGTCTTGTCAATCGAATATTGAAGTGTGAGCGCTCTTTTGCTGTTAACTGTCATATTAGCAGAAACTTTAAAAAGAGGGCGCTTGCTCTGACCTTGTTTGAGGATGAGAGGTGCACAAACACGCAGGAGAGAGTGAGCGAGTGGAGTCCGGTTCTTCAAAGCAACTGTAAACGTCCCTCACCACAACGTAAGGCCCGCCTCTCCACTCATTCTATTGGAAAATGTAAAGACGCGAATGACGTTGGGCGCTTCTCCGCTCTCAGCGTTCATTCAAAGGCGTGTGCTGCGGCTGGCGGCAAAAACCGCAAGGCGCTCAGCGCGCATAAACAGCGCACACACAATCCCTGCCCATAGAATATCATTCAAAATAGGCGCCTGCAACTGCCATAAACGCTTTTGGTGTGACTGGCCCCTAAGAGGGTTGTGTAACACTTCGCATCCTGGGTTCTTCCAAACAGTCGCATCCTAATAACGAAGCGTGCTTGGGCTCGGTTCGAAAAAATCTAGTGTGAGTGCAAGCATGTGGGGAGGGGGAGATGCAGTCGTTTTTGGGGATGGTTCAAGGTAACTGTGCCAAATGTGAGTACACCCTGACTTACCTTTGTAAAAAGTGAGAAGGTGCGATTTATTTTGAAAGTGTTAAATTTGGATTTGCAAACCGCTTTTTTTCTTCATATTTGCAAGTGAAGGGTCTGCTCAGAGGGAAGTAAATCAGCCCATTTCTTAGTTTCATCAACACAACTTTGTTTTCTTTATCGCACGTCTCCAAACGCTTCCACCTGCATATTCTTTGAAATGTCGATTAGTGGCACATTCTTCCTTTTCTTGACAGCAATTCATCATTGGATTTCCAGACTTTTCGACTCTTACTAAAATTGTCTATGGTAGTCTTTTCGTAGATGATCATATTTGTTGGCATCAAAGAGATTTACTTCTTTTGCCATTGCAGTTTTTTTGTGAAAGGTAATGTAGTGCTGTGTCACCAGTCATGCTTCACGTGGTCTTGTTGGAATCTTCTTCTTGGGTCTTTATCCCGATTCTGTTTGAACTCAAAAGCTTTTATTCATCTTTCCATGGATTGAGAGTCAACATTCTTGAGTTTGGGAATCTTACCTCGGCCACTACAACTTGCCAATCATTTCCAGGATTGCATCATTGTGGAAACACTTTCTGTTCTGCTTAATCCAGACTGACTGACTGCATGGTTGTTGTATTTCTTGATTCTTAAAGAAATTCACAGTGGGTTTGTTTGAGAATTATAAGCGTGAATGCGAGATGGCTTCCAGACTGCTTCCTATTGCTTTGGGTATTTTTAATGGGAAGTCGAATTGTGGAATTGTGGCACAGCACTTAAGGAAAGATAAATGTAACCAGTAAAGGTTTGCTACAATGTCTCAAGTGGCAAGTGAAATGAAATAGTTTTATTGTTACGCAAAGTTGAAGAAATTAGTTTGCCTGAAAGGGTGTTGTGTGGTCCGCTTGTTTCTTGAAATTACATATAATTTCCCTCTCACTTAAAAAGTAAGGTTTTGTACTTGGTGACATGCTAAGAGAAAAAAATAACTGCAGCCAAACAGATGCGGATTTCTGCCAAAATCAGCATAATGGTGGGTAAGACATAAAAGGCTGATCCTATCACATTGTTTTACCTACAACGTCCTTTCTATTTAAGCTGAAGATGACTGATTTATCCGTATACAAAAATTTAACTTTCTAGATGGGGATTATTTGTTTTATTTGAACAACAGCTGGTACAAGAGAGGATCGGCTTGTATCCATGCATTAGGTTTGCTCCATATTTAGCATATGTGTCTTAAACGCTAGCAATCTTGCTATAAGATTTCACTGAACTTTCTCATCTTGATTATAATCAATATAAAACTATTTCAGAAATAGCACAAAGCTAAATCTACTTTTCATACAATTGTATTTGTATTTTAATACACAAAGAGAAAGAGAACTGTAAAATTAACAATATGTGGGCATAACAAAAGCCCATATCAGATACGCCTGTCCAAATGGCCTCAGATGGGCATATTTGTCTATTGGGTATTCTGGAAAAGACTTCCATGTTTTTTGGTTGGTTTTTGGGTGGGATTCCAGTAACCATTGAAACACTTACACTTTCTGTTTTTTTCAGGGATCCGTAAAGGTTGGTGACAAGACTGCGCTGCTCAAATATATACAGCCAGACAAAAATGCAAAAGAGCAGGTGAGTTTGCTTTTTGAGAGAGTTTAAATGGATTTCATTGATGTTAAAACCTGTTTATTAATTTGCTGTAAATCGATATTTCCATACCAGCACCAAGAACCACCCACTACATCAGCCCCAGCCATTCAGGATGGTTTGTTACCAAATCCAATCCTGTCAACGCCACTGAAGGTGACGGAGGAAACCCCTGTCAAGCACGTTCAGGACCCCGTTTCTCAAAGCGTGTGGAAGAGAAACTCTAATCTGACCCCTGAAGCATGGCAACAGCAAGTGGACCAACAGCTACAAAAGGAGCCGGAGCAACAAGCTGAGGACTGGCCCAGTCAGAGAGCATCACATCGTCCAAACTCTTCAATCTTCAAGGAGAGCAAGAGTAAGTGCAGATGTGTAAATTAAATGTGAACAAATCACATGCCATTTTATTTCAGATGCAAAATTTTATTAACATCTCATTTTTTCATGGTTTTAGCAATGATCATTAAAAACATACTGCCCACAACAACTGTGGAGACTATTTTGAAAGCACTCGATCAGTATGCTTATCTGGATGAGCGTAACGTCCGTCTGGTTAAAGGGAAGTTATCTGGATCAAAATGCTTCTGCTTTGTCGATATGGACTCTCATGAGGTATTGTGTCCTGTCATACGTGTTTCACTGTCTCATCCTATAACATATTGATTTCAATCTCTACTGTTTTTTAAAAATAATTTTTAGAAATGCACCTATGATGCTCTTAAATGTTGTGTTTATTAGTAGGCCTACATCTACAAACGTATAACTTTTTTTTCTCATACAGCATGTGACTCGATTGGTAGAGCTTCTTACAAAACCCCGGCCTATCAAGATCGATGATGTCAGAGTATACGCTGAAGTAGCCAAGCCTTTGATGAACCAGAAGTAAGTTAATTTAGGGCTCTTAGCTATGGGTAGGGCAGCAAGATAAATCAAAATCAATGGAAAATGTCCTAAATGGTATATTGCAATGGAATGTGAAAACTGAATTGCTTCAATACTCTAAAAATGTAATGAAAAATGTATAGTGAAATCTTATGTGACTCTGCTGAAACGGAGAGATCCTTTAAAAAAAGTTAAACATGTACAGTACTGTGCAAACGTCTTGGCCACCACCACCAGACTTGTTGTTTTAGAAGTTTTAATGTCTAATATTTAGTTTTTAATCAATTTTATTACAAAATTAAATTGTATTATAATGTCTAATGTTTATTAGAAAATACAGGAAATATGTACAAAAAAATTTTAAATTCAATTTTCAGGACTACGGTAAATGTCTTCTTTATGCATTGTCGGTGTTTAGTGTGGCCTCTCTTGGGATTAAACACATCTTGAGCGTAAAAAGACTCATTTCTTTAAAATTAGGATTTTATTTTAATATTTAGGTTTAAGAGATCCTGCAGTTTCCTGCTATTACTCAAGTGGAAGGGGAGTTTACCCTAAAAACTTGACACATCAGTTTACATTTATATACAGTTTTTAATACTAAATACACATTTCCTGTATTTACTGGATGTATTATATTAAAGAGACTGAGAAAAAATTATATATGAACACTATAACGTTGCAAAAAAAACAAAACAAATTCTGGCATGGTGGCCTGTGACTTTTGCACAGTACTATATATTGATTATATAGTTTTTTTTATATATATATTTTAAAATAAATTATCATATTTTGCGTATATTTTTCTTTAATATAATTGTATATGGAAATTTGAGGGATACACCAGCCAAATATCCAAATTACCGCAAGATTTACTCACCCTTAAGCAATTTGAAATCGATTTTTCGATTTGGTCGATTCAGAATCGATTTTTTTTTCTTTTTTTTTCTGCAAACATTGAATGTAAGATTAACGTTAATCAAATTACTAGTCTTCTTCACTAGATGTCACCCACTTTTTTGCCTTGCGCGATGTTACCAAGGAGCCTGTCATTCTTTCATTCAGTGCTTAAAATGGCGGTTTTAGGTGCTTCATCGACGTTGATGCTACCTTCACATAAAAAGTAAGAGGTATGAAAGCATTTTAGATTTTGCAAGCAAGACGACAACGATAGTGCTTTTAATTTCTTTTATTAACTACCCACTTGCAAACTTATGTTCACTTTTATTTTTTATTAATATAGTATTTGTATTAAACCTATATACATTGAGTTGAATCGAGTATAAAAACCGACCCGAGAACCAGAATCAAAAATTGAATCGAGAATCGAAATCGAATCGTTTTGATAGCTTGTGAATCGAAATTGAATCGATCTGGAACATCTGAATCGATACCCAGCCCTAATGTCCATCGTCTTTCAGACCAACACATTTAGAGTTATTTTAGTAAACGTCCTTGCTTTTCCAAGCTTTATAATGGTAGAAAACAGGGATCAGGGAACAACCTCTGACTTTAAACCCCCCAAAATGTGCATTCATCCTTCAAAGGTAATCCACACGGCTTCAATACGTTAACAAAGGTCTTCTGCGGGTAATTAATGCTGTATTGTAAGAAAAATATTCATATTATAAACTGTAATGACTAGCTTCCATTAACAGTGCCGTCTTGGACTCGCGCAAACGTTTTAGCAAGATGTTCGTTGCCATCGTTTGAGTTCAAGATGGAGTTTTTGGAGTATTGCATCAATTACACGCAAAAGACCTTTATTAACCCATTGGAGCCACGTGGATTACTTCTGTGTTATTACTTGTTCTCTGATCCCTGTTTTCTATCATTATTTATAAGCTTGGAAAAGCAAGTTCATTTACTAAAATAACTCCGTGTTCGTCTGAAAGATGACATATGTATCTCGGATAGCTCGAGGGTGAGTAAATCATGGGGTAATTTAGATTTTTGGCTGGAGTATCTCTTTAAGTATGTTATTTAGAAATTGTTTCGTTTAAAGAACAGGAAGTCTTTCAAATGTTTGCAACCTCTGTATTAGTGTCGTTTAAGTTCTAATTCTAACATCATTGTATTTAATTACACAGCTATAAGAGGGATGGTGAAAAAACCAAACCGTCTCTACTGGGTTTACCTCCAGATGTTGTGATGGTGAGTCATTTCAGAAGTTGTTAAAGGATTACTCCACAAAAAATCCTGATCATTTACGAGCTCCTATGTCAAGCATCCAAAATGTTGATGTCTTTGTTTTTTCTCAACTAAACAAAGATTCCCGGATTTTTCCCAATTTAAAAGACTTTATTGGATTTCAACAGTTTACAGTTTCAATGCAGTTTAAAATTGCTGTTTCAACGCAGCTTCGAAGGGCTCTAAACGATCCCAAATGAGTCATAATGTCTTATCTAACGAAATGATCGTCATTTTCGGCAAGAATAAAAATACGTACTTTTAAACCACAACTTCTCGTCTTGCGCTAGCCGTGTGATGCGCCAGTGCAATGCGTAATGTTGAGGCTGGGTTGAAACTGCAATTTTAAACTGGAAACTGTTGGGGTCCAATAAAGTCAATTAAATTGAGAAAAATCCTGGAATGTTTTCCTCAAAATATATATATATATATATATATATATATATATATATATATATATATATATATATATATATATATATATATATATATATATATATATATATATATATATATATATATATATATTTCTCTCTACTGAACTAAGAAAGACATCAACACTTTGGATGACATTTGAGTAAATTATCAGGATTTATATTTAAAAAAAGTGGAGTATTCCTTTAAATCCAAAACACTCTAATCTTAAATTCACCAGAAATCATGTTTTCAAACCTTTCAATTGTTGTTTCCCGTAGCAACAGCAATATCAACAGCAACCATATTTTCCTCAGCCGTCCCATACATCCGTGGGTATTGCACCTGCCATGCCAGGTATAAATCTTGAGGTCTGGTATAATTTGACATGTTTACTTTTTCATATTGATTCCATCCTAATATACGTCTGATGTTTCCTGCAGGTGATCCAATAGGAGTGGACAGCGTCTTATCTTCGGCTGTAATGCAGAGCTCAAGAGTAACACAGGTGAACTCTCTTTTTACAGAACACAAAAACATGTGGCTGAGACAGAAAGCCAAGTTATGCGTGAGTAATATGGGTTGTGGGTCGTCACTGACTGCCTCTGTGTACAGGGCATGATGTTTTCGGAGGCAACAGCAGTTGGGCAGCCTGTCCAGAAAGGAGAGCACCGGACTGCAGCTATACCTGACCCTGCTCTCCCCGGAGCTGTGGACGCCTCTGATGCTTTTATCTATGGTACCAAACTATTCAATTAATTTTGTGGAGTGTTTAAAAATTATTTTAAAAGAGGCCAGGCCAATGTCTCAACTATGCTAACTTTGTTGTTGCAGGATCAGATGATCCAGATTTGTCTGCTTTCCTTTATGATGCCACATCTGGTTTCTATTATGACCCTCAAACTACTTTGTACTATGACCCCAACTCAAGGGTGAGTATAAAAATTCGCCTTTATTTTACCTAAATGCAGAGTATTTAAGAGTTTAATTTTTGGCCTTATGTGCTTCTGTAGTATTTCTACAATGCTCAGAATCAGCAGTATCTGTACTGGGACAGCACCTCTAAGACCTACGTACCGGTCGAAAGCGCTGATGTTCAAGACCAATTCCCTAACACTAGTGTTCCCGTGGCAACTGGTGGTGAAGTAATGGCCACACCCATCACAGAGGAAGTTAACATTGCTATTGAGGCTGGGCCAGACCGGATAGAGGAGGATGCTGCCCCACGTGCGGACAAGAAAGAGAAGGAAAAGGAGGAGAAACCAAAAAGTATAGCAGCATTTAAGGTACATTAACATCAGAACAGAAGCACACGCACTAGGGTAACTCGTGATGCGATATGCATCACGGTACATGGGTTGCAGTACTGTATAGCGGGGCGAATTGTTGGGATATTTCGTTTTTTAGAAAACCTGTCATTGAGAACACACCACCATATTCAAACCTTAGCAAAACAATTGGGGCGCGCCCCATGCAAGTACTTCCTGTCACTGTTTTAAGTTCAGAGATACGAAGAATTCCATCAAGGGGTCGCAATGTAAACTCCAAAGAAACAACTGCCATGAATCTTGTATAAAAAAAGATATTGATTATTTCAATACAGTATCGACAAACAAAATATCACAATACTTACATGTATCGATATTTTCTTAAACCCCTAACATGTACTACGCCAAGCACAGATGCCTTGTAGTAATTGTGGATCTGTTTATCAGATAATGAAGGACATGGAGCGCTGGGCAAAGATCCAGAACAGACAAAAGGATGTTGTCCGATCGCCTTCTCCGGTTCTCAAGGGAGGCGATGACCAAAGGCCTTCCAAGGCTGCTGATGCAGCGTTTGCCATCTTCGAAAGAAAGGTCAGACATCTTTGACGCTCTGTTTGCTTGGACTTGTTTGTTTTTCTTACTTCCTTCTTCTGTCCATAAATACGCATTTGGTGCTCGATAAGGCAAACATAACTATTACTGTTTCTCAAACACAAAGTTAGGGACTAGGACAGACTTGATCAGCCTACCTTTGTGGTTATAAACCTTTTTTGGTCATTTTGTTGTATGTTGTTGGTTTATTTTTATACTCCTTTCCTCATTTATGTAGGTCGCTGGTGGAGAGGACTTATTCAAGAAACCTCTCGCCCCTCCAAAGAAAGAGGAAAAGTCATCAAAGGTGAGCGTCACACACGCTAACACGAACACACAATCACTTCCGGCTCAGTTTTCACACGCAGCTAAAGGGCACACACACACATCACCTTGACCCTGATTGATGTAGGCTATTTAATAACCCTCACTAAAGTAGATTTACAGTGAGTGTCATTCAAGATCAAAGCAATAACCCTACTCCATGTGTTGGCAGCGGCCCATGGGCTCTCTCGGAATGTTGGCGGCCGACTACGGGGCGGGCAGCGACGATGAGGACGAGGAGAAACACGAGAAGCAGGAAGCACCGCAACCCTCCAAGAACCAGCCACAGACGGAGGAGAAGGAGGACAGGTTGACCGACTGGAAGAAAATGGCATGTCTTCTGTGCAGACGCCAGTTTCCAAATAAAGACTCTCTGATCCGACACCAGCAGCTCTCGGATCTGCACAAGGTGCCAAATCTCATGACTGAAATTAATATGGAGTATGAACGACTGCTGATGTAATGAAAGGTCTTGTACATGAATAATTAATTGAATCATGTAATAGAAGTTTGATAATGGGATCTTTTACATGATTCAATTTGTATCCTTGTGAATGGATAGTCAACTATACAATTAATATTTTATAATATAATTGGTTATATATATTAACTCAATATAGGAACTCTTATTATCTGTTTTGATTTCCTTTTTACTTTCTTTTTGTTTTAGCAAAATATGGAAATTCATCTAAAAATCAAAAGGTCAAAGAGAGAGCTTGAGGCTTTAGAAAACCAGGAAAAGCAGGTATATGCATTTGTCATTCTAATCAACTTCTCATATTTTACTTAAAATGAATCATTTGATTTAACCTTCTCCCTTTTGAACCCTCCTGTCATTTTAGATAAAATCGAAAGAACCTAGCAGTTCACCTGAACCAAAAAGAAAAAAATCAACACACTACTGGGCAAACAATGCACGGTATGCACATTTTTGTGTTCATAGTACTGATTCAAATCATTTCCTCATACATAAACGGTTGTCTAACCATCAATTAACCTTGACGTGTACTGGTTTAGCAGGGGCAAAGGCCGGGGCGGTTATAAAGGCAGTGAAAGGCCAGGTTTAGGTCTAGAAACTACTGAGGTAAGTTGTCAACACTACGTGATGTTACTTTTAGTGGATGTGGTAATCTGTGACTTTCTTGACTCCTTGATTTTTTTTCTTATTTCCCACTAAAGCGGAAGAATAAAGAACCTGTCGTCTGGAATCACGCAACATACAAGCAGGCGGTTAGGAAGGCCATGTTTGCACGTTTCAATGAGCTGGACTAACCGTAATATTGTGAAATGAAGAAATGCGTAAATACAAAAACTGCTGGCAGCTCATTCCAGGCATCCCTCTGTGAACTGACATGAATTCCTGTGATTTCCTGTAACTTTTCATTTTGTGAATTTGGTGACGTGCCTATTGTAAATTTCATTTACTTTGTCCTAGCAGCCAAACATGCTTTATGTTGAGTCATCATTTTGTAGCTCTATTCTTCAGGGCTTTTTAACTATTTCCCAATTTGACGATTATGTTTTTTTTTATTGTAGTAAATTTGTATGGTTTCATTTAAGGACTTTAAATACAAAAACATTACTGTAGTCAGTCAATAAACGTCTCATTGTGGCTGTCAACATTTGTTTTTAAGTTTGATTTATTAGTGCATTGGTGTCTTTATTACTGTTGTATAACACTAGTCTCATTGATTGATGTCTCATTTTCCTTCTCAGATCTGTTGCTCTTAAAAATGACACCTTAGATGTTTAATTTGATAGATGTTTTAAGTGTAAAGAGTTATTGGGAATAACAATTGACTGTTTTTAATATTGTCCTCTAGGTGGCAGTACACAACTATTGCATTTATAAAGCAACACCACATCATTTACTTTTGAGCTCACACAAATTCTGGCAATAATTCCCACAAATTCCCTTTATTTTTTTGGCATACCCCAGAATTAAATTGAACGTTGATGCAGAGACAATAATATAATTGACTCACTCTCATGTGGTTACAAATTTGTATACATTTCTTTGTTCTGATGAACACAAAGAAATATATTTTGAGGAATGTTTGTAACCAAACCATTTGTGAGCCCCATTTACGTCCATAGTATTATTTTTCCTACTGTGGATGGGAATTGGGCTCATGATCGGTTTGGTTACAAATGTTCATCAAAACATCTTCCTTTGTGCTTATCAGAACAAAGAAATTACAGGCTTGTAAAAACCTGGGAGTGGGTAAATGATGACAGAATTTTCATTTTTGGGTGAACTGTGCCTTTAACAGCTTTTCATAACCTAATTTTTATATTTACAAGAGCTTATTTAAACACATTTCTATATAGGGCATGACTGTATACAGCACTTTGTCATTTAATGACTGTTTGAACTTGTTTCCTACCTTTCCGTCTATTCTGTTTGAAGTTGTTGAAAAAGAGAAACGTGGTCATCCCCCACTGTTTGTTTTTGTCAGTCATGCTTGAATGATTGATCAGGTGTAGGATCACGAAGATGAGAAGAGGAACAGCGCACACCATATAAAGGAGTCTCTTTCCACCATCATGAACAATATATATATATATGTTTATTTTTTTTTTACAGATAATAGATGTAAATACTTGTGTAAGCATAATATATGGAGTTCTGCCATATGCTCTGGAGTGGACACAATACATTTTAGTATTCTGTTCTTTATCGGATTTTGCTTTGATATGTAAATGGCTTTCGTATGTAGTTATGGTATAATGTAGAGGGTGTCAAAGGTCAGCTTGCTCTCCATCCTCCTTATGGTTTTTGTCATTTGTAATTGCTTTATAATTAGTCATTCCTCAAAAGTCCACTCCAGGCAATTTGTGGTCAAGAGGAGGACTTTTGTCAAATACTTTTGTTTCACACTCTTCCTGAAATGCACAGATTTGAAAAGCTCTGTGTCCCCGATTGGCTTGAATACCTCTGACGTCAGCCGGAAATGTGATGCTCGTTACCATGTTTGAAAGATTCGGTCACAATGCAATGCTAACAGGTGTTAACTTACAGGCTGTGAGTCTGAAGCGGGAGGAATTATGATAATGTTGGTCGTGTCTACATCACCAATTCAAGGAAGTAAACTGTTGCCTATAATCCGTGTGTTTGTTGTAGTCCAAGAAAAGAGATTTACGTTGGGGACGATAACTCGCATCATCGTTTACTTGGGGTGGTTTGTATCTTTTGCATATCGTTAACATGTACTAATACACACTTACACACTGAAGGAAATGTAAACCGTGAATCGAACAGTAGGTGTTTTTTAAAGCGATACTCCAACCAAATACCAAAATTTCCCCATAAATTACCCTCAAGCAATCCGAGATACATATGTCCATCATCTTTTGAAAGAACACATTTGGAGTTATTTTAGTAAATATCCATTCTTTTCAAAATGTATAATGGGAGGAAACTGGGAATAACTTCTGACTTTGAAGCTCAAAAAGTGCATCCATCCTTTACAGAAGTAATCCACATGGCTCCAAGGGGTTAATAAAGTTCTTTTGCTGGTAATCAATGCGATATTGTTAGAAAAATATCCATATTTTAAACTTTATAAACTATACCTTCCGGTAACTATGCCATTATGGACGATTCACGAGAGTCACTGCGCAATGAACCTATGGCAACAAACGCTCACTACGCTAAAACACTTGGCTAAATAGCATGAGTCCAAGATGGTGTTGTTAGTTTTCTTAGAAAATTACATTGATTACCTGCAGAAGACCTTTATTAACCCGTCAGAGCTGTGTGGATTACCTATGTGAAGGATGGATGCACTTTTTGATGGGTTTAAAGTCAGAAGTTGTTCCCTGATCCCTGTTTTCTACCATTATAAAGTTTGGAAGAGTAAAGACATTTACTAAAATAACTCCAAATGTGTTCATCGGAAAGATGATGGACGTGTGTATCTCAGATTGCTTGAGGGTGAGTAAATCATGGGGTAATTTTGATATTTGGCTGGAGTATCCCTTTAACATGCTGGGTTGTTTTAAGCCCAAATTGTTGTTTGAGATGTTTGACCCATTGTTTGATCAAATATAAGAATTTTCTGTCTAATTGAACCCAACAGCATCTTTTTAGAGTGTAAGGTTTAAAGAAAGCCAGCTACTCGACTACTACGACTATTTACCATTGTTTTATTACAAAAAATTAGGGTTACTTTTAGTCAAACAGTAGTCACAGCAAATTACCCTTGGTTTTCCTACAATAATTATAAAGTTTAACCATGTTTTTCTAGAAAAACCATGCAAATGCTAAACAATATACAAAAAACATGGTTACGACACACTTATTATTTTTATAAAACCATGGTTAATTTTGTAAAGGCTGTGTCCCGGAGAGAGGTTTTATAGAGTTTCCCTTCAGTTCACAGTTGGAGCTAAAATAATGTTAGCATTCTAGATGGTTTAAAATGCACAACATTTGGCCTATACATTTTAAATTATTACCCATACATGCTCTGTTTTTCCACTCTGGTTGCTTCAGTTTTTCCGCGTAGGACACTTTGGATCCTGCTGATTTCCAATCTAAAATTTTCCAAATGTTTCTGTTTGGTCAGCAAAGTATAATGGCAATTTATAGTGTACATGGTTTGACCTTCTTTCCCTTGTATTTGCTGAAGGTCTGCAATGGCTTAAGGGAGTTCCAGTCCTACCATATTTTCTGTGCTTGCAAGAAGAGTCTTTTCTGCTTTTGCAGTTCCAGGTATTTTTATAATCCATCATTGTATTCTCTCTTGTCTACTTGCACCTTAGTGGGCCAGATGTCAGCAACACCATGCTCATTATATTACTGCAGAGCGAATCAAATTACCTTTGGCCTTCGGATGAGTCCAGACCATTAGAGTCGAGATACAGCGGGGCCGGCGAGGATGAAAGTGGGTGTCTTGGGTTTTGTACCCATTGCACGTGCTGGTGAAGCTTTCGGAGGTGGTCGTGCTGACGGTGGAAACCGTGCAGGGGGCTTCATTATCTCAGACTGAAGCTTCTTCTGACCGGTCTTTGTAATGGTCCTTAAAAAAAACACGTAGTTAGCATTTTGGCAATTCAATTGAAGACATGATTTATTTATTTCCTTTTTAATTACATTTGTATTTCTGTGTTGTTCAGTTTTTTTGGCATGTCTTTGCTTTGTTGTCTATTTATGCTTGTGTTTAAGTATGATGAGTGCATCATTTTGCTGTACGCTTTGGCACTATATATGGTTTCTTATTTTGCATTTTTGCTGTCAGAGACCTTGTTGATGTACAAATGTGTTCCTTGGTTTATTAAATTTAATTTCAGTAAGCCATTGTACAGTTGTGAGTTTTATTGCCTTGTCTATGGCTGGCCACAAGACTGACTTGACTGTCTCCTCCTCAGTTCCCCAAACCATCAGCATTCAAAAAAACTCAAACAAAAATCCCACAAAAATCTAAATTATTAAGCAGCCTACTGTGTAAAAGTTTACAGTTGCTTGTGATTTACAAGCGACTCTGAGTATCGTTGGCTGAAAATGATCCGAGGAAAGCAATCGTAACTGTGTCATCAAAATCGGACTATATTAAACGCCAAAGCCCTTAATGCTGAAATGTTGCAACTGCTACTTGCAAGATTCGGATTACTAAAAACATTCCTTGGTGATTGTTGTAAAACAGATTTATTTAACTGACGTACAAAGGTTTGACACAAAGACATACAGTTTCCTTGTGGATTAAATGTTTAAGCTTGTTTATGTATAGAAAATAAGGAACATTTATAAAAGCATCTTATCTCAGTCTTATCACTTTGTCCTAAATTTCAGCACACCTTGGGGGGGTGTTCTGCAAAATGTCATAGCTCTTTGATTTAAAGGGGGCTTGTAATTCAAAACTTTTCACAAGACCATTTACGTGTACAGTTGGAAAGGCTTCAAAAACTTTAAATCCCTGCTTTTGATTAAGTCATTTATCAAGTCTTTGGCCGTTTGGCAAGCAGGGCACTGGCCGGTTTATAAATTATAGCTTATTTCTTTTGAACATATATTTGTGTCTTTTTCAGTTCTCATCAGTGGGTTTTATTAAGTCTATCAAGAGGACTTGAGATAGTTTCTGACTTCTGCATAAATCTGAATTTTTGCAGCTAACGTTGTTCTTCACACATAACTTCTCATTTAGATGTAAATATATACAACTTAACAGATGCTTATTTGTATCAAATTTCACATAAAAGTTGATAAAACGTTTTGGGTACATATGAAGAGCCAAGATGCAAAACCCTTTATGTGTGTCTGACATGTTTTCTTGTAAATAAGCAATTTTTTATCCGCCTCTTAATGGGTTTTGTATTCCAAAAATATGAACGTAGTGTCAGTGACGTCACCCATAGGTTTGTGAAGAGCTTTTTTAAAGCCAATAGTTGGCGGGCCCTGCCGTCGCCATCTTAGCGGCGCGTCACCGTGCATCACTCACGAATAACCGAAAATGGGAAAAAGACGGGATGTGGGTAGAGCTGAGGTGTCTGGTTGTTGAAACCACGGCCACTTAGCTCAACATTATTGACATCAGTGGCAGTTTGCCTGACACTCAAGTGGCCACGCCCTTTATTATAAAGAACTTTAAGGCTTATAATAATAATAATTGTTATGAAAGGTAAAATTTGCTATTAAAAACCAAAAACACTTTTTGTACCAGGATGTAAACATTTATTTCTGCTGTAAAGTTGGGAATTTTTGAGCTGTTGGAGACAGCCGGAAGGCCTGAGGTCAGGATTAAGCAGATTTGAAGCGAAAGTATTTATTGGACTTATAATACATGCCGAGAAAAATATCATTATCTCATTAACAGTGTTGGGGAAAGTTACTTTACAAAAGTAATGCATTAGAATATTAAGTAACTCCCAAAAAAGTAACTAATTGCGTTACTTAGTTACTTTTCATGGAAAGTAATGCTTACGTTACTTTTTAGTTACTTTTGCGTTACTTTTTCTTGGCTGGGGCCTGAGGCTTGCTCTCTTTCGGCCTTGCAGGTGTTTTTTATGACTGAAAAGTTCAGCATTCAGAAATTGCACATTTCACCACAAAAATGTCGAGCTCTGGTCTGCCATCTATGTTTCTGACTCAAACTACTCCCACAGGCGTGTATGCATAGAGTGTATAATGTGACTACATTTAGTTTAATTCAGTACATAATTTTTTTAAATCAAATTAATTAAACTAAAAAAAGTAACTTGCATTACTTTTTTGAAAAAGTAGCTCAAATATTAATGTGTACATTTAAAAAGTATTTAACCCGTTACTTCAGAAAAGTAATATTATTACATATGCACGTTACTTGTAATGCGTCACCCCCAACACTGCTCATTAATGTTTAAAGGCTTTTGCATCTGAGCTCCTCATATACAACTGTCAGCATCGGAAATAAAGGTACAAAAGCTGTCACTGGGGTGCACCTTTTCAAAAAGTACACCTTTGTAGCTACCTAAAGAGTTTATATTGGTACCTCAAAGGTATCTGTACCTAAATAGTACACATTAGGACCCATTTAAAAGTTATTTCCCCAGTGACAGCTTTTGCACTTTTATTTCTGACAGTGTAGAGACATTCAACAGGCAGTGATGGCTCGGTAATTTGTTTGCACAAATCATTTTAACTGTTGACACTTTTGTCCTTTTCCCAACCACACCCCTTGTTTCAACATTCAATCTATTACTCTGACATTAAACACAGCCAGTGTCAGAATTCACATTTGTCTGAGACAAGTTTAGTGCCATCTCTCAGTTTGAAATTGATAAATGCGAACCAACCTAAATAACTTCTTGCGTTCTGACTGTTAACATGAGCCTTTCAGCATTGTGAAGCATGTCTTTAACCTTGTTTAGCCTTTTGGAATCAGGAATAATCTTCTGTGACAGGAGATTAATGGCACCATCGCTCTAGTTTTTACTAAGACCATTGGGGAGGTAAGAGAGGGAAAAAATGAAGGGGAGGAGGAAGGTCTGCAGTCTGTCATCGTGCCATACTAGGATGAGTTTGGGTGAAAGGGCTTCACAAAAACATTATAGAAGAGTCGAGACGTATGGATTTTTGCTCTTCCGCTCACCCCCCTCTATGTGTTTGCTCTCGGTAATCTGTCATGCTGTCATTTACTGAGGGTAGAGATGTCTGATCCACAGAGATTAAATGGGGATATATAAGTTAGGCGTTTTTCTATTCAGGTTCTTAAAAAAAAAATTGTATTCCTTTTTTCTTCTCAATATAGTTGATTTTCATTAAATGTAAAGTATATTTTTAAAAGCGTTCTTTAAATACAGAAAACAGTGCTTTCTTCAACACTTCACTGATTGGATTATAGAAATTGCCTCCATACCTTCATTAAACATTCTACTATGTCCCTACGCCAGAAGCGCTGCTGGCGTCATCTTCGCCCAGGTGTGGGATTTCGTTCAGCGCGAGTGCACTCAGTAATGTTCACTATGTTTTCCGACACTGCCAAAATACCTTTCCCCTCAAATAATGCACTGTGGAAGTGGGGTCATTTCTGACACGGCCTGTTTGACGGTTGTGGCTAGAAGGGATACAGCTACGGACAGAATCTCGTGAAATCTCGCCGGATGAGCGCTGTTTTCATCTTAATCCTACCCCCAAACCTAAACTCAACATTTCACGGGATTAGGCCGAAGCGGTATCCTATGTAGCCGAACCGCTGTTTTCATCCTAATCCTACCCACCTAACCCTAAACCGATCATCTCGCGAGATTTGGCCGTAGCTGTATAACCTCTAGTGTTTTACCGGCACGTACCGGTACTACTTTTACTTTCTCTTGTATCACTCCGCGGTGCGCGGCCTATCGCTTTTGAGCCTACGCCAAACAAAATAGTCGACGGGTGCCATCTTGCGATTCAATAAGTTTATTGTAGCTTATTCTTCTCAGTGGACTTGACTTTTTAATGTTGATTCTAAATCTTTGTTACCAGTCAAAGCAAGCAAAAACTTTGCCTAGAAGAAACAGGTACCGGTAAGAGACATGTTCGCTACTAGTCTATCCTCAAATTTACTTGCTGAAATGGTCCTACAAAAATGTACTATTAACTTACTTGTAGATCTGCTATTTAACATGAAATACATTGATGTTGTCTTTGATATTTACTTGCTAAAGCCAATTATCACTTTTACTAAAGATGGTTTTACGTTTATCGTTTGATATTCAAGTTCTCTCCAAGGCACAAGGCAAAACCAAAGAAAGAAAATTATTAATTCAGCCTTAAAATGAATAAAACCATTTAACCAAATGATTTTATGACATCTTACTAACACATAAATATTTCCAAAAATATTCCCTTCATAGCACAAGACTATATGCATTTATGCACTGTGAGTGAATCTTTCAAACATGGTAAGGAGCGTCATACTTCCGGCTAACGTCAGAGGTATTCAGGCCAGTAACAACATACGGATTAGCTGGCCAATCAGGGACACAGAGCTTTTCAAATGTGTGCGTTTCAAGAAGATAGTGAAAGCTACAAAAATGTAAGGTATGTGGAAAATAGTGTTTTTATCATAAACCACACAAACACATTGTATTATACCAAATATGCAAAATAACGTTGTTTTTGCAATGAAATAGGTGCTCTTAAATTTTAAAGTGCTATGAAGAGAAGCTTTTTATGAACATTTATGCTAGTTTGGGCTCAGAACATGGAATGCACAGAGAGTTTAATTAGTTTAAATTTGAATATCAAACGAATGTCAAAAGTAAAACCAACTTTACCGCAAACATAAACTTTCTTATAGATGAATTCTTATAGATTAATTCCCAACACAAATACTAATTCTAAAAGCTTTACTTTGAAGCATGGAGACTAGAATAACATGTCAACAACTAAAAAATCCTTAGCAACCATAGCAAACACCTGACAGTGTGGCTGCCAGCGCCATGTACATTTCCTTAGGGAAACCTAAAATCTTGTTACATTAAAGATGTGTGCACATTAGCTTATGTCTATTAGTTTGTGTGTATTCTGAAAGTGGTAATGCCCTGGAGGTTAACCCCAGATGGTAGCATTTCTTCCACAGCTCCAAACAGCTGCTCAATCGTTTTGCAATACCGTGGTGTGACGACTGACTAATGGCAAAGCCCCATCAGTGTGCATGGATACGCAAGTGTGTATGTGTACAACTGAATGATGGCTGACACGCGGGGCCTCACTGTTGCATTAAAAGGTAATGCCTAACCACAGCGGGCCCCTAAATGTGCAGTGAATCAAGGAAGTGTTGAAAAGGGCTTACAACACTCGCTCACTAAACTTAGGCAACGTCTCGTAATTAGCTTCAGACCATTGCCTAAACTTTATATATAAGAAATTTGACCGCAGTTTGCTTGTATGGAATGGTTAAACATTTGCTCCCTCACGGTCTGCATTAAAGGAAGCGTGTTACGTTGCCTGAACCTACCTGGTGGTAAATGATCAGCTATATCTGGTTAAGTGTTTTTCAGGGGCTGTATGAGTATTAGTTCAGAATTGGGATCTGTTGTATTCGCTGAAGTGTTTTTGAACAAGTCTGGTTTTAGTTTTTCTCAAACTTGAAACTTTTTAATATTACACTAAATGAGATTTAGAAGGTTTGATAATTATATTTCTCTGTGCTTGTGTGGCCATTTGCAATTTTCCTTGAATTTTATTATATTGCTGCAATGATTGTTTTTCATCTGGTTTGAATGTAATATAATACTTACCTTTCATAAGAAACACCTTACTTTCTCCTTTTAATCTTTCTAAATCCTCATTGAGAGATTATTTTGCTTTAAAATAACATTCTTTTTAGTACTGAATAGCAAACATTTTTTTAAGTTTACATATAAAACAATTTTGTGGCACAATGCCAAACATGCCCATATCTTTGATTTGAGAAATAAATCTACAGCTTTATTTTACAATGTTATTAGCTCGTCTGTTGGATCGGACCACATGAGCCTGGCTTCTTTCCACACGTGCATCAATGAGCCTTGGCCGCCCATAACCCTGTTGCTGGTTCACCACTTTTCCTTCCTTGGACCACTTTTTCCTGCTTCTTACACATTAACTACACTTGTCCTCAAAGTTGATGTGTTAGAAGCAGGAAAAATGGGAGGATCTAAGTGACTTTGACAAGGGCCAAATTGTAATGGCTAGACGACTGGGTCAGAGCATCTCCAAAACTGCAGCTCTTGTGGGGTGTTCCCAGTCAGCGGTGGTCAGTACCTATCAAAAGTGGTCCAAGGAAGAAAAAGCGGTAAAGGCTCACTGATGGAAGTGTGGAGCGAAGGCTGGCCCGTGGTTCAGTCCAACAGACGAGCTACTGTAGCTGAAATTGCTGAAAAAGTGAATGCTGGTTCTGAAAGAAAGGTCTTTTATTCCCAAAAGTTTTGGGATACCCCTCCAAATCAATGAATTCAGGTGTTCCAATTACTTCCAGTGAAATTAACTCTCAATGCTTCATCATTCTAAGACATTTTTGGGCAATTCATGCTCCCAATTTTGTGGGAACAGTTTGGAGATGGCCCCTTCCTGTTCCAACATGACTGACTGTGCACCAGTTCACAAAGCAAGGTCCATAAAGACATGGATGAGCGAGTTTGGTGTGGAGGAACTTGACTGGCCTGCACAGAGTCCTGACCTTAACCCAATAGGCAATCTTTGGGATGAATTAGAGCAGAGACTGCATCAGTGTCTGACCTTAAAAATGTGTTTTTAGAAGAATGGTCAAAAATTACCATTTACACAACAGTTAAAGCTGTTATAGCTGCAAAGGGTGGTTCAAGTCCATATTAAACCATATGGATTAAGTTGGGATGTCATTCAGGTTCATGTGCATATACAGAAAGGTGTCACAAAACTTTTGGCAATATTGTGTGTATATATATATATCAGTGCGTTTCCTGGGTTCAAACCCATGACCTTTTGCACTGATGTTTTTAACACAATGCCCTTCTGCTGAGCCATACAGGGACATTTACATTTTGTTTCATGTTGAGAATGCATTAGCATTCAGTAAAACAAAATTTTGCCCTAGAGTTTGAGGTTAGGGGTTTAGAGGTCAACTTTCACTACTTTGACTTACTGTAGCAATGAAAGATTTCAGTACAGTCTCACAGTTCATTTATTTTGTGGGGGGAGAAATGCATAAGGCAGCTTATTATGTATTTATTTAACTTTATCTATTAAGACTCTTAAGACAAAAATATAATTTAAAAGGTAAATTATTCAAAGAACATCACATCCTTAAATTTCCTTAAATAATACAATGTGTTCACGTGGTTTATGGTTAAAAACATTATTTTCCACATTTTTGTAGCTCCAGATATCCCTGTCTTCCTAAAACGCACTGAACTCATTGATTTGAAAAGCGCTGTGTCCTTTTGCATATCGTTAACATGTACTAATACACACTTACACACCAAAGGAAATGTAAAATCGTGAATCGGATCATAGGACCAAACGGCATAGGTTCGATCCCAGAGATCACACATAAGCTGTAAAAAAAAAAATGGTTTGTTCAACTTAAAATAGTAAGTTAACTGGTTGCTTTAAGATTTAGATTTTTTTACTGACTCAAAAAAAGCTATAGCATATATTGTCAAGTAATATTTTTGAGTTAAATGAACTTACTTTTTTAAGTTGAACCAAAACATTTTTTACAGTGTACCGATAAAATGTTTAACTTGAATGCTCCTTTGTATAAAAGTGTCTGCCAAATTCATAAATGTAAATTTAATGCCAGCGTACATGCACTGTAAAAAATACTTTGCTGCCTTAAAATTTTTTGTTGAATCAACTCGGATTTACAAGTCATTTAAACTTACTATTATTTATCTTCACTAGAGATGAGTTGTTATAACTACAGGTCGTTTTTATAATTTATAAATTTAAGTTGACTTTTCTCAACTATATTTTATAAGTTGTGACAACTAATTTCTGTTGACATGACTTGTAAATCTGAGTTGATTTAACAAAAATGTTTAAGGCAGCAAAGTTTTTTTTAAAGTGTGGTATCTACCTGGATGACTCTTACAAAATCCAGCATCAGATTTTTTTTTTTGCACACATAAGATTAAGGTCTGAACTTATAACCATTATTTTTAGAGGATCTAAAAAATATTTCCTATAGAATTATTTAAATATTTTAAATTATCATCATCAAAAATGATCATTACGCAACATGATATTACATTAAATATATGCATTTACAAACTCATGTTTCGGTAATGAGAACTAAAAAAGTGTCTAGGTACTACGACAAACAAAATTTCAACTTTTATCTGGAGAGAAAAAATAAGAACTGCTTACCTGGTAGCCATCTTGAGTGTCACAGTCAATTATGTCCCTTCCAACATTTTTTTTTTTTTGAAACAATGATTGAAAATTGTTGCGGAGGATGAGAAAATTGGTCTTGGACACATTTATATTCCTTATTATTGTCTCTACATTTACCAATGATCACCAAATACCACATGTTTCTTTACTGTAAATGTTTATAGTATAATTTGCACTGAAGCTTTTTATTTTTTATATTTTTTAATTATAAATATTTCCATGTCAGAGAACCCAAATCCAGTTATGGACACGTTGCGGCAAAATACATGAAGAGATGTTTGTAACTGTATGCTTCTTATCTTACTTTGCATTTACTTTTTTTATCAAAATGTTTCATGACACCTCATAAGTCTAATTTTGCGAGAATCACCCACCTTTTGTATGTGTGTACTTTATGTCACTAAAACTAATACAGTAAATTGCCATTGCAACATAGTTGAGATACTGAGGTTTTAAAACCTTTGTTTACTTTTGTAAGACACAGTTAAAATTAGTCCATGGATGTTCACTCTTCTCGTATTACTTATTTTCTTAATTGTTGTCATAGTGAGAAGCCATTAAAAGCCTATTATAGTTTCTCAGCATCTCTCCTGGGGTTGAAAGGCCGGCGTGCAATTTTAGCATAAGAATGCAGACTCTTACGCATGCCATTAGAGTGATATACAGTAACTATTACCCTCTATTTAGATAACAGCAGTGAAGACCCCTGTAGCGAGGACTGCAAGATCACCATGTTTACCCTTGTTAGGCTTTGTAACCTATATCTTTCTTATATTTTTAAAATAATGTTTTGCCTAAGGGCTAAACATTTAAAGTATTCTAGCATGAGGTGTAAGTGATCTCCTTTAGACACACAAGGACACTCTAATTGCGAGCTTTTCTTGGTAGGAGATAATCTATGTTATTTCGGTCACCTTATATCTTAATAGTGCTCGATTCTTTTCCTTTACGGTCCCTACAAGAGCTCCCTTACCCCTGCAGGATATGCTTTAGGTTTTCTTAATGGATTCGGCTCTTAAACACATTTAACATGCAGTCAATTGTTTATGTAAAGTTTGGTGTCAGGTTGCTCTTTCAGAGGCATTGTGCGCCCACCTTGGCCGACAGGAAGGTATACGCTGATGTAACAGTGCTATGCCTTGGTGAAGTGTATTGAAATTTTATCACAATGCATGAAGCTTTGTGTAGTTAAAGAATAGTAAATAAAATAAATGATTAAATGTAGACTTTTTTAACTTGTTAAACACATTTAGGATTGGTTTCACTGACAGGGCTTAGATTAAGCCAGGAGTAAGTCTTAGTTAAATAAGTAGCTTGCAATACCGTGTGCCCTAGAAAAAAACATTGGTGGTGTGCATCTTGAGACAAAACAATGGCACTGATATATTTTAAGATTTCTTATTGCAAGTTATTTTCAGACACCTCAGTACTTTGGGACTATAGGCTTAAGCCTCGTCTGTGAAACCTTAGTGTTTAAATGTACTGCGATGAGGATTCGTTTTTGGCTGTCCATAGTGCCAGAGAGGAATGCATTGCTTGCCATTCATGCATTAGGTCAATGTAACAGAGTTCAAAAAAGGTCAATGGGGTTTCTCGCCTATAATTGAGGAGGTACTGAAGTGTCTAGACAGGGAGTTTTTTTTAGAAATACACATTTTAGAAATACACATAATGGTTTGGATTAGGTATATTGCTTTTGTTAAGTATATAAATAAAGTAAGTAACTAAAAAAAGCAGAAACATTTAATTTAACATATATTTTAAGTCGATATTTCACCCAAAAATGAAAGTTCTGTCATCATTATTTACCCTCGTGTTGTACTAAACTTTTATGAATTTCTTTATTTTGTTGAACACAAAATATTTTTATAAATGATGGTAAGCACACAGTTGATGGTACCCATTGACTTCCATAGTATTTGTTTTTTCTACTATGGAAATCAGTGGGTACCGCTACATGAGGGTGAATAAATGATAAACACATTTTTGGATGAACTATCCAACATTTACATCAACATTTATTTTCACACTGCTTTACAGTCGAGCAAATTGATATAATAATAACTGGTTAACTAACATTTGCATTTGCTTATTTGTAACTCTGGACCACAAAACCAGTCATAAGGGTAAATTTTTTGAAAGTTGATCATCTAAAAGCTGATTAAATGAGCTTTCCATTGATGTATGGTTTGAAATCTGGAATCTATTGGTGCAAAAATCTAAATATTGAGAAAATTGCCTTTAAAGTTGTCCAAATAAGGTCCTTGGTACTGTATTCACTCACAAAAGTTTAGATATATTTACGGTAGGAAATTTACAAAACTTTACATAATATCTCAATGATTTTTGGCATAAAAGAAAAATCTGTGAAAGCGGCATTAGCATGGGTATATTAGCAATGGTCAACAATACATTGCATGGGTCAAAACCCATGCAATGTATTGTTGACCATTGCTAATATACCCATGCTAATGCCGCTTTCACACAGGACAGGCAAAAATCCTTGATCTTGCGGCACGTTTTCTTAAAAAATGCGATGGAATTTGCGGGATGTTTATGCAATTTTATGTGATGAATTTGCAATATAATGGGAATTTGCATATTCTGCGTGATCTTGCAAAAACAGTTTTCAGCTTTTGCAGCTTTTTAATGATGTTCACGTCACATAATCACGTCACTTCATAATAATTTTCCCATGGCAACAGGGGACATGGCTGCGCTTGTGTGAGGTAAATGCAACATTTTTCACCATTCTGCTAAGATATAAGTGATTTTTGCTACGAAAATGCAGAGATTTGAAATGATGCAAGCCCTGCATATTTTGCGCACGGAAATCTGCAATTTATGCCGCGAAAGTGCGGCGTATTTGAAAAAATGCGTCTCCCGCATAAATATCCGGATAATGGATGATTATGCGTAGGGCTGTGACGGTGGCAAATTTTTACCACCGCGGTGGAACCATCAACAACAACCGCCGGTGTTGCGGTGGTGGGGTCCATGGGGGGGGGGTTAGGGTGGATTAAATGGTGAAAGAAAATAATGTTTCACTAAATGCGCGCGACTTTAACCTGGTAAAATTTTTATTTCACAACAAAAGACAAACGTGATGTGTATGTATTTCACTGTCACTGGAGACCAAAAGAAACGAACGCAGACGCACAACACAGTGACATGGCTAAAATCCAACGTGCTGAGTTATGCTAAAATCCACCAGTTTAGTGGAAATGCCATACATGGTAATGTAGTGGAGATTTGTGTATTAACATAAAACAATGTTATAAATTTGTATCTTAGGCTATAAATTACTGTACAACTTTTGTTATTATTATTTCATGTGTACAAAAAACTGCAATTTTTACTTATTATTTTGTTTAATCATTCACCTGATATGTGACGTCACACAACCGCCGGTGGCACTTCACCACTGCGGTGGCAATGCACCACCGCGGTGGTGCGGTGGTCATGACAACTGTCCCACCCCTAATTATGCGTGAAATCATGCGATCGCATAATCACGTTTTTCTGGAGGGACTGATTCATTTCAATGGCTTGCACCACGTGAGGACGGTTTGTTGTTGCGTCGACCAAAGCACGAGCGCAGCTTGCGCTCAAAGTTCAAAATAGTTAAACTTTTGTGCTGCGCTCTGTGACGATTACCCGTGCTGCGAATCCAAACCAAAGTGCAAAAAGCAAAATGGATAAACTTGTACTGTGTGTGTCGGAATTCCCGGAGCTGTACAAGTTTACACTCCTATAGAGACGTCGGAAGAAAAGCTGTATCAAGGAAACACATGTCAATTCAAGTTGGCATGTCAGGTGTGTTTGAAGTCGTGTTGTAGATAGGCAGCTTAAGTTATGTGAAATGGAGACGGGCAACAGCAGCGTCTGTATTCCTCCTCCGCTACTTAAGCCACATAAAAATACTTAAGTAATTTATAGTAATCCTGCTGAAAGTTTTTAAAATTCCATCTACTTTTGTCTGGCTAGCTTAGCGCAAATAGCTTGCCTTCGCTAAACCCAGCGGCGAGTGCACAGTGCGCACACCGCATTAGCCGTTTTGTGATCCAAGGTCACATGTAAAAAGCTTGGCTTCGCTAAACCCAGCGGCGAGCGCTGCGCACACTGCATTAGGCTAATTCTAGTGAAACCATAAAAAATACATCTATTTATTATTATCCATAAACAATTCTTTTGGTATGTTGTCATGTTATATCAGCATATTACAGTGCTCCTACCTACTATATCTTTCGTTCCATAATCCATCTGAAATTTACTGCTGTCAGCCCTAATATGTAAAAAAACCCTTGCAGTTATTTAAAAGATCGCACTATTAATCATTGCAAATGGGGCATGATAACGGCAATTAAAGGCACACGAAGCGACACACTCTCTAAGACTCTCTATAGTCAAGTTTTTTTGTGTGACTTGTAATCTGTTCCAACTTTACAAAGCCTCTCTGAAAGGACATACTGTACACCACAAGATAGACATTAGAACATAATACGACATATGATTGAAGTAAATTATTTCACCTATAAGGAATTGCACTAGATGACTGCTGAAACAACAGCCCAAGGCTTTGTGAAAGAATAGAGAACAGAGTTCTTTCTTCTTACCATCACAAACTGATGCCTTTGCTTTTCTTTTGTACACAGAAAGAAACATTCTTCTCTTAATTGTTCGTCTGTGTGTTTCCTGTGTATTGTCGCTATAGTAACATAAAGACCAATGATAAGCCAGAGATGATGTGTATGTTTCCCTTCATAGACTTGAATTGTTTTTGTTCTGTAGTAAAAAAATAGGTAATGATGTTAAAATGGTAAATGTCAGATATTAGCTGAAATTATGTTTTTAATTTATGAATAATTCATATGGGGATTTTGTAATATTTCCCGCTGTCTCTCACAAGGTAAACACATAAATGAATAACACTTGTAAACCTGTTCGTTTATATAATGACAGCCAGCCTTGACGAACAGTAAATATCTCATTTCCTTATTCCTAATCATGTTTGATGAGTGTTTGTGTACTCAACAGTCCAACAACCCAAAAACTTGGTAGAGCATTGCGTTAGCAACACAAAGGTTATGAGTTAGATCCTTGGATCACACCGACAAAAAAAACACAAATGTAAATGTAGTCTTAGTTCATTTTAGTTAATAAGTAAATAAATCTAATTTAACTCATTCCCCGCCAGCCATTTTTTGAATAGTTGCCAACCAGCATTTTTGTTGTGATTTTCACAAAAGTTTCACAAAATGCCTTCCAGGAAAATTTTCTTCTAAAAATATATAAACATACAAATATATCAAATGAAAGAACAGACCTTCAGCTTTCAAACAAACAATAAACAAACAAACAAACAAAATGGGAAAAAAATGTTTCATCCTATCTATATTTTTATGGGTATTTTTCTTTAAAAATACACATTTTTTAGCAAAAAGCACGGAAAGGAAAATTCTTGTTTGAAGCCGTACAAAATGAAACACTCAGCCGAATACCAAACAAGCAAAATTTTTTTTCTATTTATTTTGCCAATTATTTCACCAGTGCAGAAGTTACATGTTCACAATGTCCTTTTTACTATATTTATTTTATATTATTTAACAATTAAATTGTTAGCTTATGCAGCACTGTACTGCATGTTGAGCAGCCGTCGCCGTGTCTTTCTCATACGCTGCATGGTGTTCAAGATGTCTTGATTTTAAATGATAAAGGAAACTTGTAGTGCTGTATGTTTTCGCGTCTTTCTTTGACACAAATGCTTACCAACATGTTTGCTGCTTTGCGCACCCCTCACTATGCGCTGGTTGCTATTTGATTGCGTCATCAAAGACCTCATTGTTCAGTAAAATGTATTTGGTCTTTTTACTTGTTTGGCCGAACACCGATTTTTTTCTTCTCAGATTAATAATTTCGGTTGCCGGATGTTCAGTGCATCCATATTGTACAATATAGCACAAATTACAACATCACCTTGTTTGCTCGACAGCGCTCAAGGGTAAGCTAATCTTGCATTTAGCAATGACGTTGATAGTGACGATTCCCTCCATAGTGACCAATCTGTGATCTGCAGTTTTTGTACAAAGTGGAAAACCCCCCAAAAGTTAGGAGTACTCGACAATGGAAATCCCATAGTGATCAACCACTAGCGAAAATCACGTTAATAGAACCCCAGCATTTAAAATGACGTAAATAAGCTTTCACCACGTTTTAATGCCTCTGAAATATTGGTTTGTCTGATTGACTAGCACTAGCTGCAAGTGCCGCTGACCTCACCTGGATTAGCATGAGTAACGCACAAGACGATAAATGGAACGAGGTCAAACTCTCTCTCTCTATCTGTTAACGTACGTGTGTGTTCTGGACTGTGGGAATGGGAGTGTGTGTGTCAGGGCCGTGATGGATCAGGGAAAGGAGGTGTCGTTGGGGTCAAAAGAGGGTAATGACCCCACTTTTCCTGCTTGGGTTCTGACCTCCCAGCGAGAGCTGGAAACCTGAACCGGGCATTGTCGTCAAACAGTGAGAGAAAGTGGACTCTGGAGGCCACCCTGACCGTGCCACACGTTTGGCTTTCATTCTGGAGATCTGTTCTGTGTGTCAAATGTGGTGCCTGTGGTCCGACATGTAATTGATGCTGGGGTATTAAATGTGGCTTTACGGTTAAACTTCACACCATATTGCATGTCAATTTCACAAACCACTTGCTTTGACCTTGTGATCAAGTCTGTCTTATGCACTGCCCTAACCGTATGGAATTGACTTAAAAAATTACTTAAATTAGTAACACCTTAAAATGTAATTAATTGAAATAAGTTAATCAAACTTTTCCATTTTGGTACCAAGAGGGCATATTAGCACCTCAAAGGTACATATTGGTACCAAATGTATACACATACCATACGTATGTACATATTGGTACATTTTCAAGGCTACTGCCCCAGTGACTTCATGGGACCTTTTTTTTGACCATATTTCGTGTAGCATATTGACTTTTGTCAGCATTTGGGAACTAGCTGCCAGCTCCATCAGGAAATCCAAATAAACTTTGAGATGTATGCGGAAAACAGAAGTTCAGCTCGTGATGTTGAGGATTGAAGTATCCTGTATCGGGTTTTCTCTGGATGTTAAACCTTTCTTCGTCTTGACCCTGTCGTGTTCATAGATAATTATAGACAGTTTTCCGAGCTTGATTGATTGATTTGGGTGTTCGGATTTTGTTACACAACAGTTTCTTACCTACTGTTTTTTTGATCGCAGTTTGTGAGACTGCCCAGCTGCCCCGGTATAAATCTCCAACAGAAATCTGATCTGGCATTAGCAGGGGCAGCACGAAGCTGTGGGCATACACACCCGTTTCTTCATTTTAGACATGATAGACATCATCAGCTAATCTATGCTTTCAGCTTACTTTTATTTACTTTATTGCTCTTCCATTGTCTGCTTCAAACTCGTGGGAACTTAATCGCATGACTTATATAGTTATATGAAGTCAACATAAATTTTATATTGTATTTACTTTTTTAAATCACATTGATCCTGTTGTGCTTAATTCGCATTTACAGAGCAACATTTGGTTAAGTACAAAAGCTGTCCCTTTAAAAACGTCCTATTGTGTACCATTTAGGTATATATACATGTGAGGTACCAATACATACCTTTGCGGGACTAATATGCAATATGTGTAGTTTTTGTAGCTTTTCATTTGAATGTGTGAGTTTGGACTATGTACAGTAACTGTCCAACTCATGAAAATCTAGGCTTGTTGGGAATTTTTTTTTATAAACTGCCTTTATTCTATTTATTCGTTTGTCGTCAATAGGAGAAAGCATGTTTAATATTTTGTATTTATGACAAAAAGGCCATTTCATTGAACACGTTTTGCTTTGTAAGCCACCTCTTTTTATTATTACAGTGCCGTGTTCTTGAAAAAAAAACTGTCTTATACAGTATATAATAGTACCTGCGCTTTTTGAATACGAATCCTATCAGGTGTAATCTGCATGAATAAGTGCGGTCTGACATGGGCGCCAGAAATTGCTCTGCACTTCACGGCAATTTATGTGTCAACTGTCATTGTTTCACATGAACGACGCTGAGGGTACTAATTACCGTTATCATCTTTCCTGATGCCTAAATTATATTTCTTTGAAAAGACTGTTGTAGGTTACAGGCAAGGTCTATAATGTCATCATAATACTTGTTTGATCGCCTACTAGAGTATGTTAATGTAAATATTACAGTATAATGTACAGAAATCTTTAAAACAGCTAAGAAATGTATTTAACACTTTTGAGACTTTAAAGGTGCGTGTCCTGGGTTATCATGTGGAAGCCACAGACATATTGCACCCCAAATCTTGGGTGTCGGTTTGGATTTGACAGCACTCAGAGAAAAGAACATACAGTACCGAGTGTAATATTTACTTGAATGTGGAATCTTGCCAACCACAACATTAATCCAGACCATCACAAAGTGAGACAGTACATATCCACACACATTCTCACATCAAAACACTAATGCAATTATGCACCTTTGTTTTTATAGCCTGTTCTTTGTGTATGGGGTATGTGCATGATAAATGTACAGATGATTTATTAGTGAAAAAAATTAGGGTTCTAAACTCCTATTGAATATTGAACTTCTGCTCATAGACAGCTTCTTTTTAAGAGATTGCTTAAAGAAATAGTTCACCCATCATTCATCATTTATTTATCCCTATAACATTACAAACGTGTATCATTTCTTTGTTCTTCTTTGTTCTTCCATAGTAGGAAAAATACTGTGGAAGTCAGTGGTGCTCCAAAACTGTTTGGTTACAAACATTGGTTGAAATATTTTCCTTTGTGTTCAGCAGAATAAAAAAGTATTTTATGGGTCAATGAAGTGACATTAATTATTTTGTGTCCGTACATGGGTCCCCTAAGGTGACATTGGAGTAAAAAAAATCAAAAGTTTACTTTCATGTGCTCACGTGAAACTATC
Source organism: Paramisgurnus dabryanus (assembly GCF_030506205.2). Classification (NCBI taxonomy): domain Eukaryota; kingdom Metazoa; phylum Chordata; class Actinopteri; order Cypriniformes; family Cobitidae; genus Paramisgurnus; species Paramisgurnus dabryanus. The sequence continues at coordinate 26,181,150 of NC_133343.1, read as the reverse complement.
ACGTGCGCACGCAAAACTAAACTTTATTACATTCTTTCTCTATGTCCCCTTAGGGGCTTCATATCAATTAAATGTAAAATGGTTAAAATTTCAAAATAAATTTGCAGATTACTTGCATACATTCTCTTTTTTAAAGGCCAAGTCTAAAATTTCTGGGGAATGTATTTGGGGAATGATTGCAAAAATGTCAATGTGGTGTAACCGGTCTGTGTCAATTGGTGTAACTAGTATTTTTTTTATGAAAATATAAATATATTCATAAAAAAATTTGAATATCATCTAGTTGTAATATGATTTTTTACATACATTTTTAAAAAAAAAAATTCAGCATATGTCAGGACAAATATTACAAAAACGCATTTAAATTTACAATTAGAAATACCTAATAAAATGATATTTTAAAATTATAATTTTTTATAATTATGCTTACATGCCATCAAGGTGGATATAATATTTAATATTTCTCATTCTTTGGCGCAAATGGTGGTTACACCATATGACATTTTTAGGTCCATTCAGTCTTAACTTTCATAAAAATGGTGCAAATGTAATTTTTTATTGCATAAAATTAACATAAATACACTATGTGCATTGAAACAAGGCTGATGCGTGCTTTTAAAACAATTTTTTTAAAAACATTTTTTTATTTTTTCATCTTGCCAAACCATTTTTGTCACTGACCCTTATACAGATTTGTAACAATTTTAGGATGAATAAATGACAGAATTTTCATTATCCCTTTAAACGTATGACTGGAATGTTGATAAATCATATGGGCAAAAACTTTAATTGATAAAGGGACCCCAGTCATCTACGGTACCAGAATATTATACAAGCTTTGTGAAATGCGCAACTGAGTAGCGACACGCTATAAGTCAACACACTGGCAACCATCCAAAATGTCTCATGTAAGCTAATGTTAATAAATACAACTTTATTGAAAAGTGTTACAAGAACTTTTCAGGATCCTTAAGAGTGTAAAATACAAAAAAATCTAGTAATTGGGACTGCTTTTCATTTCTTCAGATAATAGCAAATATTTGGTTATCATCTGTGTCCATATAGTTTCAAATATTCAAAATGTACATTTCAGGAAGGTTTGTATTCAGACAGTCCGTGCCAGTTAGATAATGCAGCTCAGTAAATATCCACAGTCTCCCCTTGTGTAGGAACAGAGCGCCTTCCTGACAGACTGTTCCTTCTTTATTCCTGACAGACATTTGGAAGATTGCTTTTGCATTAATGCCTCATTACTCATCACAGGTGTGTGTGCGTGTGTACGCTTGCTCTGTCTGTCTGTCCTTCTGTTGGCGTCTCATTAGCGTTCACGTTGACAGATGCGATAGGGCTTTTAATTTATTCCACCCACTCTGTCACCACCCAGGTCAACTACTGGGCAGTATAAGACACTGGGACTTGACAGAAGGTTGTAAGAGAGACACAGATAAACACATTAAAAATCTGCTCTCAGTGTCCATGTATAGTAACTGTGCTGAATATAGCCATGTTCATACAGTACAACAGCACATGTCTGTCTCCTGTACTGTTTGTACCCTTTGTTTGTTGTCATTTTTTTGTATATATATATATATATATATATATATATATATATATATATATATATATATATATATATATATATATATATAATATATAATAATAATATATATATATATATATATATATATATATATATATATATATATATATATATATATATATATATATATATATATATATATATATATATATATATATAATAATATAATAATAATGAACATAAATATAATTGGTCCATTGAGGTTAATTGACTGCAGGAAATAATTGTATTTTTAAATAATAAATAAAGTCCAAACTCCAATCTATAGTTTAATAACAGATCAAATGTCTTGTTAATTTGCTGTCAATGTATAAATGACAGATCACTCTTGTTTCTTAAAATAATATCATTTCTGAAGGATAATATACAGGGTAATTTATCCAAAGCAGAGAGGCTTTTATGACCCTGAGGGGTTTATTTTGTATAATGACCGGCTAACTGTACGTTATTGTGCTCGTTACATGGATGGTTACCAGATAAATAAGCAAATGGACATGAAAAAAGAAGCAAGAGGCCACAGTGTGATGCCAGAAATGTAAAACTATCACAGCTATGTAGCAAATACACAAATAAATGCCTATAAAATAATAATTTAATGGAATAGTAAAGAGTGTAAATAATAGAATATTTTAAAATATAATAATATAAATAGTGCTGCACAAAGATTAATTTGCAATTAATCACATACAAAATAAAAGTTATTTTTAGCCTAATAAACAAGTGTGTGCTTTGTGTAATTATTAGGTATATTTAAATACAAACACATTCATTAACATGAAACATTTACATGTGTATATATATTTCTTTATGTTATAAAATATTCTATATTATATATAAATTTAAAAAAATTATGTATATAAAATAAAAATGCTGAAATGTATATATGTATCTGTTTACATTTCATATACATAATAATTACATAATAATTACACACAATAACAACACACATATATTTTGTACTTTTATTTTGTATGCAATTAATCGTGATTAATCTTTGCTCAGCACTTATTAATATTATACATAGTCTAATACTGTGTAGAAACGATTGAAAACATGTCTTTAAATGTTACATGGGGGGGTGAAGCTATTTCTTAAGCCTTTTTTTAAGTTGCCAGCATTTTTTGTAATTTTTTACAAAAGTTTCACCAAATGTATTCCAGAAAAATTTTCTTCTTAAAATATATAAACATACAAATATATCAAATGAAATAACAGACCCTCTGTTTTTAAAGAAAAAAACAAAACGGGCAAAAAACTTTCATCCTATCTATATTTTCTCTTCTATATTAACTCTTAAATATAGATATTTTCTTTAAAAAAAAAATATTAGTTGGCAAAAAGCTAAAATAATTTAATTTTTGTGAAGGAATTTTGTTAGAGATCAGATTCAGAACAGTTGTCAAAACATACACAAAAAACACTTTAAAATTAGTAAATAACGTTTTGGCTTCAGTTTTTTGGATTGTGGATAATCACTGTATTACAGATTAACATAAAACCTCATCAGGAAAAAAAAATTTATGCAGATGTTTTCTCTTAATTGACGAGATAACTTATCAATGGCGAGGAAAGAGTTAACACTGTTTAAGAGTTGGATTCCTCATGCTAAACATAGGCAAAGCATCAAAAAAGCAGATGGAGTATTTATGTGGCGAATGCACTTTGACAGGGTTCGTACAAGTATCTGTAAGTTTTTTTTAAGATGAAAGATTCAATAATAACAATCTTGCTTTATTTCTTTTATGGGCAATTTCAGTGCAGGAAGTACAGTGGAAGTCCTTATATGGGCATTTTAACCGGAATAGCGAATGCACACACCAACCAAGCGCTGACACAATATCAACGTCACCAAAGAAGTGTGTTGTTCCCAATGAACCCAGCCTTATAGAAAAAGTAGATATAGTTTGTTTATCCGGTGTAGCAACAGAGTTGTGTGTGTTTGTTTATCGCTGGATTTGAAATGGGGTGGTCACAACCGAGTCATGGGTCACAGGCAGTAAAACGGCATCAAATGTCTGTGTTTTGCTGGCAATCATCGCATAAGTGCATATAATGTAAACTATATGAACATGTAGTGATTTTATCCAGAGATAGTGGGATAATGTTTGGTGTGTGTTGCTTATTTGTGACTTGCTTCAATTGTGGTACGCCTCCAGGAGCTTGGGCTTATTCTGTAAGAATGCTGATCAGTTTTTAAATCTGATAAAACTAAAGACTTATTGGATATATGAAGGATGTAATACTACTCTGTAGGTTCTAAAGATTAACATGAGATAAGCAGAAACAGCGTGTGTTATGTGTGCTTCAAAAAAGATCACAGATGTTATTAACTGTATAATGTATGGTTAAAGACAGAAAATCATGGGTATGCAAATTATGTGAGTATAAATTGATACCAAACAAGAATAACCAGAATTAAATTAAATTAAATGATGCCTTATGAAAACAGTGTGAACCAAACAAGTTGTTGAACGCGATATGAAAACATCTGCTGTTACGATTCAACCTGTCAAGAGATGAGAATTCCATGAGCCCATTCTGTCCATGACACCCTTCATTTAGTGACCGTTTGTCCTGGTCAATACCGCCAATAAAACGAATGAAGGAAAGCAGCAGCCTCACATTCAAAGTACATGTGGAACGCAGATGTCTTTGTGTGCATTGCTGTTGAGATGGGAGTATGGGACCGATGTTACATCTGTGCAAATTTGTAGCCTGAGGCTCAATACTCTCTTGAAAGTCCTGCCTTCTATTCCTGCTGTGAAGGCACGCAGTCTCTGAAGAATGTATGCTGGAATTAGGTCTGATGCTGAGGGACCAATCTGAGCTAGACCTTCATTTATACAATAGATTGTTTGCCATATAAGGCTATGACGTTTCGTGTTTTAGGCGACAGAGCCAATAAAATATGCTGTATAATATAGGAAATTATGATATAGAGGTTGATCTAAAGATCAATGCAAATCTTTACCCTCATTAAGTGTTCTGTGTTCTAACACTAAACGTTCTTTTATGTTTAGTGGTTATTATTGCAAGACAAATGACGTGCAGTACATGAATTAAGCATGGACAATGTTATTGCTCAGAGGTTGCTCTTTCGGGAGACGATGGATTTCTTAGTTGTTTCATGTATGAGGCTTTGCATTGGGTTCCCTATAAAATTCCTGATGTAGACACTGATGTAGACCAGAGATAATTGTTGATATAGAATAAAGCAATAAGTTATAAATTAGATCTAAGACTGCACATTTATGACCCTGCACATTTATGAACCTTGGCTTGACCTCAAAACTAGTCATAAGTCGCACAGATATATTTTTTATCGTTTTTTTAATGCCATATTAGGATATTAAGTAAAGATCATGTTTCATGAACATATTTTGTACATTTCTAAGCATAAATATATAAAAATGTTATTTATCATTAGCAATATGTGTTGCTAAGGACTTCATTTGAACAACTTTAGGTGATTTTCTCAATTTTCAGATTTTTTGCACCCTCAGATTCCAGATTTTGTAATATCTCAGACACATATTGTCCTATCCTAACAAACTATACATCGATGGAAAGCTTATTAATACAGTTTTTAGAAAATGTTTGATTTTGTGATCCAGGGTTACATTTGGCATCTTTAAAATTAACTGTGCACGATTTGTGACAATTGCTGATTAAACAGTCTGCTTCTCAGTAAAGTACCCATAAACCGGAAGTTGCGATCGACTTAAGTGGTGTGATGTATTTCCGAATGAAACAAAATATCACGTGAGGAAAATAGTGTTTTTCACTGTGCTTTTATTGGATATAGAAAAGTAGGCGTTTCATTCAGAAATGGAACTGACGGTAGACTTACAGGGGAGAGGGGGCGGGGTTAACGGATGCTCCTGCACAAGTAGTCTAGCTGATGTCATCAGAGAATGATCGCCACAAGACGGCGGAAGTACATTTTTTAGATTTTGATTAATTTGTAAAAAAAGACAAAGGTTTTTCCCTCCACAGACGCACGTCGGCAAACTAGGGAATGAACTTGTGTTCCCTGGGCGGTTCAGCGAAAAAAAGGAGGTGTGTTCCGGTGCAAACCATCCCTGATGCTATTTTGCAGTTTCAAAAAACAATTGCGCCACTGACCAAAAAAAACTAGTCTAAAGTCAGTGGCGCGTTGCGCATTATGCTATTTTAAGGGCGCATGCTTGACCATAATGTATAGCGTGCACAATGCGCACACACTTTGCTTATCTAATCTACACAGATGCAACAGTTATTTTTGCAAATCATAAATTGTTACAATAAAAAATATTAACACATGAGATAAGGGGAATCATAGTGGTGAGCATTGTGGTGTGCCCGATTTATGCTGGCAAGCTTGGGATTCCCCCGTCTCCTGACATCATTGTAGCGCTTGGCGAAACGATGGGGATGCCAGCTGATTTGGGCGGGTTTCTCCTATCCCTATACAAAACAACTTCTCTGTCTTTGACTGCTCTTACAAGAACATCGGTCTCCTCGGCTGTGAACCGCTCCTGGCGTGTGCCTGGTAAATCCGTCATAATAATAGCAACCCGCCATGGAACTTGCGCCCTTGCGTTTAAAGGGAATGTTGGATAGCGTTTTGATTGGTTTATTTGACGTTACGCCCAAACCACACCTATGAATAATGAACCTACTTCAGACCAACCCCTTATTGATTTGCGCCTCGCGCAATATAGTTATTTCTCCCGCCGGGAAAATAGCAACAGCGCCCAAGATCCGCCCACAAAGTCACTTGCGCATTGCGCTTTGCACTTGCGTTTAAGATCGTTAAAATAGGGCCCAAAATGCACTTCCGCCACTAGCACTAATCACCATGTCTCTTCTAAAAAACAGACAATGCAATTTTCTAATATTGATCCAAACAAGCTAGTAGAGTGCAGGGAATCCTTTTATTTTTTTGAGTACTTTATTATACTGAAGATAAGTATATTTAAATATAATAATTTTTACTGTCTAATTTACTTCCTCATTAAATGGGAAATTGTCTGCTATAGTGAATTTGATGAGAGAGAGAGATAGAGAGAGAGAAAGAGAGAGAGAGAGAGAGAGTGGAACTGGATCTCAATCAAAGTATTCAACTATCAGCCATGTCTTCATCCCCACCCCCAATCTGCCCAGCCAATAGTCTTTCTGTCAATCTCACTATATACCTGGGCTTACACTACATACCCCCCTCCCCACACAACACATAATATATTCTTACCCCACTCATCCAGCCTGAACCAGACTGCTGTCTTGTGCCATCTTGTTTGGCAGCTCAATCAAGTAAAATTAGCTCAGATGGTTAACTTAAAATTACTAGAGTTAAAGTAGACTTCAACACTTTCCCAAAAATCACCTCTGTACTGGCCAGTTTCAGAGACACAAGCTTAGTTCTGAATTTAAATAAATTTGCACTATGCATTTGAGCGAATGAGCACTTGGTGTGATGCCTGGGTTCAAACCCATGATATTTTGGCCTGCTGTCACAATGCTCTACCACTGAGCTATACAGAAGATATTTTTATACTCTTTCCAGGAATATCCAAAAAATTATTCATTTAGATTTTGGTGTACAGAATGAATTCTCCCATTGTAGCCCTTGGGCACAGTCATGTTTGTGCATGATTTAGGAAAATGGTTTCATCTGGACAATATCAGATCTTTCACCAGCTTCAAAACAGACAGTCCATGAAAATAAGGGGTCCGGACATGAGAATAATGTAGTGAAAGGTATGGCCCTGACACAAGCTGTAACCTTCCACCACCTTGATGTTTTCGTAGGGGAATCCAGATGGTTATGTATGTGGAAGACTTTTCTAAAGGGCATGCTTACTATTATATTCACAAGGGAGGTTTCAAAGTCAGTTGTAACAGCTTGCAGCCATTGCGAAGTGCACAATGCCTATTGTATCGATTAAGAACATCTTCATCTCTGTCAAACTCTTTGAATTTCTGTCCAGATCGTGTTGCTTTGGTGGCTACCAATGTGTTCACAAACGTTTTCCACAGCTTCTTCAAATTTAGTATGTCACGAACATCTCAAATAACAGCCCAAGGGGCTTTTATGACCTCAGAGTAAATCTTGAAGCATTTGAGATATCTCAGGATCGTATACAGGATTTGGGGGGGACAAGTGTAATAATTTATGAAATAACCCTTAATGTACCCATATCAGTCAACCACTAAGTTGTATATTGGGGAATCTGTACCCCTCAATGTTTATTGTGCTTATGACCATCATCTCTGGTCTAGAACTCAGCCAAGAAACTTTCCCATAGCTCGAGATGGACATGCATTTGCAAAGGTTATTTACAACGTCTGCAAGAAACCATAACCCAATCCAAAACGAGGCTGGGATTTATTGTCTCAGTTTGAAAGAAGAATGGAAAAGTCCTTTTAAGAGAGAAAACATCTGGCTTCTCTTTCTCTCCGCACTCCCCTGTGGATCTCTCTATCAATGTTGCAAAATATTACAACCTCCCAAAAGTATCTGCCAGCATCGTTTCCCTGTCATATTAAAGAAAACAGTAAGGCAAACGAAGAATATGTTCCCAATGGAAAGATATTCTAGTATCTTGTTTGGCTTTCTGCCTGCCTTCCTGACATCTTGCCGAATCTCCAGCTGTGGTGTCTGCTGACAGGCTGACCACTTTGTTCTGCTGAATAAAGGAATCTGGGAGTCACGTGCTTGTGTATTGTTTGCACACCATGCCAAAGGGCAGTGGTGAGGCTATTGGTAGCAAGTGTTGTTGACCTGCTGGGAACAAAGGTGCCGTTTTCGTTTTCACACTGAAATATTTGTATGGTTTTCGTTAATATTTATGTCAATAGAATTCATTGAAATTTACAAATTGCAAGTTATCATTTACATTACGTTTACATTTTGCTTTTATCCCAAGAGGACATTTAACATTTTGTCAAAGAAGCCAACAATATATGTATTTAGTCCGGAGATGAACCCCTTTCATTTTTCCCTTTAAGTGAGGTATTCGTCATTGTATTCATTGTATGTATTCTCAAGGCACCAATGACAGAACTGTGGGTTATTGTCTGTTTTCCCTCCCTTAGCCATGAAGTGTCAACAAACTACTTTCAAGCAGCCATTAAAGAACCATTGGCGCCTTTATAAATAATTCAACCACTTGACTTGGTGCTAAATGAATGGAGATGATACGGACAGAAGGTTTTGGTTTCCAGGGAGTCATTGAGGCGGTAGTGTTTGGAGGGTTAAAATCACCTCTTCTGAACAACGCCCACCCCAACATAGACAAAGAGAGAGGCTTAACTCCAATCGACCTAATCTTCCTTCTTCTTTCTCCTTCTCTTCTTCAGAAATCTTGAGAAATTGCAGAGGTTTTCCGCTTCTTTCTCCCATGAAACAAAAAAGGCATTTCTGTGAATTAATGGCACCCCACAGGAGTCTGTCTTGGGTCCACCCCAGAATGCCACCATGGAGTTTGAGGGCTTGTGGGGGCCAAGAGTTGACAGCAGGTGGACTGGTTCCAGGTTTAGTTCTTGTGTGTCAATATCCTTGGAGTGATGTTTTCCTCAATAGAGAAACTTGTTCACAGTATGATTTTCCAGTTGGCAATGACACCAAGAATAGATGTAACAAGAGAAAAGGAACAAGATATGCAAAGTACGAAGTAGGAGTTTCATCTACAGTAAAATAATCTGTCATGGATAGGTTAGACATATAGAAGAATTTTTGTAAATAAATTAAGTTAAACAAGAATATAACGTCTAGATGTATATAACTAGATGTAAAGCTTTTTGCTAATTTAGTTTGGCTAAAAACACTTAAAAACCATAAACCATAGCTCCACCTGACACTAAAATATGTCTTTTAAAGACATGCACTTCTGTTTACAAGCAACTGAAAAGCCCATATTACAGTTTGTATGCGTTCACTTGTCAAAAATTCTAGTAAAACAAAAGCTTTTACATAAATATTGGCCCTCCTGGATTAATGAAAGCCTGAAGCAAATGGATACGTGGTTGAATTGGCCATAGTGAGGTTTTCTCCAGACTGTGTGTGTCTGTGCAACAGCCAGCTGTTGTTATTTCTGTATCATTTCAATTGCAGCAGCTGTCAGGGGAACTTAGAGCTGTTAAAATCTAAATGAGCACAGGAGCCAAGAGCTCTCTGTCTGACTGATGGGTCACAGACCAGCGAGAGGAGAGGAAGAGGAGTGTGCTGGGAGGAAACATGTAGTTTGGATATGGAGAAATAGGAAGTGGTGGGTGGTGGGCTGGGGGGTTTGACTTAGAAAGGGTGAATTAAATGCATGATGTTTTGTCAGATATACAGTACAGTTATATACTGTTTTTAGCATGTGGTTTCTTTGTTACAGTATTTGATTTCTGTGGTGTTAAATATAGACTAATAGGGGTTAAATTTACAGTACTGTTTTGTTTTAATCGTTTCTGATTGACACTAAAAGTTAATTCAGCCTAATACTTGAAAACCTATATTTAGTGAATCAACCAACTGAAAGGTTATAATGTGTTTTTTCTTTGTCTTATCACCGTGGTGATGCCCTACCTCATTTATCCGTTTGCTCGGTTGGTTCATTATGGGAGGAAGTCTGTGACCTGGGTGGGGGCCATCGATTTTTCCACCATCTCTCCTTCTGCGTCAGTTGGCAGGCTTCAATCTGAACCCTGCATTAGTCTCATCATCTCAGCGCTATGTGCAATCGATTGTTCCACAGCTTTGTGATGATAAATTCATGGCAGGCTGCAGGACTTACTTTCTCTAACTCACTATTCGACGGTGAAGGCTGTTGCTGTTACAAAGAAGAAAATTGATTCTTGCGGGTCTCCTTGGATTCAGTCAACTTTAAATAATTGATGGGGATTTTCCAGTTTTAATAGACATACACTTTTAAAAAAAGGTGCCAAAGGCTTTTTGTAGTTATAAAAAGATTTAGATTATAAAACGTTAAGATATAAAAGGTACCAAAAAATTTTCTTCTGTGGCATGACTGTGAAGAACCATCATGCCTTATTTTTAAGAGTGTATCTGAGATGAAAAAGAGGAATGATGCTGTATAGCACTTGATAAGTTCATGAAACCACCAATTTGTTTTGCAACATTTTTGTAGTAGACTAAAATATTGGTCCATTGTATTCCAATTATTAGATTAATGAACTTATTTTACTTTCTTATTCATTATACCATCACCTAAAGGATTATTAGGAACACCTGTTTAATTTCTCATTAATGCAATTATCTAATCAACCAATCACATGGCAGTTGCTTCAGTGCATTTAGGGGTGTGATCCTGGTCAAGACAATCTCCTGAACTCCAAACTGAATGTCAGAATGGGAAAGAACGGTGATTTAAGCAATTTTGAGCGTGGCATGGTTGTTGGTGCCAGACGGGCCGGTCTGAGTATTTCACAATCTGCTAAATTACTGGGATTTTCACGCACAACCATTTCTAGGGTTTACAAAGAATGGTGTGAAAAGGGAAAAACATCCAGTATGCGGCAGTCCTGTGGGCGAAAATGCCTTGTTGATGCTAGAGAAAAAAAGACTGATAACGATATATCGGCCGATATTCTTTATGTGTATATTATAGTACAGTACACATATACTACAGTATATTATACTACAGCAGGCTACTGTACATATACTACACTATATACATTAACAGAATATACTATATAGAAATACTTTTTTTGCAATGATCACTCACAAATGTGGCGATCAAACACTTAAAATGACGTGACAAAGATATGTAATATAGGCAGGTGTGTTTTACAAGTTAACAATAAACTTTATTATCCAAAATGATTCTAATATAAGTGCACAAAACAGTAAACTTGACTAATTATAAATAACTTTAAAACACAAACAAAACAAAATACATATAACTTAAATGACTGTCAGTTTTGACGAGAATAATGTTATATTGGGCTTATTTTGAAAATGGAAACTTATAAAGTCATTGTTTATTAGCTTTACAGTAAGTTATGTACTTCACAAATTAATTAGAAACTTACTGTTAAGACGACAATGCTTGACTTGCTGACAACATATTGATGTAGGCTTATGTTTAATGTACTGCACAACGTTTTTATAACACGAACCCACAGTGTTCTGCCGGTACTTTAAACTTTTATAAAACTAAAGCGTCTGCTCTCCGCCTCTTTAATTTAGCGAGGGTGTAAAGTTGCGCGAGCTTATTTAATCAATTGCTTTGAAATGAGCATGTTCAGTAACAGCACAAGCAGCTGTACTCCCACAGACTGCGCGTCAGTTAAAGCGCGTGCTTTCTCCGCCTCGCGTCATTTCTTCCGCTTGTGTTTTAAACAACTCGCAAGTGGACAAAAGAGCCAGATTAAAAACACCAAATGTAAACAGGAATGTGTCTTTATCGCCCACTTATAATCCAATCGACCAAAGCGCGTCTTAATACCAGGTGTAAAATGTTTTGAAGAAACCGCGTGACTGCCTCCACCTGAACTGAGAGACTGGCTGAAGTGAAGGGGGGTTGGCTGGTGTCACTACAGTGAGTGACCTGGGTCACCATTAGCAACCAGTAGGGCGCACTCTGTTGGACAAACAAGTTCTTTCATCTTTCAAAAGCATTTAATGTCTTCTGTAAGGAACGTTCATATCGGCTTCATATCTGCGGCTTATACGCCGACACAGATATATCTGTGACAGGCTCATATCGGCCAATAAAATCGGCAAAACGATAAATCGGTCGGGCTCTAGAAATAACCACTTGTTACAACCGAGGTATGCAGCAAAGCATTTGTGAAGCCACAACACGCACAACCTTGAGGCGGATGGGCTACAACAGCAGAAGACCCCACCGGGTACCATTCATCTCCACTACAAATAGGAAAAAGGGGCTACAATTTGCACGAGCTCACCAAAATTGGACAGTTGAAGACATGTTGCCTGGTCTGATGAGTCTCGATTTCTATTGAGACATTCAGATGGTAGTCAGAATTTGGTGTAAACAGAATGAGAACATGGTTCCATCATGCCTTTTTACCACTGTGCAGGCTGGTGGTGGTGGTGTAATGGTGTGGGGATGTGTTCTTGGCACACTTTAGGCCCCTTAGTGCCAATTGGGCATAAATGCAACGGCCTACCTGAGCATTGTTTCTGACCATATCCATCCCTTTATGACAACCATGTACCTATCCTCTGATGACTGCTTCCAGCAGGATAATACACCATGTCACAAAGCTTGAATCATTTCAAATTGGTTTCTTGGACATGACAATGAGTTCACTGTACTAAAATGGCCCCCACAGTCACCAGATCTCAACTCAAAAGAGCATCTTTGGGATGTGGTGGAACCCTGGATGTGCATCCCACAAATCTCCATCAACTGCAAGATGCTATCCTATCAATATGGGCCAACATTTCTAAAGAATGCTTTCAGCACCTTGTTGAATCAATACCACGTAGAATTAAGGCAGTTCTGAAGGCGAAAGGGGGTCAAACACAGTATTAGTATGATGTTCCTAAAAATGCTTTAGGTGAGTGTATATATCATTTAAAGGGAACCATTATGTCAATTTTTACCTGATGTAATATAAATCTCAGGTGTGCCCAAAATGTGTCTATAAAGTTTCAGCTCAAAATATCCCACAGATAATTTATTATAGCATGTTCAAAATGCCCCTATTTGGGTGGGATCATATATTAGCTTTTTTGTGTCTGTACCTTTAAATGCAAATGAGCTACTGCTCCTCACTCCCTTGCCAAAAGAGACAATGATTTTAGTTAAGAAAGATCTGAATACGGTGAATACAGTCTGAGACAACACTATCTCACTTTTAAGGATATGGCAGACAGCGTATAACTTGCTGAGGGTGGAAACTTTGGTAATGCAAACCAAATGTAGCTTTATCAATGTGACGTAATATTAACAAGAGAATCAAAACAGCATGTCCGAAACTGCTTTGGTTTAATGTGGATTAAACAATAAGGAGTGGGTGGATTTTTTCATTGTAGGGTGGTTTTGTTCACACACTGCCAATAAACGTTTATGTCCAAGCACTTGTAAAAGTGGATTTTGCAAAATAGGTGTCCTTTAAAATCAGAGTGCACAATTTCTAAAAATCGATTTGGGAAAGGGAGTCGGGCCGACTACCAAAACACACTTGTAGCCAGTCAGCAGTAAGGTGCGTGTCTACTAACAACATCGTTGCCTGGGTTGTGTATGTGTGGGGCGGGTCCGTCAAAAGATGATCCAGATTCTATTGGGGAAGGGACGTGTTTGTTAGGCTTTCAGAGATCATGGACCCTGCCTTTAAATGGAGGGACAAAAAGACAAAAAATAGACAACATGGAGGCAATTCTTTACCGTTTCCAGTTTTGGGTTCAACCCTAAAATTGTCGTTCCTGAACCGGTTAGATAAAAAAATTAAGTTCCTGAACCAGTTAATAACGTTCCATGTCAGCTGTGGGCAAGGCTTTGAACCGGTTCACGGAACGAAAACCAGAAACTTTTGATGTTTTGCAATGAACAGAAATGAAATGTAGCCAATGAGAGCCAAGAGCCTTTTTGACCTTTTATTCTGTCAGTGTACATGTTATTCAGTGAACTCTCTTGTGATAAATGTGAGATTGTAATGTGTCTGTAAGATCTACTTGTGCACTTGTGAGCCTGAATTAGATTCTGAACCTAATTCTCTCTGCCTGTCCTGGAAGGTAGGCAGTGGGTTTTTCTTGTCGTCTCATTTGCACCGCAATGGCAGGTTGTCGGTTAATGGTGCACCTTTTCTGTTCACAAAGATTGAACACCTTCAAGGGGGCAGAAACCAGGCGAATCTGTTCTTCCTAGGGCTATAGAGGAGAGGGGGCCCGGGTGTTAAGATCCTCACTGGGGTCAGCGGCCCTTTGGACAAGGATAGAGTGTCCACACAGCATGCCAGAGTTTATTTAGTACCGGGCAACAAGTTGTGATGAAATCTGAGCCTCCTGCAGATGGTGAGCCGACTTCCCTATCCCTTTTCAAAGCTGATCAGTCAGATAAGAACTCGCTTTAGCATCCCAATAAAGCTACAGGATGTGCTCAGCAATGCCCGAGTGAACTTCCTCAATGACAAGGCCAACTTTGAGACCTTAGCTGCTAAATGAAGAGTGTGTGTCATGTCATTCCTACTTAGGATCACTGTCGTTGACTTGGGATCAAGTTCGGGTTGAGTGGACACTGAAGCGCTTTGGAGTAATTCATCTGTTGTGCAACTTTGTCATTTCGTTGACCCTTTCCTGGGGTAAGTGACCCGTAGTATTATGGGCGACTTGGAATCTGCCCACCTTTTTAGGTGCCACTTACATTTCCCACAATCCTCAATTCCTCATTTTTCCCTAAATTTTTAAAGAGGGACTCTCTTTTTGTCTTCACTCTTGTACCCCTCCCAGGCAATACTCTGAAGATCAAGTTTCTCCGGCCCTGCAGCTAAGTCCAGCTGACGACAGACCTGTTGGCAGTCTTGTTTGATGCTGAAAACGGATCCCAGTGCCACTCCGTGAGCTCTGCATAGCAGGAATGTGGAGGAAAAGGGATGAGCATGTTGTGGTGTCTCTCTGATCCTCTTCATGAGAAACTTGAGACGGGGTATGTGCTTGAAATGTCTAGGGGGCTGCCGTCTCGCCCTTTTTCTTGAGCTCTGTCCGCCTCTTGCCTCATCAGTGTTTCAGATTGTGATTTGTGCCGCTAATTTAGATTGCCGTCTGAGATTGTACATTGTTTTGATATCATTAGTTATCATAGCTTCTGATGAGGACCAGAGAGAGCCACTCGACTTAATCTTTTGTCCTGATAGCATCGCAATGCAGTGACTTCTGGTTGCATGCACAACCCGTATTTAAGCAGAGAAATCTTTCTTCATTTGAATCATGAAGGAGAAGTTACTCTCCAATGGTTTGCAGACTGTGTTTACACAGCATTTCAAAAAAACAGATGAGAGCTATAGAGCACTTAAGGGAAACTCAGAAAACCCAGAGCATATAAATCTTTTTACATTTTAGATGCTTATGCTTTTTGTTGTCTTAACTTTGGCCTACTTTAATTGAAGGTGTTTTGTCTTTTTATTCAACACTTGATGCACATAATAACATCATAACTGTGATTTATTCATAGACCATAGAGCAGTCTCCAACATGACATTGAGTGCCAAACACATTGTTGGAATGGTCATTTGAGCATGTGACCTTTTGAAACTCAGCATTTACTGTCATTAACATACTGCCAATGCTATTAGCATTGTGTTTCATTACGAATACGTAACCTAAACTAGTTTCACTGAGAAAACTAGACCTGGCAGATTCATTATATCTTGCAATTACAGAATGTGTTTATATTTTTTGTTCAGTAGATAAACAAATACACTTAAGAATTATTTATGTTAAACAAAACCAATATAACAAAACACTTATACAATATTAATTATATAAGCACTGATGTATAAGCCTATAATTGGTATTGGTAGATCAAATCAATCTTTCCCACTGATGGACAGTGGCCAATTGTTTAAAAACAGTCCCTGTACAGTAATCGAATATTGTTGTCTGCACAGAAGTTTTGTATAGGTAAATCGCATTATATAGTCATTAAATAAAATCTCATATATATTATAAAATATGAAATAATCGTTAAAATTTTAAGTAAATAAGTCTAGTTTTTAGAAAAAATAAACATACAATTTAAGTGAATTTGTGCTGAAAACAAGCAAAAAAAAATCTGCCAATGGGGCAAGAAAAGTATCATGAACTTAATTCTAGAAATTTTTTTTTGCTTGTTTGCTTGTCTAAAACAACACTGCAAAAAATGATTTTCAAGAAAAAATTTGTAGTATTTTTTGTCTTGTTTTCAGTAAAAATATCTAAAAATTCATAAATGAAGATGCTTTTTCTTGATGAGCAAAAAGACCCAAGAAAATAGGTCTAGTTTTTAGACGAAAAAATATCAAATTTAAGTGATTTTGCATAAAACAAGCAAAAAACATCTGCCAATGGGGTAAGCAAATTTTTCTTAAATTTTCTTGATTTTAGTGTTTAAGAAAAATTTTCAAGATTTTTTTGCTTACCCCATTGGCAGATTTTTTTGCTTGTTTTATGCACAAAATCATTTAAATTTGATATTATTGGTCGAAAAACTAGACTTATTTTCTTGGGTCGTTTGCTCATCAAGAAAAAGCTTCTTAATTTAAGAATTTTTAGATATTTGTACTGAAAACAAGACAAAAATACTAGAAAGAAAGTATTTTTTTGCAGTGTGGATTCATGTAAAGTTGGGTTGTGAAAAAAAAATTGACTCTAAGAAATGCTGGGTTGTTATTAACCCATGCTGGGTAAGTATTGGACAGAATACACCACTGAGTAAAAATGTCTGTGTTGTTTTAACCCATGGTTGGGAAATAACAACCCAGCATTGGGTAACTTTTGACCCAGTGGGGTGTTCTGTCTAATATTTACCCAGCATGGGTTATAACAACCCAGCATTTATTAGGGGCTGATCACACCAAACACGTTTATAGCAGTTGCAGGGGCCTTTTTTGAATGATTTTCTATGGGCAGTGAGCGTTATGTCCGCCAAACGCTTTGCGTTTCTTGCCGCCTGCCGCGGCAGGGGAAAAACACCCAACGTCATTCGCGTCTTTCAATTGTCCAATCAAGTGGAGAGGCTTTGTCTCACTTTGTCTTAAGGTTTTAAGATGGCTTGACTCCACAAGTTTATGTAAACCAGAACAATCCATATTCGAGCAAATAAAAAACAAAAGCTTACATGGTAGGGTTGTGCCGATAGACGATAGTATCGTGTATCGACGATCTTCAGACATATCGCCAACGGCAGGCTTTCATGGCGATAGTCATGACGATAGTTGGCGAATGGTTACTATTATTATTATTATTATTATTATCATCATAGTTTTACATTAACATCCACAATGCATGCTTTTCCTCACATGAGAGTTTGTGGGCTTCACTTTACGTGGAAGGCTTGTAAAGAGAGAATTCCTTCTTGCACGTACCTGCACTTAATGCGCGCGTTGGACTCCTTCTAGCACCCGCGTCATGACCAGCTGCGCTTCTCTCTGTCTCACGTGCACGCACTCTCGCGTCTGTCCGAAGTCTAAACATAAAATAAAGTTGTAATCCTTATGTTTTGGTTCAGTTTAATGCATTTCATGCGAGCTGAGGCAAACTTTACTTTTTGTTTAAAATATGACCCGCTGCATGGCGCCTCTCTCACTTTCGCGTACGTGCAGAGAGCTGCGCTATGTCCGAAGTCAGATCACTAGGTATTAATCCTGTTTATGATATGCATTTCAAGGATTCAAGAAGTTGTAGCAATACATCCCTCGTGTTTATTATATGTTTGTGTTTAAAATATGATCGCGTTCCGCAGGACCGATGCGTTTAAAAAGGCTCATCTGAGAGCACCACTGCTTGACACGTGTAGCCTTCTGCAACAGCACTAAGCAAATGCATTGAATTGTTTGTATGTGCGTGCGCAGATGCATGTTTTTACAGTTATTAAGTAATCATGGTTAGGGTTTTAATGACGCGCTCGCATTAATGGCATCAGTTTTAAGAAGGTTGCGGTCATGACGGTGTTGCTCTTGTTCTTTTTTGTCCACCCATCAAGTGACTTTTATAATGAGTAAAAAATTAACAAATAAAAAAATGAGTAAACTACTGCCCCGCCCCCCGATACTATCGTGTATCGCCGATCTCAGAGGCTGACGATAGGACGATCTCAAAATAGGGCATATCGCCCAACACTATTACATGGTCAAAATCATGTGACAAACATTTAGCCCAGAAATCTTAATTTTTAAATGTAAATATTTGTTTTGTTTTATTTTAATCCAAAAAGAATTAAAGTTTTTGAATCCCAAATGTTTTATGGAAATATATATAATATATAAAAGTGAATTGTGCAATAATCGAAATCAATTCACGTTCAAATTCTTCATCACGTGTAATCCCAAACCTCCACATGGGCACTGATAGCATAATGTTATCCGATCCGTGCGAGTGAGCCGATCACGCTTGGTTGAGATAGGAGGATAACCTATAGCGTGACTCTTTCCGAATCTTCTTTTTGCAACAATATCAGCCTCATATAATCAAAACATAGTTATCCTCTGCTGCCTGTCGCTTTCTTTGAAAGAGCAACAATAACAGACATCCACTCACGCAATGCAGGACAGCAAACACAAACAGGACAAGATTTTTATCCCTTCAGGCAAACTCTTGTTTTCATTTGAGGTTAAATCATTTGTCCCTCACACATTTATGTTTGTAATTTCCCGTGTGGGTTTAATAAAAAGCAAGGGCATCCCCTAAATTTGTTTTAGTGCTCAAAGGTTGTTTTGTCTTGGCTCAGAAGACGTAACTGACTTCTAAAGACAATGTGAAGATTTTTATATTGAATAAAATTCACTAGAGAATATTTTTGATATCTCGCCCTGTTCTCAAGACTCTTAAGTGATCCACTTTGATAAAATCACTCTGAAATTTACCTGCATGTTGTAGTAGGAGAGGAGTGTGTTTACTGTATGTTGTGTTGCCAGTATCTTTAAACAGAGTGTTCACAGCAAAGCATTGCTATTGTATATGCATACATACATAAATAACATTACTATGTAGATGAGCACTGTATGCGTGCCATCAAAAAATGCTAAGTCAAATACCCCCATCGCTCCTGAGGAACAAAGGCGTCCCTTCCTGATTATCTTCATGGCATGCCGCAGTATTGCGAGTGGCTCTTAGACGCTGAGACCCTCCCTCGGCTTTGTTTTAGACAAAGTGTCTGCTTTTGTTTGAGGTCAGAAAGATTAAGAAGATGGCTGAAGAAGATGAGGTGAGACACAATGATAAAACTACACCGAAATCAAGGCTGTGGTTACCATAGTGATATAGTCAACTCTTGGAATAAGAGCTCTTGCATGTGATGATTTATTGAACAATGGGCTATAATATATACAGTTATATTTATTCATTTAGCAGACAAATGGATACATGGAAGTTGAAAAACATTTACTTTTAATAGTTTTATATTTAAATATTTTTGGGGGTCTCACTTTATATTAACTCTTTGCCCACCAAGCATTTTTTTAAGTTGCCGCACCAGCATTTTTCATGATTTTCACAAAAGTTAAAAGCCTTTCAGAAAATGTTCTTCTCTTATGAAAGAACAGACCCTCTGCTTTCCAAAAAAAAAAAAAACTTATCCTACCAAGTAATTTTTGTATCACCTCTCAAATCTGGGTAGGTTTCTTCAAAAACACCAAATTTGAGTAAAAAGCTGAGATAATTTCATTTATGTGAAGTACTTTTGATAGAGATCAGATTCAGAGCGATGATCAAAACATACACGAACAGGCGATACTTTCGGGTTTCATAAGTTGCGGAAGAGCACCTGGTGGATAATAGCGGTATTACGGATTGCCGGAAATACTCTTTTTATAAAAATAATATAAAAAATAATATATTGGCTGGGAAGTGTTTTCTTTTAATTGACGAGTTAAGTTTATACTTGTAGCTTTAGCATTCAAGAGCTATTTTATGGCAATTTGTAGTTATTTTTCAAGGTGGTTACTATTTGTATAATCAAATTTGTAAGAGTGACAATGGGTTTAGGAGCAGAGTTAGTGGTTGGGTATCATTAATGTTTTTTTATTTTGTTCAATTTCTTTTGTGCGAATTCAAATGAATTGGCCGCCTTGTAAAATACGTAGAAATTTCGGATAGATCAGGTAGATGTTACTTTATTCACATTGTTTAAATGTAAACATGTACAGCATGTACACATGTACAGGTCATCAGCTCATTTGCTCATACGAGATCAAAGAGCAGGAACGGGTCAAATAAAAAAATTGTCTGGTGACTGCTCTTCTGAGAGGCGCAAATCAAAATATGTGTTCGGAGTGTCATGTGTGTTGCTCGTGTTTTTAAAATATGTGTTTGTTGCGTCATGTGAACCATGTGGATCACGTGTTTTGTCAAAATAAGTGCCTGCTGCACATGCGTCAAAACCGTTTATGTAAAAGAGACATTCACAATTAACAAAATACACGCAAGACACTCCCTTAACAGTAAACTCTGATTTTGCATGAGATTATGCGAGAATCTGGCAAACGCAAGCGTCTCTTTTATCATAAACCCTTTAGATGCGTCTGCAGCAGGCACTTATTTTGACAAGACACGTGATGCACAAAGGATCGCTCGACGCGCAGAATACCTATTTTGAAATTACGAACCACACACGTCGGGCTACATACATGTTGTGACGAACTTGGCATCATGTGCCCTCGAAAAAAGAAGTCTCAGGTACAGGCAGCCACTGGTTGTCACAGAACGAAAGAGAAAAACCGAGACAGTAATAGAGAGACAGGCAGACAGAGAGAGAGACTGATAGAGATGGATAAAGTACCTGATGAGTTGTTGATGGGTTTCTGCTCTCAGAGATACCCAATCAGACGTCTCTAATCACTATACATAGCCTTCCTGGCGGCGGGGGACTGGGGGGAGACCTCCACCGTACCAAACTCGCTGTCTGGTCCCATCTACCACCTACGCTTCACTTCCCCGTTATGTGATGTGAAATGGAAATAAAGTAGGTCTTTGTTACCCACAGTAATTACTCCAGAATTTCCCCCGTGACATCCCTCACCTCACACACCTTTATTCTCTTATCAACACAAGGTGACAGCCAAGGTCAATGAAGACATACCTTTATTGACCCACAGAGTGCATTGCATACACAAACACTGTTTTAAGGCAGTAAAAATGAAGGGATATCGTACATGTTTATTTTTCTTTGTAGGTATTTGGAATGTGTCAAAACATTTTGGATTGATCTGTCAGACTTGAGCTTTAGTATATGGCGTGGTTTGTTTGACTTTGATATGTTGACAGCTAAAGCACGGCATTTGACAGTTGCAATGTACATTTTGTGTGGAGAAATGCATACCAGTGAAGTACAATACTTTCATTCGCTGTCTTGTTTTTGGATTTTTTGGCTGTAATTATCTATTATAATATCATGTATGGTTTTTGGATTATGCGCCTATAATCATCCCTTGTAATATCATAATAACAAAACAGTTCAGATTCACTATTCTGATTTGATGAACGGCATTCATAGTTGTTATAAAATGCACACTTGTGACCTCACACTCTCGCTGCGTCCCAGACCGCCTACTTCCATACTATATAGTAGGCAAAGAGTATGAGAAGTAGTCCTTTTTGCCTACTATATAGTATGGAAGTATGCGGTTTGGGACACAGCGTCTGTTTTAATGCGCAAAATTACTATGTTCCCTTGGCAACCGCAAATACAGTCAGGATAATGAACAATTTTACTTGGCGCCATTATAAAAGCAAGAAACCATTTAAGTCTGTGCATTACAGTTATTTTACCACTTCCGTTCTTGGCTTATTGCATTAGCAACATATTTCGGGGAAACTGGAGGAGGTTTGGTCGGTGGACATTTGTATGTGTTTCTTTAGAGATTCAATCCAATTCAGTCCAGGCAGCGGTATTGGAGCATGTTGACATGTAAAGAGCACAATTTGGTTCGAAACATAATTTCTGAAACATAGTTTGAAGATGACATTATTGTCGAAGACAGAATTACCCGGTCTTGTATAGGGCTATGATTTGATTAAAAAGTAATATCTGAATCTTCACTCATGGGGATGAAAGCAAGAGTATTATCTTGTCATTGAAAGGATTAGTCTTGATAGAGAATGACTCTACACGCAATAACAGGAACAGATCTATCATCTACAGCGTCTATCTGCTTATGTTTCTCTGTGTGTGGGGGTTACAAATAACATGTGTAGATGTTATAGTAACATTGTCTGCCACTTGATCTGTGATTGGTTGTTGTAATGTCCTATGTTTCTGATTAAAGGAGCATTACAGAAGAAAAAATAGGTAGGATATCCTCCTTTCTTTTTGACCCAAAGTTGGGTTGAAAATAACCCAGTATTGTTAAAGAGCACCTATTGTCCAATACACGATTTTACTTTTTCTTTGGTGTGTAAGTGTGTATTAGTCAGAGGTGGGTAGAGTACCCAAAATCTGTACTTAAGTAAAAGTACAAGTACTTATACAAAAATGTACTCAAGTAAAAGTAAAAGTATCAATCTAATTATTTACTTGAGTAAGAGTAAAAAAGTATTAGATGAAAAAACTACTCAAGTAGTTAGTTACTCGTTACTTCCGATCTGATAGAGAAGTAGCACAAAAGCACTGAATTTCAGACTACTTGGAGGGTTTTCAAAAACCTCTCCTTAAAAGTCTCATTGTTCTGCTTATATACAAGTAAAGCAGCTTATCTCAGTCCTGCAATGGGTACATTATCACATAACGTGTCATTTGAGAAAAAATCTCAAACACACACAGATATTTTCTGTCGGTTAACTCTTAACATGCAAACAGTAAACAAAAAAGAACGTGTGTGTCTGTAACCCTAACCCTAACCCTAATCATGTTTTTATATGAATAGGTTATTTTCATTGCCATTAAAGTGCAACTACTGAACATTAACACGAGCTTAAGAAAAATTATCATTTTAGAATTTCATATGGAACTTATCTGTTTGTGCAAATCAACTCTACATTTATTATAATATATAATACATGTTTCTTTAAAATCAAGCTTTATTCCTTTATTTTTATTCATTCATTCTTTAGGAAGGATTTAAATAAAATACAATCCCGTTTTTATTTGAATGTATTTTCTACACATTAGTGAGGTGTCCGGATTTGTGTATAAATGCAAGACGTCCTTACATTTTGCTGTTCAGTTTGTTTAGTTGTGGGGAAATTATATGGAAATGTGCAGATGAACATGCTGTTTGTATGGTTTAACTTACACTAGGTTTTGTCATCGCTTGCACAAGAGTGCATATGGCAAAAAAAACTCGGACAGTGTGTGAAATGACCATTAAAAGTGTTCAAATAGACAATACTGTGACACTTACTTCAGGTTGGATCTTGAATTCCGGTAAGCTGAGATGTCAGCTCGTTCATTGAACAAAGTATGCATCGCATCATGAAACTATTCTTTTTGACCTCTTGGAGTGAAAGCATAGACCGAACTTGAAGCCGCCATGCATTATCTGCCTCCGATATCTCGCACAACGCACACGCGCCCTCATCTGCTTCTCCTATCATCTACACGCGGTTGCGCGCGCTAAAAGGGTGACCGCGCGGTCGCGCGCGCTAAAGGGTGACGCAGCCTGTCTTGCGAAACTTTCGAACACGCCCTATCAATTAGAGCTGTAATCGGGCCTTAAAAGTTAGGCCCGAAATGTCCGGAGCCCGACAGAATGCAGCCCGAACCCGAACGTACATTTAGATTGACAGCTATTTAAAAGCCCGAACCCGTTTACAGCCCGACATTATTTAAATGTGCGCACACACACAGCTTTTGTCAAGAATGAGAAATTTACACATGTTTTAACATTATTTATTCATGACTAATAATCTACACGCCACTTGGAAGTTGAAACAAGGAATCTGTAGTCATCTGTAACATTGTAACATCTCATTCTAAATAGGCTTATGCAATACACTATAAATATGCCAATAAAATTATTATTTCTTAACGAATTAAATTAAGATAATACATTCTGAATTAATATGGGTATTTGGCAATAACGAAATTAAGAGAAAGGCTCCGCGGGATTTGCGTCGGCACTTCTCTCCATTACTGCCAACATTAGTCTATATCCTCTGTCTAAATTATGTATTTAAGACTCGATTCATATTTAGTTATACATTGAAAAACCTACTCACCAAGAGTAGGCTACATGTTTTTGATGAGGAAAATCATTAAATCCAATCCACTGTAAATGAATTCAGCGCGATCCTGCGCTACTGATTGAACTTGACCGCTCATTTACCTCACAAAGCCGGAGCGCAAGCCCGAGCCCGCCCCGAGCCCGTGTAAAATGTTAGAAAGGAAGCCCGAACCCGCCCGAGCCCGTCGGGTCCCGACGGGTCCCGTCGGGTTCGGGCAAAGATCTTCAGCTCTACTATCAATATATATATACCAAAAAATATATATATTCATTAATTATTACCATTTGAAAGTAGCGCAGTAACGCTGCCGAATGTAGCGAAGTAAATGTACAGTTTTTTCACTAGAAATGTACTTGAGTAAGAGTAAAAAGTACCTATCCTTAAATTTACTCTAAAAGTACTAGTTACACAAAAAATGTACTCAAGTACATGTAACGAAGTAAATGTAATTCGTTACTACCCACCTCTGGTATTAGTACATGTTAATGATGTACAAAAGGTACAAACCCCAAAGTAAACAATGACGTGAGTTATTGTCTCCAACGTAATTCTCTTTTCTTGGACTACAACATACATACGGATCGTAGGCAACAGTTTACTTCCTGGGATTGGTGATGTAGACAAGACCGACATTATCATAATTCCTACCTCTAGCGTCACAATTCTGGCCGACGTCAATCACAACGTACAGATTAGCTGGCCAATCAGGGAGCTTTTTAAATCCGTGCGTTTCAGGAAGAGAGCGAAATGTTGAGCTACAAAAATGTACGGTTTGTGGAAAATAATGTGTTTTTTAACCATACAGTAAACCACGCGAACACATTGTATTATACCAAATACACAAAATAATGTTGTTTTTTTAGCAATCAAATAGGTGCTCTTTAAAGTGCAAATTCTCATTATTCATACGAGGACAATTCTCATAATTTTTATCTGTCTATAATAAAAAAAAAAGAAAATGCATTGTTGGGTCAAATATACAATTTCCTGGCTTAAAGTGCAGACGTGCCCTTGACAGGTTTGGTGAGATTAAACCATCTGGTTAAGAGTCACCCCAATCATGGTAGGTCAGTATAGCAATGGTAAATATTACAAACATCACTCAAAGGTGCCTAAACTTATGCTAACTTTAAAACGTAGGTCATTAGATATAGATTCCTGTGGTGATTTTAATGGCGTACTGATGTCAGCTCAGCGGGACGTGTTGTGGAAGAGACGCTGGCAATTAATCACTTCCTTTGGATATGCTGTTGTGCTGAAACCCATTTCCTCTGCCCCTAAAAATCAGAGCGAGGAGCGGGTTTAAAGCCCATCGGGGAGGAAGGACAAACTCTGAGCTGTTGCCTTTGGCCCCGAAGGTTTATGCAGCCAGTAAAAACGTGTTAGGAGAGGTTAGTGGATGCCAGAGGTGTAGTCAAAAGGTCATGCGTTCAGTTCAACTAAAATAATTTGCTTACTCAGATATTTTTTATGGTAGTAAAAAACTGTTTTATTTTATTTTTAATTATGATCCCAATACATTTTAGGAACTAATATGAACTCTTTAGGTGTACTTTCTGAAAGGGGACTGTCCTAGTGACAGCAAGGGCACTAAAGTCCATCAAACGTAGATTTAGATAATAGATTAAGGTTTCATTGATTTATCAATATCGTGTTATGACCCTTATGTCGCCTTCTGGGTTTTTCGATCGCTCTGGATGTTTGTTTTTTTATTCTGTTTAACCCTGCAGTAAACAATCTCGTTTTTTTCTGAAGGCGCTGTCAGTCTTTCCTCCCCTGAGAGTGACAAATCCCTCCTATCTCAAACTTCTCTCATTGTGTCTCCCTACTGACCTGTTTGGTAGGTACAGAAATAATCCAAACTAAACCTTTACGTAAACAAATGGTAATGCGATGTCAAAGATCAGCAGACACATAAACATAAACACAAGACCTATTTGGAAGAAAATTAGATTTCAAAAGGGACGATTGATAATCAGATCTTTGAATGAGCTACAAATGATACTGACTGTGTGCTTGGTATGTGACATGAGGCAGTAAGTGAACATTTGCAAGATTTGGAAATCGGTGAGCATTTCACCATTCTTACTGTACTCCTACCAGTATGTGATCATGATATTATCTCATATAATGAACATTTTCATATGTTACCCTGGTCATAAGTAGCACAGGTATATTTGTAGCAATAGCCAAAAATCCATTGCATGGGTCAAAATTATAGATTTTTTTTAAAGCCAAAAATCATTAGGATTTTAAAGATATGTTTCTTGAAGATATTTTTTACATTTCCTATCATAGATATATAAAAAATGTATTTATCGTTAGTAATATGTGTTGCTAAGGATTTCATTTGGACATAACATTGGACTTAAAATAATTTTTTTCTTAATATTTCGATTTTTTACAGCCTCAGATTGCAGATTTTCAAATAGTTGTATCTTGTCCTAATATTAGCCTATCCTAACAAACCATACATCAATGGATCTTGACATCGGATCACCATTGGATTTTGAAGTTGGATCAATGTTGGACTTTGACGTCGGATCATCGTTGGATCTTGACATCGAATCAATGTTGGATCTTGATGTCGGATCAACGTTGGATCCTGACGTCGGATCAACATTGGATCCTGACGTCGGATCAACGTTGGATCCTGACGTCGGTTCAACGTTGGATCCTGACGTCGGATCAACGTCGGATATACGTTAGATTTTTACAATGGATAAACGTTGAATTTTGACATTGGACCAACATTGGATCTTGACGTCGGATCAACGTTGGATCCTGACGTTGGATCAACGTCAGATTTTGACATCAGGCCAATGTTGGATTTTGACGTCAATACCCAATTTTAAGCAGATGTCAAGGTAAATTATTTAATATCTGCAGAAACTCTTAAAGTTGTAAGCTAATATGTCGTAATAAATGTCCACAGACTTTGATGAGAAGGGAACCTCAGCCGATAAAGGCAGAAAGGCAGTTGCTTTAGCCACCAGGCCACCCCCCAGTAAAAAACACAATTGTTTTGCAATACCTTTCTCAGGTTCCTGTTGTTTTTAAATGCACTTTAGTTTTGCATATGAAATAATAAAAGACCACTGCTAATATTTAATGAGTGTGATACTCATTTTTGATACATAAATTGCGAGTATTGAGTTTTCACTCTTTTGACCTGTAGTCAGTGTTTCGAATTGGGGGGTGGGGGCGTGGTCCCAGACCTTCTACACCCCCCCCCCCCATAAAGCACAAAAATATAAATTAGGTGATCCCCTGGTTTTTATTCAAATTAAAATATTACATGAATTTACATTTTTTGTGCTGCCCTGCCACAAAGCGATACAGTGCATTATTTGTCCCAATTTCACAATAAAATAATCCAGAAGATTTCTGTCTGAAATAAATGTAAACTCTCAACACTATAATAATGTGGGGGCTTAGCTAGGGCACCCCCATAATCTTTGACATAATTTGAACACTGCCTGTAGTCATGTCACAGGTGGACTGTACAAGGGTTTCAGTTTGTCTTGTTTGAGAGAAAATAAGAATGACATAGTTTAAATGTTAAGGACTGATATTTTCAACCCAGTGTTGGTCGATAGGGACAAACCCAGCTGTTGGGCTAAATTAATCCTGAAAATGTTTATTTGACCCAACAATGGGTTAACACAACCCAGCATACAGTAGGTTAATTTACAACGAACAGGATGGGTTTGTCCCTTTTCCACACATTTTCACTTGTTACATCATGTACTGCCTGAAGTTCCTCTATTAGGTTGTACTATGTGCTGTGCCGTTGGCTAATAAGAACTTTAAAAACTTCAACTATGGGCATAAACATCAAGCACATCTTCAGGATTCCCATAAACAGATTATTTTTGGCCATACTTGACTTTTGACTCGTCGCACTGGATGCACCTCAAGCGACATAACAAGATAGAGGTCGCGGTCAAGTGGTGTGAAGTTGTTGCTCTTTTGAAAATGGTAGATGTGAACTGTAATACTGCAGAGGTCAATGAAATCAAATCTTCATGGGCGAGAGTTACCGCAGGGACATCAAAGAGAATCGAAGGAACGTTTCAACACTACGTTTCAAGACAGCATGTCTGGCTGTCTAATGTGAATGATGTGGGCACATTTTGGTGTTGTTGGGAAGCGACGGGTTTTTTTTTGCGTTAACGTACAATGAAAACAAACAAATATGTCATTATCATATTAAGTTACACAGACTAGATTATATAAAAGCTGCATATGCAAAAGTAAGATGAAGTTCCCTGGGAATTATAGATATATGATCTGTCTTCGTGTCTGTGTGGATGTCATGAGAAAAGTCGGTGAAGCTGATTGATTCCGACTGAGGTCCCTTTGCGCTGTAATGTCTTCTACCACACATGTGCTTGGGATTTTAAAGCACTTAAACTCATGTTTCAGTCCAAGTATAAGACAATGATCAGATTTCATATTTCATTTTTTCTGTCTCATCTAATCACTTCCACGTGGTACTTTTCTACTCCGTCTTGCTGTTACAAAACCGCTAGTAAATATCAGACAAAGGTACAGTTTTGGTCAAAAACGGTTTTCCTTATGGTGAAACCGAACCCTGTTTTCTCATTAATCTTTCCTGGGTCACACATCAACTTGAGCAACCGTGGAAACACAAACCAGAAACCCGATTGACAGTGCAAGGGCAAAGATCAGGGGGCACATCCTTTGCGGTCAATGGAAGCCTTCAACAGACCTTTACTTTACTCATATTTGCAAGCTAAAGATGTTGAGTCAAAGGAAGTTCTCCATATGTTTGAGGAAATGGGTGGACGACCAACTGAGTATGAAAAGGAAGCTCATTTACTGCTTGCTTTCAAATCATATGGTGTGTTTAGTCTGCAGAATAACATGCAGGATTGAAGAGCTTGACATCTTGGACATTTTGGTATATCATATGTAACTCTGTCTGTAAAATCCAGACAAAGGTCTCATCTTAATATAAGATAAGGAGCTTCAAGGTTTGATTTCACTCATTGATTTCAATATTTGACATGACCTTAAATAGTCAATATTAAGTTATATTATATAAAAGTTATATTTTAACAAAATATTCTTTAGGATGATTTTATGTAGAAAATAGTAAATCACAAAAAATTACTTTACCTGGGCTTTCACATACATGGTGAGTTTTTATGTTTGTAACTAATCTCTGTAGTACTCCATGACATCATCTGGGACTTTGTCAGACTTATGAGTTCTTGTCTGAGAGATATTTCTGGGTTCATCTTCAATTTGGATGGCATTTCCTGTTCACCTCTCATACTGTATTACGAAATTCCGACATTAAGGGCGCGCTCACATAATTCCAACAAAACCATGCCTGAGCACATTTGGCCCCCAAAAGCCTGGTTCGTTTGACTATTGTGATTGCTCTGTACCGTGCCCGGGCACGATTTGGTTAATCGTGTCCTGGCCGGCTTGCAGAGGTGGGCCTGGACGAAGTTAACTTGGGCTCAGGCACGGAACACGCAGTGTGATAGCAAATCATGCCAGAGTAGGATTGAAAAGGAGAGACGTCAGTTGCGACCACTCACCTCATCTGCCTTCATAAAAACCTTGTAATACGAGCAGCACACGCCACAGATTAACTAAAGCCCTTTTCACAAAGAGATTACGGAAATACAACGGAAAATGCGGCCAGAATCATTTGATTTTTGGTTCATTCACACTGACATTGATTTTTCGGGAATTTGTTCATGCATTCATACACATACCATAAAGATCCCGTAAAGACACGTGACGTATTTAAGTCCTGCACTTGGTAGGCTTTTCCACAGTTTCTGAAGTTTGCTAATTATCCGTGATTTCTCTCTCGATAAACCACGTGTGTGCATTTTTGTTTATGACAAGATTATAAGGAGCGCGTGATGCGCGGATAGTGACGAGCTTCCTGATCTCTGCTTCAGTCCAGTTTGCCGACATTTTTTTTTGTGATCTGAGTTTAAATCCTTGTGTCAAAGAGATGAACCTTAACTTCTTGTTGCGATTACACGAGCATCATCGCTATGGCACCCTCTTACGGCATTGTTTCTGCGTTTTGTTCACACAGAATGCTTTTTGTGAATGTTACGTCAATGTTAGCGGACAATTTACAGGACGTGTTTGTGTTTACACAGAAACCTCTGCCAATTTTACAAAATTTTCTGGTTCCAAAATGCTGTGTGAATGGGGTTTAAGCAATATGATAGGCATGTGAGAGGGCTGTGTGTCATCGTGCACCAAACGACTCAGAATAATAAAAAAACACAGACTTAACATCACAATGGGTTTCAGTGTTAAGACAGTGCTTTACTTCCTGTTTTCTTCAAACCACGTTCATCCTAATGGCAAATGCATGCCCGGGCCCGGATTGGTCAGAATACAGTGTAAGGGATTGCTTCTGAGGGAGTGGGGGGGACATTTGCGCTCGGGCATGGTTTGGTTGGGTTAAGTATGATATGAGTGCACCCTAAGGAAGGGATCTCAACATCTTCCAGTCCAATGGAGATTGAAATGAGTGAGAAAGAGAAGAGATGATAAAGTGCTTAGATGCAATAGGAAACCTGTCAAAGTAACAGTACTGTAAGATGGCAGATGAGAATTTTGTGATTACATATTCAAAGCATAAAGAGCTTTGCTCTGCTGCTCTCAAATGTCTGTATTATGTGAGACTGACTACAGTGCTCATGTTTTCTCAGCTTGTAAGTACTTACATCTACAGTTGAACAAGTATCTTCTCTTGTGTCTACTAAAAAGCAGACATAAAATCGTAATTGATAAGTACATGAAAACAGAGGGCTTATCTAATGTCATTGATCATTTAACAGAGATGCATAGAAATTGAAGTGTATACATCTCCGTGTTTGTAACAGGAAAACATGTGGCCCAAAAGAGCACACATGATCCTTACAGGAAGGTGAGGAGACGTTTCAAATAGTCTCTGACCAGATGGATGTTCTTTAGGGTCATCTGGACATCTGAGAGTTGATGGACCATGAATCCTCTTGCACCAAATATTCGGAAGTTTATTCAACACCAATGACCCTTTGCGCAAGCCATGATTTTTTTTCCAGATTCGGACAAACTTAAACACAATATTAAAGAGATTTACTTTGAAAATTGGCCTCAGAAGAGACTTTGGTATTTAGGTTGCTTAACTAGTGGCGTGAAATAGATATAAATATACTAGATAGATTACTATGTTCTGACTGCTTTAGCTGCTTTAGCTCTGTATCATGAGCACACATTTCTCTCTTGCTAACCTCGAAATGTGATTTACAGTCATTTAGAAATGAAACAATTCCATCTAATAAACACGATTATGCTAGCAAATTCACTTGGGAATTGGGTATTTGTAGCTGATGCACAATCATCATGAACAGTCCAAGCCATTTTTGCAATACGATCTGCAAGGTCAATGCTGGGTGCTGGTGGTTGGACCATGGACAGTGTGAAAGTTTTTTAAGAGTCAGGACTGAAATTATCTTTTATTTTTAGGGGCGTTCTGGCATCATAGCAAGCCAAGGCTGCTGCTCTTGGAGAAGTTTCAGGGCTTCACAGATCTTATTTTAGAGGACATTTGACCCCGACTCTCTTTCCAACAGCTTCTGGGAAAGACTCGGAGATAGTTTGTAGTGATTTTCGGCTTCATATTTCAAACAGGCTAAGCGCTGGTGATATTTCTCATAGAAATTTTGAATGAATTGTAAAGCACAGCATTTAGATTTCAAGGGATAGTTCACCCAAAAATGAAAATGTTGTCAACATGTACTCACCCTCTTGACTTTACTGAAATACAAAATGAGATGTTTGGCAAAAATGTAAGCACTTAAGCGGGATTTGTAGTTCTGACACACACCTCTCCAAAAATGTAACACTGCGTTGATTCTATGGAGATCATTTCCTGTTACGCATTTCTGCTTGCAATTGTAAACACAAATTTGATTAGCATATTTAGCTCGGGCCTAGTCCACACGTACACGTGTATTTTTATAAACAAACTTTGTTAAAAAATTTCCACACGAACATGCAAAAAATGTCTCACCTCTGCATGAACAACAACATCACAGGCCAAAAACTCTACAGCTACACGACAACGCTGCAACCAGAGTTTTTGAAAATCTTCACCTTACCGCAGGAGTTTTCATAAAAGGTTTTGAAAATACCTGTGTACGTGTGGAGTCTGTGGACAGGGCATCAAGGTTGACTAGTAAGGAGTCGACTATAAATGGAGTCGAATTAGTTTAAGTTATATTTTAACTTTATTTTTATAATTTAGGGTAACTCCTCACTGGTAAAGAAAGTGGAAATGAATTGTAAATTCAAGTTAAATAAACGTAAAAATTTTAGTGCAACAAGGAATTTTTACAGTGTAGCAATCTGCATGTGTAATTGTACATCGATGCAAACAACAATGCTGAAGTTTAAATGAAAACTCACGCTTATAGACCATTTCAGCAGTAACAACATAAACAAGCGGCTGTCGCGGTCCGCACGTAACTTCCGGTAAACTCTGCTAAGAATAAATAACAATAAAGTTCTTTAAACGTAGTTTATTTATATAACAAGCAAAAAAACAACACATAGATTACCTAGGAAACCAAATCATTTGTTATTTTCGACGAGGCATTCGTTCAAGAGATCAGTTTAGTAGCTAGTCAGACCATTAAAAAAAACGAAACCGGAAGTAAGGTTCGGATCCAGACGTGTATCACGTGCGTCCGATGAAACCGTCTATACACAGCAAAATCACCAGTGTTAAATTTTCAGGGACGGTGTTAAATACACAGTGTTGATGCTGTTTTAACACTATCTGGTAATAAAATAACACTGCCATTGCTAGGCCAGTGTTAAATTCACGACAGTGTCAGTGTTAAACAAGGGTGTTATCAGATTTCACTCTGAGCGGTGTAAATCAAGCCACGCCTCCACTAAACATATCCTGTCAGGGATTTTACCGCCATTTTCTTTCACAGGAGGACTGAAGAGAGCAGGTAAATCAGTCTCATAATATTCACATGGTTTAGCTAAATTAAACTGTTATTTCTCTGTCTGACTCTACGCAGCCATATGCCAAAAAACCTAAATAAGATATTTTTCCCATTTTATTTCCCCTTTGTTCGTTATTTGGTTCAGTTTAATCAGAGCTACCTTGTGTTACGTTGTTCCCTTGTTAGTTTAGAATAAAGTTTAACTGCTAGCTAAAAGTTTAAAACCAAGAAGGATAATATTAACAGGAGATATGAACGAAAGATTTGAACCATGATAAAACGCGACATGCACTACAAATTGAAGGTATGAAATTAAGTTAAATGAAAGCTCGTTTATTCACCATATGATGCTCGTTATGAGGTAATCATATAGGCTAGATACCGTGAGTTAACAAGGTCGTTTACATGCACGTGAGTGCACGGATATCGGTTAATTATTCAAATTACTGAAAAACACGGAGAAAACCGCAACCGCATCGTCATGTGTTTTTCTAAGATGTATGCAAACAGGGGAAATATCGCCAAACCAACAATTAATTTGACCAAAACCTCACAATACATCATCATTTGTATGCACAGATTGGATGCATTGTGTGTTGTAAGCTTTTCGTGGCGCTAGATGTCAGACAGATGCAAATGGCAAATACATACGATAGTGTAAAACGTGTATGGCGAACATTTGTTTTTTTCTGTCATTATAGATGCTAGTTTGGTGAAAGTTCACACTGAGTGCTTCAAATCATTCAGAAGAGATGCTGTTTTTAGGGCAGTTTATTAAAGAAGACCTGACATGGATGACTTCCAATGAGAAACGACTGCTAATACTTATATAAATTCATTACAGAAGGTAAGTTTATATATTTATACATATAAATCATTTTATTTGACATAACTGAACAGTTAACCAATCTTTTTAGTATATGTAGTTTTGTACATATTATTATTATTATTATTATTATTATTATTATTATTATTAATCTGGAAAGAAACTCACATGACCTGCTGCCAACTTTAATAAAAATATATTATCTTCTCATACATCGTTTTGCTATTGATGTCATATTAAATAGCAATCAAATTGATTACTATTTTGAAAATGTATAAATGAAGATTCATATTGTCTTGAGTGCTGTTTTTAATATAAAAAGAATGTTGAGTTTTCAGAGTCTTTATTGTCATTTTTGTGATAGGACCCTACCAGACTATATTTAAATACGGCATACCCATGAATTCTGGAACTGTTATTCCTTAACCCAGTTTGGAGGATAAGAGCTTACCAACTAGTTATGTGAGTACACACAGTACATTTGTACTGTACACTGTCTCTAACATGATTTATTATACTGAGATGATTTTGATTCAAATAACGGTTAAAACTGCACCCTTTTTGGTATTTTCTTGACTCTTTTTGTCTTTGAAAATCTGCAGAAATATGCTGAGGTGATGTATTGCAAAATAGCCAACATACAACAATATGGATGACCCTCTGTCTGGTCAACAGGAGTTTAAATATGGTAAGTGTACATGGGTTTGCTACTTTTACGGTTTTAAAGTTTAACTGTATACTCATGGTGTTTAAATTCTGTTTTGCTAGGACGGGACAGTGATGTGGCAGCTCTTCCCTGGCTCATTCACCTCTTTCCTTCATTTGTGAAAGGAGGAAAGACTGGAGAGGGTCAATGTGCAACTGAAGCTACTGATTGTGCTATGTAATTTTTTTAGTATTTTGTTCTAGTTATTTATTCAGCAGTTAGTTTGCTTGCATTGTTCACCCCATGTAAATGCATACAAGTTCATAAATACACATCAAATACATTCATCAAATACACTCTTTTAAAACACTTAGGT
The DNA here is from genome assembly GCF_030506205.2 of Paramisgurnus dabryanus. NCBI lineage: Eukaryota > Metazoa > Chordata > Actinopteri > Cypriniformes > Cobitidae > Paramisgurnus > Paramisgurnus dabryanus. Next base: position 26,145,878 of record NC_133343.1, on the reverse strand, counting down.
GATGAGCATCAATCCATGCTTTGAGGGGGATGAATCAGCACAGCCCTGCCTGCACTGCGTTGGGAACAGAAGTTGCATCCAGAATTTTTGCATCATTCTGGACCAAAAAGCCATTCCCTCCATGATGAAGACCACTGATGCAGCCTTCCACTACATCATGAGTAAAACAACTACAGAACTAAATACCAGGTTGGAACGTATTTAAGAAAAATGAAACGTCTTTTGAATTGAAATGTCTGTTTTGTTATGGATAAATCTTTAGTATTGTGAAGGATAAGCATTTCTGCCTGCCAGTAAGGTAATTGCAGTGTATTTTAATGTTCAAGTTTTGAGTAGGGTGGCTAATTTTTTTTAACTCTCATTTGATTTATTAAAGACCTTATAATAAGTGGTTTTCATGTCCCTGTGCTGTGGTATAAGATAACTTTCATTATTCCATACTGTATTCTGTATTCTAATTGTAGCTGAGGTATTTAAATAAGCAGTATTAAATGCAAAGTGTTGTGTGTATCAATGTAAATATTAAATGTGATGTACTTTAATAAAAAGAGGTTTTGCAATATTTCTTGTCATTTGTCTTTTATAGAAACAACCCATTATTAACAAAAGTGGCTATTAATCAGTATTTTAACACTTAACATTGTTGAATTCACATTACACTGGTGTTGACCTTAAATTAGGAGTGTTAATTTTTAACACTGTATTTCTGTGCCAACACCAGTGTAGTGTGGAAACAACAATGAATAGTGTTGAACAAAGTGTAAAATTTAACAATATTGAGTGTTAAATTAACATATAATGAGTGTTGTTAAATTAACACTACACTTTTGACTAAATTAACACAGTGTAGTGTGGACACATATACACACTTTTCCAGTGTTAAATTTGACACCCTGGGTGTTATTTTAACACCAGTGATTTTGCTGTGTACGGCATAGAGGCTACAATGTAGGTCCTATGCAGAACTATAATTCAACCTAGTCATAGTTAGACCTAACAAAGAGTTTCGGTATTTTTTCTATTTAAAACTTGACTCTTCTGTAGTTACATCGTGTACTAAGATCAACGGAAAATGTCATTTTTAATTTTTTTTAAGTCTTTGGTTGTTTTTTGCGCGATGCTAATGGTCTATTCAGATTCAATAATTTATGCTAAGCTATGCTAAAAATGGTACCGCCAGACCCGGAGATCGGCTGAATGGATTCCAAAATTGTAAAAATCAAATGTTTAACCCTAGGGGAGCTGGAAAATGAGCCTATTTTCAAAAAAAGTGGAGTGTCCCTTTAAATAAGTAGGTTAAATTATCTTCCAAAACAACGTTTTTTTACTTTATGCAGCATTATATTTGACAGTGTACACCTTTCTACCTAAAGAGTGCATATTAGTTCCTCAAAGATACATATTTGTATCAAATGTATAGATATACCTAAATATTGCATTTTAGGACATTTAAATATGGTATACCGTTCCAGTTATAGTTTTTGTTCTGGGAGTGCGTGGAAGAAAAAACATCATGAGCTTGGAATGACATAAAGGTGAGTGAAATATGAGAGAATTGTATTTAAAAAAAAGTAAAGTCCTAAAAATAGTAATATCCCGAATCTATGGAAAATTAGCGTAGCCTACTACTTTATGCAGAGATCCAGCTATTTAAAAAAAAATAAGAGACCCCAAAATGAACAATGCATATAATTTCTATTTAAAAATAGAAAAATAACTTATTGCTTGAAGTCTACTAGATTTATATGTAAAAAAAAACTTAAAAACACCTCTGACGTGCTTAATTTTAAAAGCATTAGTCTTTTGGAACTGATGTCTTGAATGGGTCCCATTAACCAGTATTTACTTTTCAACCGACATACTCTATTCATTAAAATGCTCATCCCTCCGTCTCTATGGTAACACAATTCTCAGAGATGCTGCTTAGAGAGTGAGAGAGAGAGAGAGAGTGTGTTTGTACATGTGTACTTCTTTGTGCGATTGTGTGTGTGTGTGTGTGTGTGTGTTAATTGTGCAAGTGCTCATTCTCCCAATGTCTGTGACAGATTATCACAGATGGAACATGTTGGACGTCACCTTAAGCGAGCCTGAAGCGTTTCCTTTACCAGAGCACTTACTCTTGGCTGTTGCACTGAATAATTCATCACAGACAGGTGAGACCTGCCCTTTTCTTCATATCTCCATCCATCTTCATCTTCAGTCCTACTCTTTTTGAGTACAAGAGAAGATCTCATTCATGTATTTGCGGTTATATATGAAGCAGTGATAGCTCTATGAGAATGCTATGTACGGCAGATAATCGATGGGGTGTAGAAAATGAATAAAAAACACTTTGCCAATAAGACAAACCAAAAAACTTGCCCACATTTAATAAAAAAACAAACATCTTTGTCCTCACTGTTTACTGAGCACATCTGTGGAAGGTAAACACATTAAAACTATGAAAGCACTTAGTTTTGGAAATAATTCAAAAAGTGGGCAAGCTGTGCTGCGTATTGATAACAGCTTTTGTGTCTGTGTGGTCTGTAGTGTTTGGCTGGTTCTAGTCTGAAAGCAGAACCAACTTATAATGTGACACCGGGATCTCATAAATGTGGGTCAGCAGAGGTCAAAGCTCACCCGAAGATGAGAAATCACACATATTTCAAAAAGATCAGTAGCAGCTGTTGAAAACAAACCAAATAAGCATCTCTAAGAAAATACGGTTTTGAACATAAAAAGATACGATTAAACTTAAATTGCATTAGGGTAATGCATTTCATAAATGCTTTTATCCAGTATGTGTGTTACCTTGGGATCGAACCCACAACATTTGAGCTGCTATCACAACCAAATGAGCTATAGAAACAATTGAGCTAAATCAAAGTTTGGCAATTACCCTTAAAGGGACATTCCACTTTTTTTGAAAATATGTTCATTTTCTAGCTCCCCTAGAGTTAAACATTTGATTTTTACCGTTTTGGAATCCATTCAGCCGATCTCTGGGTCTGGCGCTAGCACTTTTAGCATAGCTTAGCACAATCCATTGAATCTGATTAGACCATTAGCATCGCGCTAAAAAATAACTAAAGAGTTTCGATATTTTTCCTATTTAAAACTTGACTCTTCTGTAGTTACATCGTGTACCAAGACTGACAGAAAATTAAAAGCTGCGATTTTCTAGCAGATAGGAACTATACTCTCAAACTGGCGTAATAATTAGTGAATAATCAGTGACTTTGTAAGTGCTAGCATAAGTGCTAGCGCCAGACCCAGAGATCAGATTAATTGATTCCAAAACGTTAATGGCGCATTCACACGGGGCGTAAGCGTTAACGCTTAACGGAAGGCTTGTCTGAAGCGTGGCCAACAGCCAATCAGAGTGGCCGCTACACATGCTCGGTTCTTCCATAAACGTAATTGGCTGGCTCTGCCTAGGTTATTTGCATAAGGCGATCTGATTGGCTGACGCACGCGTTGCTGCTTGAAAAGTTGAGAAATGTTCAACTTCTGCCGCGAGCAACCACACTGACAGCGCGCCGACGGATCCACAATTCATTTCGCCAAAGCATGACATCACCAATTAAAAGTGAATGGGAAGCGTTAACGCTGACGCCCTGTGTGAATGCGCCGTAAGAATCAAATGTTTAACTCTAGGGGAGCTGGAAAATTTGCATATTTTCAAAAAAAAGTGGAATGTCCCTTTAAGACAAAAGTAGGTGTCCAATAAAATCAACTACGCCGATTACATTGTCTAACCATCCAAAGTAATTTTGCACACGCCGCTGTAATGCACCTATACGCACAAAATGTTTTTTTGCTGATGTGGGTTGAATTGTGTTAACTGGTCCCAATAGGGTCATGGGCATTAACACATGCAGGTGCACATATGTTCAATGTAAGCCATAGGCAGAAACCTGTCAGCCGTCTCACAGGTTGAAACGTCTGCTGCCGCATTAATATTGAACGGGCCCCCCTCTGCTGCTTGGTCCCATGCAAAGCCCTTCAGATATTAAGCCAAACCATCCCCCCACCCCCCCACACCATCACCATCAATCCCCTTGTGTTTTCCCAATAGTGAGGATCGGGGTGCCAGGGCTGATGAGGTGGTCGTGGCTTCATCATGACAGCAGGGGGAAGGGTTGTAGTTTTCCGCTGGGGAGCAATCAGCCTTCCTCCTCCAGTCAACAAAATGTCAAGTCTGAAAATCTCAATTAAAGTCTAATGTGAGCTAAAATAGCAGCAATTGGGTGATAATTGCGCCTGTGTTACGAGCGCTCGTATTTCCAGCTATTTAATTCTGCTTGATTAAGTAATGCATAAGCATGCAGCATCTAATGGTTAGGTGATGTTGTTGTCAGCGTACATTAACTGATTATGCCACAAGAAAAAAGCACACCATTGATCCCAGGTTTGAATCATAGACACAGATGGTTCAGGTTAGAGGTTGCCTGTTAATTGGTTGATTTTTAGGGTGGGTGAGCTAGCTATTGATCATTTTTGTCAGTTGTTTCTGTAGTTCCCATAGTGGTGAGACATAACACACTGATAAAAGGCCCAAAATAAATCTGTGCCCATAGAAACCTGGAGGAAGGTTGGCAGGTATCCCCTACATTACATCCATCTTTCGCAGAGTTTTTTTCCTACAGTATGTTAACTTATAAAGCATTATTCTACAGTGAACATCCATTCATACAGTAAAGACATGACAAAGCAGTCCTATGCTGAACACGACATAGACTAGTACAACATGAATGCATTAACAATGCTAGTTACAGTTTAATACAGTACTTAAGTAGTCTAATAAAAGTTTGTTGACATGCTGCATGCATTACTTATTGTATAGTCAATTTAATGTGAAATGGGGACAATCAAAATCAAATTGTGACCAAAATATAATGCCATTTTAATTTGTTTACTGTTATCAATATAAGTACTACTACCAGTTTCATTAAATACATTTAATGTGTTTATATTTGCTTTATTTATCACATAAAAGATAAAATGCAAAAAATGTGAAAAACTGCGTTTGAAGTTGGGACTGCTTTTTGGGGACCTTTGCGAATAAACAAATTTTAAAGTCTAACTTAGTATTTTACATTTTGTTTAAGTGAAATTCCACTTTAACATATCAAGGTAATGAAAGCAACTTTTTATAAGCAATTTCATAACCATTGTTGTTTTATAAGCAACTTTCAAAATTTGAAACCACTTGTAATGCAAATTTTTAATTAAAATGTAAACCCTTAACTTTGGTGTGGCCAAATTTTTAACGTAACAATTAACAAATTTAACGTAAAAATAAAACGATTATAGCTTATTCTAAATTTAAAATAATCTTGAGAAACTATATATAGTTTCATGTTTCATCACCATTTTGCCGAAAGAATGGTGTAAGTAATTTCCTTGGATAGTTTTAAGAAGGTATATTTCAAAACCGTTTTGCAGTAATGATAATTCAGTGACAGTAATGTATTAATTTGTGACAAGTGTATGCAGCAAACCAATGACACCTAGTGGCCTCTGTTGGTAAAACCACTAAAAGTGTGACAAAAACTAAATTTTTGTTGATTCTGAAATTTTAGCATTTTGGAAATGAAAAAGTATTATTTTATATTTTTAAATTTACTTTATTATTTAATTTAATTTAAAATAAACAACCCCAGATACGTAATTGATAAACTTTAAAAAAAGAGTCCAATTGGACTCTAAAAAGTTTGAGAATCACTGATTTAGAAGCCTAATCTAGGGCTTCTAGGCTAGCGGTTCTCAAACTTTTTCGGCGTGCGGCCCCTTTTGTGTATGCCCACCCTTCCCCCAAAGAAAATGTATAACATAAAACATTGTAAAACGTAACATTATTATTAAACAAAACATATAAAATTATACAACATATTGCTGTTGGATAGTAGCCTTTTGTTTTTGAAGTTTAATTACACAGAATTTTTAATACATTCATGTATTTTATAAAATGGCATAAAACTGGGGCCCCCTGTCACCCTCTCTCGGCCCCTCTGGTGGCTACGTCCCCCAGTTTGGGAAACACTGTTCTACATCGAAAAATGCCAATGAGTTATATAAATTTAAAGTTGCACATCACCTTTTCCCCCAATCCAAAAAAGTACATATTTATTTACAGCGCGATGCCCTAAATTTTGACCTTATTTTTTGTTGTGTGAATATGTTATAAAAGGAAAGGGTCCCCCATTTATGCTTTGGTTCTCAAACCTCCGACCTCCAAATGGTCAGATGGCTATAGTTCCGGCCAAAGGAATGTTTCAGAACACCTTTTTTAGGCTGTGGTATGTATAATGAATATTGCCATGCTGCTAATAGGGCAGAAGTCTTCGATGACGATAGTGAGGGCTAATGGGAGCTGACAGCAGAGAGCTGCCTGATGTCCTCAGTGGCCAAAAACAGTCAGCTCACATTTACACTGATGACAGCTGATTAGAGGAACACCAACCATTGACTGACAGGGAAACTAAGAGGAAGAGAGAAACAGACATAGATGCTGCTTTTATTTTTTTATAAAGATAAAAAGGCCTTAAAGAAATAGGCTAGCTTACCAAAAATAAGTTTTGTCATTATTTAGTCATCTCATGTCATTTCACAACCATATGCCTTTTTACATTAAACACAGAAGGTGATTTTGAAAAAGTTACCCTGGATACTCTTCAATATAAGAGTGAGCTGGGGGTGTCAAACAAAAACACTTCAAGCATCACATATCCAGATAGTAGTCTAGCCCCTTAAAGTTCCAACCGTGGGAGGAACATTGCATTATTTGACAGAAAACTTCGTGACATACAACTCAAAATCAAAAAGCTAAACGTCACATAACTTTGGAATGCTGAGATTCTTGTGATTCGAACGATGTAGACCGTTTTAAGATACAATCAACACAGCAGGTACAATTAGCTTGTGTGATGTGGATGAAACAAATTCTAACTTACTTGGGCTACCATAAACTACTATTAATACAGCTACTGTAAATTGCAGTTACCATAGACTAACCCTAATACATATCCTAACCCTTACAGAATCCTATGCATTCCAGACAGCAGGCGACTCCAGACCAGATCCACGCCAAAGCCAGCAGTTCTGGTGTGGATCTGGCCTGGAGTTGTCTGCTGTCTTGGTTAATAATAATAATAGAAAAAAAGAGTACCATGAAGCATAAAAAAACATTGCTTGCTCAAATAAGGGCATCAAAAAGTCCTTAAAAGCTAAATTTTGTCACTTCTGGGGAAGTTGAATTAAATATGTAGACACACACATACACACTAATCAATGTTTAGAAAGTCTTTATCAGCCACAGTACGTAGGCAGGAAATCACGCATGACACAGATATACACATGCAAACAGCATACACATTGGAATAGATAAACCCATATGGCAAAAAAAAAAAATATATATATATATATATATATATATATATATATATATATATATATATATATATATATATATATATATATATATATATATTTAATTATTCATTTATTATTAGATAATTTTTGAAAAATATTTTGGAATATGTTTACAAAAATATATATTTTTATATTTTAAAAATAATTGCATTTTAAAGCATTAAAAATATATTTTGCCCTCCATGTACAGTATTTCAATTCAAGGAAATATATTCATGTCGCATTGGAAGAAAAACTTAATATTACGAACCTGTAAACATAACAAAAAGGTTTAAAAAGATGAAAATTAAATACATTTCCAACTTCACAAATATACTTTATAAAATTAACTTGTATTTAGCATATATTTAAAATATATTTTGGCAAAGAATAATTTTTTTCCAAATGGGATGTAAAATTAGAAGTGTATTTGCTTGCCCTTGAAATACGTATATAGGTTAAACTAAATATATTTCCAAATTCAAAAATATATTCAATTGAGCATTACTTTCTACAAAATGTATTTAGCATATATGTAAAATATATTTTTGCCCAGAGAATTTTTATTTTTTATTTTTTTGCAGTATGAATAGCGGATGACAGCAGATCTCCAAAGCAGCTACAAAACTAATATAAAATTAGGTATTAAGATGGATGAAACATACCACATCATTATACGTTTCTTTTATAATCGCATATTGTCTCAGTTCATGCTCAGAAAAGCTTTCGGAAAGTATGTAATAATAGTTTACATGAGGTATTTGATTATACAGAAGAGAGAAGTTAATGTGTGTGAATAGGAAGGTTATGCAAGCATGAAGATTCAGATGTGTGAAATGACGCTAATGCACCTCATGCATCAGCTAATGCCAAATTAAAGGTGTAAATTAAAGTTCTAGCTGTAAAATAAAAAGAGCTTCTGCTGTCAGATTGTTTTGCAACACATCATTTGAACTAAAGTCTAAGTAAAGCCTTTGGTGTTCAGATATAAGATGATTATTGATTAAAGAACAAGATCCTCTTTTAGGTCATTCCTGTAAAGCACTTAAAAAAAGTAATATGATTGTGTTAAAACAATTTTAACTTGAGAACACTTTCACACTTTTTTCACTTTCAGAACAAAGATGTTAGAAAGGAAAAGATAAGAAATACTTGACACATTTATAAGAAAATGTGGAAGTTTTTGGTTTTGGAATCACCTGGAAACCAAACTAAAAAGGCAATATGTATCAAAGTGGTGAGATCAACATTTACAGCATTTAAAACTAATTTTTGTAAAAAAGAAAAACTTTTAATATGATTTTCATCTTTTGAAAATTTTATTCAACTGCATAGAAATGTATGAGGGGGAGGTGGGCATTTTTGATTGACATCTATCTGTCTATCTAAACCTGACCTGCACACCTATTTTAATGAGCTCCATACCATATGATGGTTATCACAAATAAAGACCATATGCATGTGTCCACTGATCTGCAGTCCTCTTGAAGTAATTGTGTGCATGTGTTTGTGAGTTTAAATATCTGTGGAAATGCAGTTACTGAAGACAGACAAGCATCTGTCTAAACATTTTACGGACATGTTTTTATACAGTATATCTGCATTAAGCACTATTTGTGAGAATTGTTATATATGTGGGCCTGATCCGTAAAAAATGTGCAGTTGAGTGTGTGTATGTGTGTGTCACCTCATCAGTCAAAAGCTCATCAGTCAACCTCATTATTACCCCATCTGTCTGATTGAAAATTAGCATGTCAATTTTAATATGCTTTCTCGCCCCCAGTAGCGTCTTACCTATATGTTTTATGCTAATGTTGTCATGTGACCGTGTGCTAGCTGTTTTATTAAACATTATTTTAAAATGCAAACTCATTTAAAATCAAAAAGGATCATCGTAACTAAATATTAATAATGCAACGTTGTTAACCTTCACCCTTGTACCGCTGAGAGTAATGAGTATAAGGTCAGATAAGGTTACAATTCTGAAACTTTTTGGCTTGTGTAGCAGAAATGTTGCTCAGGTATGGAGGTTTTAATTGTCTCATGTTTGGAAAAGGTCTTATGGTCAGATATTTGGACTGTTTCATAAAGGACAACGCACATGTGTGCATACTGGTATTTATTTAGTATTCAGAAATATATACTGTATAAGATATGTTTTGATATTTAAAGCAAACAGGATCAAGGCTTTAAGGTGACATATTATGAAAATCTGACTTTTTCCATGTTTAAGTGCTATAATTGGGTCCCAGTGCTTCTATCAACTTAGAAAATGCGCAAAAGATCAACCCAGTAACTTAGTTTTGGTAAATTCTCTGCAAGCATGTGAAAAAATAGCTCATTGAAATCTGGCTCCCCTTGTGATGTCAGAAGGGGATAATACCGCCTCCTAATCTGCACTATCCAACCACAGCACTCCCATTTAGTGCAGAGATCAGTTCATTTGCATTTAAAAGGACTCACTCCAAAAACAGCACATTTTTGCTGTGGCAATTTTAACGTGCTATAATTAATGATCTATATGGATCTATACTTTATATACGTACTCTGGGAACACCAAAGATTTATTTTACATCTTTAAAAAGTATTGGAAAATGTCCCCTTCAATAGTAAATTACATGATTTTTTTAAAACTTTTATAGCCTGCCGTGCATGACAAATTGCAGCTATAATCACTATTTCTTTGACACAGGAGTTTTTCATTTTATAACTCTATAACTGTTGAAATCGAAGCTTGATTTTTGTTACTTAAGTAGGTTAAAGATGTGGAACACATTGCAACCAATCACAAGCATTCCTGAAGGATTATTAAAAGGGCAAGTGTGACATCACTGTAAGATCAGAGCCACATGTTGTGTTTTTTGGTGTTTAATCCGAACCGCAGTGAGATCCACACACACACACACACACACATGCACCAGATGAGAGCTCCACTCATACTGAGAGCTGACATCTGGGAAGGAGAAAACATGTGCAATGAAAACATGCGTTCTGTAAGAAATTCCTGAAACAGATGCGTGAACATTGTCATGTCAGCCATCATGTTAAACAGGACGGCTATCAAACAAGGCTGCTATTCGACTCTACCAACATTTATCATGTTTCTTTCATCTTATAATGTTTTATTCATGCATTTGGCAGATGTTTTTATCCAAAGTGACTTTATTAAAGCACATAATTCTTCTTTATTAATTTGTGTGTTTCTTGCACTGTAAAAAAAGTTAAAACAACTTGGTTTTCCAGGTCAATTCAACTTATTATTTTAAGCTTTGGATTGTGAAAAGTTGACAAAGCTTATAAAATCAAATTGAAACTGTTTACCTTAAAGTTAAAATAACATAAAAATATATGTTGATTTGACAAAAATGGATTGAGCCCATGGCTTTTGCGTTGCTAATGCAATGCTGTACAAAGCTGCAGGTACAGCTTTATCTTAGTTTTATAAATTTTTATATTAATGCTTGTGCTTTAAAGGATTAGTCCATTTTCTTAAAAAAATCCAGATAATTTATTCACCACCATGTCATCCAAAATGTTGATGTCTTTCTTTGTTCAGTCGAGAAGAAATTATGTTTTTTGAGGAAAACATTCCAGGATTTTTCTCATTTTAATGGACTTTAATGGACCCCAACACTTAACAGTTTTAATGCAGTTTAAAATTGCAATTTCAACGCAGCTTCAAAGGACCCTAAACGATCCCAAATGAGGCATAAGGGTCTTATCTAGCAAAACGATAAAAAATATATACTTTTAATACACAACTTCTCTTCTTCCTCCGGCTGTGTGATGAGCCACCACAACCTCACGTAATTGCGTAATGACGCAAAAGGTCACGTGTTACAAATATGAAACGCACATTTGCGGGGAATTTTAAACAATAAACTGACACAAAGACATTAATTAGCATCATTCAACATACAACTACGTCAGAACGGCCCTCTTTCTCCACATGGGGCATAGTTTCGATACATCATTCGTGACCTCTTGACGAGATGACGTATTACAGGACCCGAGGAAGACAAGAAGTTGTGGTTTAAAAGTGCATATTTTTTATTTTTCTTGCCAAAAATGACAGTCGTTTCGCTAGATAAGACCCTTATGCCTTGTTTGGGATCGTTTAGAGTCCTTTGACACTGCAATTTTAAACTGCATTTAAACTGTTAAGTGTTGGGGTCCATTAAAGTCCATTAAAATGAGAAAAAACCTGAAATGTTTTCCTCAAAAAACATAATTTCTTCTCGACTGAACAACAAAGAAAGACATCAACATTTTAGATGACATGGTGGTGAGTAAATTATCTGGATTTTTAAGAAAATGGACTAATCCTTTAAATTAGGTCTTATTTAAATGTGTGTCTCAGCTTTTTTTGTGATTTATGCAATGAACAAACAAGAGGTGCTTGAGTGCCTATTTTTCTTTTGTTCATTAACATTATGTACATATCAACATATTTTTTTATGTTACGTTAGCTAAGAAATTAAGGTAAACAATTTCAACTTGATTTTTTAAGTTATGTCAACTTATCACAAGTCAAAACTTATAAAAAAATAGTAGGTTGAATTGACTAGCATAACCAAGTTGCTTAGACTTTTTTTACAGTGTATGTTTGCATACATGTCACCACTTTAAACATTTAAATTCATTTATTTACCAGATGCTTTTATCCAAATGAAAAACATTTATACAAATGAAAAACTTTATTTTATTACAAATCAGAAAAAGAAAGCAGGATATTTTACGCCCTAACGTGTATAGATCACTGCTTCATATGGGTTGAATAAGTTATAACTATATAATGGCATAATTGGATCAATTGGTCAAAGCTATTTCAGAAGTACACAGAGACACAAAACCACTTTATATCATTGCATTTGTGATATATGAAGCCTTAAATCCACCACATGAAGGCGGATTAAGTGTTGGTAATCCAGAGGGATTTAAACATGATCAGATGTGGCCTGGTAATTCAAGGATCTGTGTGTGAAAGTCAATGTTACTTATGTAAATATCAGATTCCAGCAAGAGTAACATAAATGTCAGCATTTTTGAACTTTAACTACAAATTTTTTTTTAGCTTTTGCTATAATGTCCTGCAACCTGAAATCTGTTTGAGTCGAATAAAATTCGTAGACGTGTTGTAGATAATCTGCTCTTAGGCGTTAGGCGAAGCAGCTTTATAAAATGGACATTTTAAAATAGGTAGGATGTATACACTCGCAAAGACCTCTATCATGCATGCAAACTGCAATAAAATCTCTGATCTGCATTGACCCACATCAACGCTTTCTGATTTTTTACTTGTTATTCTCATTTGACTGATGTAAGGGAATTGGTATTTTTCATAATTCCTAAAAGTACAGGTGCTTCATGATGTTACACAAAATGTTCGATTATCAAAACATTTGAAAGATAAGGTCCCCCTATTTAATAATACAGCACAATTTTATAATTTATAGCAAATTATTTCACGGACCCCTTGACTATGGATTGCGGACAACCAGGTGTCCACTTTGAGAACCTCTGCTTTAAAGAACACTTCACTGAATGGTTCTTTGAGGAACCAATGGTTCTTTTATTGCAATGCTGTGAAGAATACTGTCGGGCCATTTGTTTCCATGCCCTAAAAATGATCCATGCAACCATTTTTTTTAAACCATCACCTACACTCAGAATCCTTCATGCTTTCAACCCATTTCCTCTGGTCACCAAAGCATTAGATTTTGTATATTCAGTACACGGTTCAGAGTTGGAGCATGTCTCCTCAGTTACTCATCCGAATACAGTTTGTCTGTGGTTTTCTGGGCGGCGAGTAGGCGTTTGAGGTGGGATTCGTACAGCCGAGACTGACAGGACGATGGTTACACAACTCTGCAGGCCACGGGATGCGAAGAGAAAGGCTTTTTCTGACAGCGAGCCATTTTGCAAACGAAAACCACTTTTGTTATTCGCGGGACACCTCAGTTTGTAACAGCCGTGATTGGATCCATATGTGACCGCTAAAGGAAAGCTGATGGATTTAGTTATGGGAAAGAGCAACATTTTGCGATGCTCGGTGCAGTGTTACTGTATATACTGTACAAACTGGATTGTAGGCTGTCACAAAACCAGCATGAAAACCATATACAAATTTAATTAAACTACGGCGGCTTTTGACATGAGAAATGAAAATTCTGTCATGCTGTTCCAAACCTGAATCAGTTTGTTTATTTAGTTGAACACAAAAGAAGATTGTTTGTACACAGTTTCCATTCCAAAATATCTTATTTTGTTTTAAACAGACTAAAGAAACTCATACAGGTTTAGTACAACATGAGAGTGAGTAAATGATGACAGAATTTTCATTTTTTACACATTGAACAACACAAGTGCATGACAATCTGTATGTTTTTTATAAGGCGGCTAATTCGTATCGTGTACGTTTTGGTATGATTTGCTTTTGACCCTGTGACTTTGGTTAGGGGCGGGGTTAGGGTATCATCATTGTTGCTTTCTAACAATCATGCACTTTAGTATGGTTCACCTCATACGAAATTATATGAATTAGCCACCTTATAAAATACATTTGGATCAGGTTGGAATAAAAGATGCACCGCGCAAACAAAGGTAAAATAATCCTATAAACTGCACAGATCTGAAGTGTTACTGTGCATTTACACCAGACGCGGAAGAGGCGCGTAAATTGCAGAGTGAACATTTTGTATTTACTTGCTTCATTCGCGCATGAAATTCTAGTCATTCGAGACATTCATTTGTAAATTCGCATCATGGGAGGGGCTTATATAGTTCAAATTATGTAAATTTACCAGATTGTTCGACCTCTCCATTCACTTTCTTCTAATCAAGATCCTTTTAATTCCTGTAAAGGTACGAAGGTGTCTTGTGTAGCAGTGATGATTGTCCTGCATTTTTGTTTTTCTGCTTCCGCTCACTTCCTGTAATCACGTCACTGCTAGCTCCTGATTGGTTAACGCCAGCGCGAATATCCGCTAAAGTTCAGATTATGTGACGCGCCATCTGCGCTGCTCCTTCTGCGCGGAATGCGCCATCTACACGGCGCCATTCGCGCTTAACGTGCCGCATGAATGCCTATTTGCGTCTTTGCATTGACTTAACATATAAATCATTCACGCTTGCCGCCTCTTCCGCGTCTGGTGTGAACACAGCATTAAAGGTTAGGATGCCTCTTCATAAACCTAATACTGTAATAGCTCATTTTTCCATACTTAAAATTGATTGTATAAAGTTTATTGTTAACTATTTTTTACATATGAACTTCATAATGTATCATACAGTAGCATTCACTAAAACTTACAGTACACTGTAAAAAAAATTGTTGCACTTAAAGGTGGTGTGTGTGAATTTTATTCTAAGGTAATAAAAACAATACAGTTTATTATGTAAGGTCTTTATATACCACTGATAATATAGTTATGTATATTATGTTGCATTTCTGTCAAGAGATCCACAATGTTACACAATGCACCTTTAAATGTTTAAGTTTAATTAACTTAAAATTAAATAATTTAGTAAATTTAAGCTTTATTTTTATAATTCATAGCAACTCCTCACTAGTCAAGAAAGTTGAAATTAATTGTAAATGTAAGTTGATTAAATAAAAAAAACAATCCTTGCAACAAGGATTTTTCTTACAGAAAACTATGAACACAGATCTGATATTTTAAATCCACACAGGTACAATTGGGTGCCACTTTCTTAAATATAGCGCAGGACGTATTCAAGAAACATCAGTGACTAACTAGTTAAAATGTAAATTTCGGCTCATACTCCAAATCTGTTTACATGAATATGCAAATGAATGTTCAGTGAACCTCTAGTTTAAAACACTGTTACCAAACTAATTGAAAACAACAGTTAATTCAATTACAATCCAGCAGCCTGTTTGTCACCAGCCCGAGATAAAGGCAGCAGATCCCTTTCTGAGCTTTTGGAGGGGTAAACTAAAAATGCAGAAGTCCTCTGAAGTCCCTCGTCGCTTTGCTGTAGGTATACCTTATGACTTGTAGCTAAACACCACTATCTTTATCCTATTTAAATGCTAATGAACAGCAGGCTGGGATGTTGTAAGCGACGGAGGCTGTGCATATTAAATGTCTTATCTCAAGGCAAAAGGTAGCAGCTAGTGTGCAGTGACTGAGGTGTGAGTGCTTGATCAGTCATTGTATGCACAAGAGATGCACTGACCTGTGTATGTCTATGCAAACATGTGCATATGTGCAAACCTGTCTTGAAGAAAATTAGTCAGACGTAAAACCTACACAAAGAATGTATGTATAATCTTAATCATCACCATACATAACAGTTAAGACAACACAGTGTCAAATTGGTGGCTTTATGATAAGCTTGATTCATGTGTTCCTGTATTCAACTGTATGGGTTTGATCACAGGGAACACAAATATTGATAAAAAAAAAATCCAAAGCTTGAATGCACCAAAACTCACTGCATCTGCCAAATGCATAAATGTTACAAAATATTATTTTGTGGGGAAAACCCTGAAACGAAATGATATGATATTAATCCGAACTCATCATAGTTTATTCCCAACAGTAAATGGAAAGTTGAACATGGACAACTTTCCCATGACCTCAATCTCTCAAGTAACTACAAAGGAATTATGTCATTTCCTCCAATCCCACTTTTCTTTGATATTAAGTGATAAGTGGTTTTCCATTCTCTAATGTCCTACACAGGATCCATCCGTTTCTCCAGACATTTTTACTATTACATAGAGAATACTGTACAGTAAGACCATACCATCCCATCTGATTCTAACGCACATCATAAAAATCCCAAGAAATCTCCCTTGTTTTAAACGAAATTTAATTTGATATAAATTACCAAGCATCTGGTTGCACAATCATGGTATTAAAAGATAATCATAAATTAGATGAATGGTCATACAGTACAGAGCCACAGAAAATAACTTTTATTATTAATAAGTAGAATCTGCACAGCAATAACCAAACATTGCATGCATATTAAGACCACAAGCATATGCTATATAGATCATTATGAACTTGAGTAAATGTATATTTTTTGTAAAATAATGTAATGTGATCTGTTACTAAATCTAATGCGTAACAAACCTTCTTACTGAGTAAATTACAAATAAATCAAGCGTAATCCGTCTACCTGTGCGTATCACCAATGCATCTGCCCAAATGATATGAAATAGATTGATATATACTCACACACATGAACCTGCACTTAGACTGGCTGCTGATGCAGAGATAATGAAATGCTTTACAGAGCTGAGAGTGGTAATTGTCTCGGCTTGGTGTGTGAAAATCAAGGCCATTCTGTGTGTTTGTGTCATTGTTATCCTGGTTCACACCTGTTATCTGTTTCCTTTAGCCGAATGCAACCACACACATCACAGGATCTTAGAGTTCTGTATGCATTTTCTTAGTCCTATCATAAGATAATGTTGTTTGTTACATTTGGTTGTCATTCCCAAAACTTTGGCTTGCAGTGAGTCATTTTGGTTATCAAGACTATAGACTTCTGTCTGTTCCGGGAGTACACAAACACGCAGATTGACTTTGCTATGCTTCGCTAGCAGACAGTCTGGTGTTGAAAGAGAGAAATCTCTGTCTTATCTCCCCATCTTCATCTGTGCCTCTCCAATGGTCTCATCAGAGAGAGAGAGAGAGAGAGAGAGAGAGCGAGAGAGAGAGAGAGAGAGAGAGAGCAAACATTCCTGCATCAAAGAGAAAGTTAGGAGTGATTTATCAGTTATCACAAAAATGTTTAAATAGTTTTAAGTGGAACCCACATTTTATTGTTCTCCTGAGCAATATATGAAAAGCTCAGATGCAAATGCTGCCAAATGCCATGTCTGTCAAAAATGAAATAATGTTATTGACCAAATACACTAAACGTATACATTCATCAAATACTTTTACTTCAAATCAGCTCAATCAACATTAAATAACATCACATTTGCCCTAAATCGTTAGCGATAAACATTGTCTGCTAAGGTATATTTCGCATATTGAAGATGCTATCTGCTTGCACTATTTAATGTGCACTTCCGGTGTACGATACCTCAGAGTTGTCCTAGATGCAACGCGACGTGGTGCTGCGCTTCTCGTCCGGTGTGCGACCCCCTTTAAAGGGTTTTGCAGCAAAGGACAAATTTGTCAAATTCGTTAAATACCACAAACTAAAAATGGCTGGGTTATTTTAAACCCATAATGGGAAAATATTGGACAGAACATGTGCTAGGTTAAAAATGACCCTATACTTGGATAAAAATGACCCAATGTTGTATCAAGTATTGGGGGTAATGCATTACAAGTAACGTGCATTATGTAATAATATTACTTTTAACGAGTAAAGTAACGCATCACCTTTTGAATGTACACATTAATATTTGAGTTACATTTTCAAAAAATTAATGCAAGTTACTTTTTTAGTTTAATTTGTTTGATGTAAAAATGATGTACTGAATTAAACTAAATGTAGTCACATTATGCACCCCATGCATACACGCCTGTGTGGGAACAGTTTGAGTCAGAAACTGGGATGGCAGCTGAGCTCTACATTTTTGTGATGAAATATGCAATTTCTGAATGCAGAACTTTTCAGTCATAAAACACCTGCAAGGCCTGAAAGACATCAAGCCTCAGCCAAGAAAAAGTAACGCAAAAGTAACTTGAAACAAAAAAGTAACGTAAGCATTACTTTTCATGAAAAGTTACTAAGTAACACAATTAGTTACTTTTTTGGGAGTAACTTAATATTGTTATGCATTACTTTTAAAAGTAACTTTCCCCAACACTGGTTGTGTCCACATGGCTTAAAAATTACTCAGACATTTTTAGACTGCAATGAAATGACTAAATTGACATATGTGAAATTAAGGCATTTTAATTACTGACTGTTAACATTTTCTTTGTCATTAAATTGAAATTATTACATCCGTCTTCTCAGTCCAGATCACTTAGATCTAGCGACTCTGATTTATTATATGTTCCTAGAACCAGACCAGTGGCGTGTTTACCCACCACGCAAACCACGCAATTGCGTGGGGTCCCGCGGGCTTTGGGGGCCCCCTACTGGCCACAAGGTGTGCGAAAGTATGTTACGTGCGCGAGTAGGGATGTGCGAGTATGCACGCAGAAAAAAAATTGCACGCATCCTCACGAGGGCACATATATGAGCAAAACTCTACAGGAAAGCACACCTCTGCTTAGCGCGCACAAATGCAGGCACACAAGTGCTGGAATGAGCGCTCGCTCGACTCTCTCTGTGCTCTTGTAACTGCACAACATTCTCTCGATGGTCAAGTTTACTTTAAAGACTTTGGGATTCACACGTGTGATTGGTGGTTTGGTCTGATCAGTGACAACCATCTTTTGTTCCACACTCGTACAGGTATAAACATGATAAAGACACCACGCAGGGGTTTAAATCATGTCAATTAGTTTTTTTTAGTAAGATGTCAGACATCGAAGTTGCAGTATTAGTTACATTGCTTTAAATACATCCTATAAGACATTTGCAAGCAAAAGATATATCTGAGAGGGGCATGAAAATTTTTTAAACCAAGAATTTTTGTCATACCAAACTGTAACAATTTAGTGTTATTTTAAGCAGTGTAAAACAAAATAAACCCTGTTTATATACTTAATTCTATATACTGAATATTATTGTTGTGCAATTCAAATGAAAAACCTTGGGCAATGCTGGGCAATGCTGGAGAATGGGGGGCCCGGTTCTTGGACTTTGCTTAGGGCCCCCAAAATGGTAAACACACCACTGAACCAGACTTAAAAACAGGGGTTATCGCACTTTTGCGGTCATCTGACCAAAGTTATGGAATAGCTTCCAGCCTACACAAGATCCACCCAAACTTTGTGTCAGTTTTCAAATTTTACTTTTTTCCATGGTCTTCAATATCATTTGATTCATATTGATATTAGGCCTCTTTTGTTACAAGCTTTTTTAGATTTTTAATTTATTTATTTTTTATCTTCATTTTAATCTGTTTCTCCAGTTGTTTTTCCTTTTTTACCTTGTAAAGCACTTTGGTCAATTCCCATTGATTTTAAATGTGCTATATAAATAAACTTGTATTATATTATTGTATTGTATAACATAGGCTAAGAGTCTGATAAAATGCCAGTTTATAAGAAAACATGTCAGAGGAACTTAGCTCAGCATATGTTTTAAGTTATATTTAAACTTTTTAACCTCTTGTTGCTTACTGTTTTGTGTATAAAATAATGCTTACATATAATACATCTTTTATGATTTTTGTGTTGATTTTGCAATGAAATACTGAAATACTAAATTACATTCAGAAGGAATTGTTGCTTTTTGGTAGGCTAGTGAAAACAAAAAAAAATAAGATAGCAGCGAAATTGTAAAAGTAATTTTCAGTCAGCAGAGCATTGCAACACAGCCCGTCACTATCCACTGTCCAAATAAATCTTTCACAAACACACATTTTGTCTTTGTAACCTCAAAACTTATCCAATAAAAGAAAACGAATGGGCCGCTCTAATTCACAATTCTTTCAGGGAAGAGTCTTAATTATGGGTTTCTGAATTTGTGGTTTTGATGTTTGTTTGGTAATTCCTCTGTTTATTTGATGAATAGTCCTGACTGTCATTTCTTTGGTCAGGCAAGGCGCTAGCTGTTTGTGCAGACTTGCTTTAATGCTGTGCTGCTTTCCACAAATCATTGCACAAGCTTTCAACTTTTTACTTTGCTGTGTAAAATGCATGGGGTTTGAGAATGCATGGTGACAAAAAATGAACGTAAAAGCCTCACCGCATCTAAACGGATTAGTTTTTTTTTTACCCAAAAAGCCATAACAAATCTCATTTAATTCTTTAAAGGTATTTGCACTATTATTTCATTTTCAACAACAAAATACATTTCATTGTGGGGGAATCTATAGGGTATTTTCCTAGAATAAAAATGAGAGTTACAAAACTAGTGGCTGAAAATGTATTTTATCTTAACACTGGTGCCGTGTCCGCGTATCGCGTGGGCGTGGCCCGCCGTGAGTGAGCGCGCGAGACCAGCTATTCGTTTCCGCGCGATAATCCCGCGCAGTTATTGAAGACAAGCACTGATATAAAAAAACCGTTTTAGTTGTTTTCATTTTTTTTATCCCCGCGTATTTACAATAGGTATGATCGACTTTGTACGGTCCTCTGCATACCGTTAGGCGTATGACATCAAAGTACCTCGAGAGCGATTGGAAAGCTGTGCTCCGCGGTACTTTGATGTCATTTCCTGATACGTCTGCGCAGTGCCTCACGAAGTCGAACCCACCGGCATGCCATAGATAAATGGGAGTTACTTTTAAGGTAAGTCTCCGCCCAGGGGGAGTCACTGCGCTTTATCCACCTGCCAGACTCATTCAGTGACAGACAAGCATCGGACCCGATGAGAGCAACCACGCGTGGACAAAAACACACGGGATACGTTTAAAAACTCCAACGAGCACTTAACTGGCACGGGATCAGAGTCAAAAAGCAGGAGATTACAAGCAACTACTTTGTGGACACTTGCGTGCATTGCCTGGACGCGTTGCTTTTCTTTATGCGTTTGTTGGCGCTGGATTGCAAATGATTTGTTTGGGATACATAGGATAATTTATGACGGACGTGTTATAGGTAAGTTATCCGTTAATTTTATGCAGTTTATTTTGAGATAAATTAACATTTGGCAAATAAGGACATTTATTGAGAGTTTACTCGTCTTTAATCGATCACTTTATCCATCACTGCATAAATCTTGCTTTTCAGAAGATAAGCATATTTTTGCGTATTTTATAGCAGAGTTGTTATTTACAAATATGAAAGAGGGAGTGTGTGTGAGAGAGAGAGAGAACGAATGCATGTACCTATATATTTATATAATGTAGCCTATATCATGAACTTCATTTATCAACAGCAGCTGCAATTCCATTATGGCTCAATTAATACATACATACACATTATATTATATATAATGTACATACGTTTTCGTGTATACATTGCTGGTATGTAAAAAATGGAATGTCAGCTTGAAAGCACGTGTAACAAAAACATTTTAATTTGCACAAACATCTGATCCAAATAAATATGAATAAACAGATATATGAATAACTGTGTTTATGAATAACTGTAAATATCACAGCTGCCTGTCACAGTCGTGGTAAATATATCAGGAACTTTTTCAGCACATTCATATTTGTGCCTCCCTTCATTCCCACGTAGGACTGAATAAATCTCTTGCGGGTCTTTGGATAAAGCAATCATGCAGGGAGCCGGGACTTTGGTGCTGGGGACCCTTCTGGTTTCTGTGTTCTCAGCTGTCTCGGTCCACAGCAATCTTTTGTCTTCACTACCACCCGCCTCTGCTCCACGAGTCTCCCTGTCCTTCAAAGGTAGGGTGCATCTCCTCTGTTTGCTTAATATGTGAGAGAGATGAGATTTAGTGCGGTTCAAATGAACAAACAGAGATATATAAATACCTGGAGATGATATGATGGAGATGGCGTGGGGAGTACGCCTTATTATTTTTGTCCCCCATTGTTCCCGGAAAATCTGATGAATCTTGTGATGTTAACTTGTTGTGCATATTTAATGCACGTCCGTTAGATAATTTTTTTTCCCTAGCATATAGGTGCAATGCTTCTTTAATTGTGTTTGGTTGGCGTTTCTTCAGTTTTGGCTGATAAAGTGCTGAGCAAGCTACTTTCCTTCTTAGGTTACCTGTCTGTTTTACCTTTCTAGTTTCACAGTCTGCTGCCTGAACTAATTTTCCTTTTTATTGGCCGTTATTGTGTTTCTTTAATGGGTTTTTCTAACACTCCTTGAAGTGCAGTGTGCCAAACAGTGAGACCCAAATGCAAGGTTTGCTCATCATTCTGTGACTGTGAGTTTACCCATTCTGAGGGAATTGGTTTTCATGTTGGGTCTGTCGGGGTTTGCGCACGCCTCTTGCTTGGATAAGCAATGCAATTAGTTTTTAGTTCTGAAACAGTATTTCCCTTGGGATTCTCTGAATATTTGTGTTCTTGGTAGTTTCGCATTTTCCGGGACTGTGCATCCCTAATTTCTCCTTTATAGCAAAATGGTTTGAGCTTGGTGGAATAATGCCATGGGCATGGGTTCGATTCCCAAGGATCTATTTTGTTGAAAAAGGCCACTTACTGGGATATTGCTGAATGCAATTAAAAGCTTAATTGTAAACAAACATTAATGTGCCACTGCTTTAATTACATTTCCAGGCTAAAAAAGTCTAAACTGCTGGCTGTACAGCTTAAGTGTACATTTAAAATGCTGATACTGTATATGATTTTGCAATTATTAGTCTGGTTGGTTTCCCAGGACTCCGTGTCCAATGATAATGTGCTCCTGTCAATCACCAAAGACAATGAAACTTTTTTCTGCCAAGATAGACATTGGAGAACATACCTCATGCATGCACAAAACATGAGCTTTGAGCTGTCTGGAGATGATCAAAATACCATAGCGGAACTATTAATGAAAAAATTAAACGTCTGTTTTATGTAAAACATATTGGAAGCACATTAGATGAATTATGGTTAATACATCTGGCTCCTCATTTCTCTGTCCAACAGCTTTTACTTAAAACAGCAGGCATGTTCCTGCCCTGAAACTGAACGTCTTTGGCAAAAAAGTACATTTTGTTAAAGGCTTACATTTAGTTTTCCCACAAACAGCTTCAAGCTTAGCGGGATCCTGTTTTGGTTTTGTACTTGGTCTATGTCATTAGAAAATCATTATGACGGCTAGCCGAAAGCCAAGCTTTGCCCATAATCGTCTGGCTTTATGCCTTGAGGCAAGTCTTTGGGATATACAGGACATCCTGTTATATGTCTCTCTCAGTTACTTAAATATGAGCTACGACTGTTTATGTCATGAGGTCAGAAGGTGTTTGCTGCTGTAAGGGGTTGCATGAATGCTGAAGTGCTCGATAAGATTTATTAGTTGTTTAGAACATGACGGGTCAACTTTGAAAAACTTACAGCAGTTGCCGCAAAATCAAGGTTGCTTTAGCCTCAAGCCTAAATCTGATCGCCTGAGCCACATTTTGAAACCAATGTAGCTCATAATACACCACACCAGTGGTATTGACCAACTATAGGCTCTCTATCGCCATCTCTGTTTGAAGCATCAAATTGCAGGTTACTTTAAATTGCGTGGATTTACAGTACATTAAACATTACTCGTGAAATTGTTATTGTGAGTACTTATTTTATGCGGGCGGAAATTTTGAACACTGATATACTTGCTTAATAACTACATTTAGTTGATTTTAAACCAAATTTACAGCTTTTAATTGTTTATTACTGCAACAAGTTTACCATTGTTTGGTTACTGTAAACAACCAATTTTATTTACACTTAATAATTTGTAAACTTCTTGTAGTCCCAGTGTAATCAATAAAGCTTTCCAAACTGAGGTGGCCACCTGAGACCAAGCGTGCCACACAAGCCCTGAAAAGTGAAGCCAAAACGTCTCGATCGCCCCCAGTGACTGGTCCGAGTATAGGTCATAGACCCCGCCTCCCCCATGTTATTCAATGTGACTTGAGACCAACTAAACAATTTAATTACACTTCAGTTAAGTTTTTTTTAGTTAGTTATGAAATGCTATAAAACACTTGTGTCACGTCATGATTGACAGCTGTGAGATGCGCATTCTGCGAGGACGGGGCCTTGATTTTGCGGCTTTACTTCCTGCTCACTACTAAGCAGGACTGGTCCTGAAATCACTACTGCACAGACTCAATACCCAAGATGTCAGCGCCATATCGGGAAACAGGCGGCTTCACTTTTTACCAATGAAAGAGAGCGAATGGGTGTCGTACATTTTTTTTTACAGTCTATGCCTGAGACACAGTAGAGTATGATGTAGTTTTCTGCGTGGTGTAAATTTTTTTTTTGCTAAAATATTTAAATCGCCCTTTGGTGGCTAGCTGCAGTATACTTCATAAATCCCACCCTCTCCATGTAAACAAATGGACAGTGAGCCAAACTTATAAATCAAATCATACTTCACATACATTATTCCCAACGATGGTTTCTGTTGCATTAGTTATTTCTTATTATATTGATGTACTTTTAAGTGTTCGTTTTTTTCAAATAAGTTTGTGTGACAACTTGATTTGTGTGTTTGTGATTAAATGGAAAAATGGGCGGGGGCTTGATACAGCGGCGTCACCTCACGATCACTACCGCACAGACTCTGGTTCCGAATGACGTCATCGGCCATTGTTGAGATATTTTGACTTAATTTTTTTTTACAATGGAAGTCTATGGAGACCCGTCGTTCATTTTTTTTTACAGTCTATGTTCTCCATAAGTTCTCAGTAAAAACTAATAAATCTTTACTGGTTGGCTCATTTCTACAGTTATTTCTATAGCCATCAGCTATACCACCAGCTCTGCTCCCAATCTTTATGCAAAGATATAATTACTTTAATTTGCGATTATTGTTTCCATAAATATTACAACACTGCACGAGCCTGAAGAAAATATTGAGTTTCCTGCAGCCTTGGTGCCGTGTGTTAAGTAGTGCTGCTTTAGACAATATGTCATTTCATGCTTGGTCTGTGATGATTCGATGTAGCTTAAGGTCCTGTTTAAGAAAAAAAAAGGAAATTAATGCCTTTTAAAAGATCCTCCCTGGGGCAATTCAGGTAAAATGCTACAGTAAGAAACTCATACATTCACACACCCATACGCACATAGCGTGTCTCCTTCTTTCAGATAGATTCTTATTTTCCAGTACAAGCATGTAGGAAGGGCAGGGAATTCTGCCAGACAGAGTCGGTTTCCTTTCCGAGGGAGGACTTGGCTGCCTGTGATTGGTGTCGGTGAGTTAAGAGAGGAGATACTGGTGTCTTCTTGTGCCCTTTCACATTACAGACAGTCCAAGCCAGAAACACATCCCTTGAAGCCAATATAAATCATCTGTGTGAAGCTCAAGGTCTAGTAAACTGTATCAGACATGACATTCATCACTCGCTCATTTTGTATGAAAGATACTTTAAAATGTCCTGAGAAAAAAAGTTCTTTTATCCTTGTCGTACACGGCCGCCTTTTCATTTTAAATCATGCTATAAGGTAGCCCAGAAGACTTTTGGAGTCACATGACAGGCAAAGTTCCTCTCTTTGAGTGCCAGCCCTCACATAATTGATCTGTTTTGGACATGACAATGGATTTATAGGCATGTTTATGCATATCATATCACTGTACTGGTTAGGAAACCAAAAGCTGGTGCATGAAGGAATGCTGTGTGTCTAAAAAAGTGCCACGGGTAGCTATTGTTTGTGCACATTGTTTTAATATAAACTCCATCAGTAGATTCTCCGAAGAATTGCACGCTTGGAAAAATCTTCTCAGACACTTTAAAGCAACAATCTCAAGGTGCATCAAGAGACGTCAAGGTGGAGCGGACAGCAATGCATATTATTATCACAATTATATCAAGCATAGAAAGTGTTATGAAATGCTTCATCCATCCTTGTGGGTTTCATGGTTAAACACGTTTTTTCTTAAACAGCCCATCTGCTGTAGATGATAGTCTGTATGTAGTTTTTTATGGGAGATTGTAAAATCTCATTGACTCTGGTTAGAGAGCTTTCAGATGGCTTTCTTGACTACTACATTTCATGTACTGTAGCAGTAAAAAGTGCATTAGCTTTATTTGAAACGCTTGTTGTTATATGATACTCCAGTTGGCTTCACTGTTGGTCTTGAATGGCACAATCAATTATTTTAAAGGGATTTATGACCCTATCTGTGCAATTTGGGTGAAAGTCTTATAATCTAATGATGAGATTGACGCTCCTAAAATTTTATTTCAATCATTGATTTTACATTGAATTCAGTCTTTTGATAGTAAAGATATCTTTACATTAGATATGATAGTTTTATATAGAAAACGTGTAAATTGCAAAAAAAAGACTTTTCACAAACTGGGTCACATATACCTTGACCAGGACACAATATGTGTGCATGTGTGTGGGTGTCTAAGGTGTAGTCTATTTTTATCTTCAAACAAGCCCTAATAACAGCCTATTTAAGGGTGCCAGGGGCTAAGGTTATGACCCCAAAAAAAACAAGAGCAGGTCCTTTTCAAGGAGGTCCGTCCTCACTGTGTGGGAAAGAGTGAACAGATTCCTTATAAATGCTTGTTACGGTAATCTTCCACACCATTTAAAAGCATTTATCTGTTCTTGCTGTTTATTTCATCATTATTGAGAAACACCTGGATGCAATATATTCCGTGTGGGAAAAAACAGAAGAACTGAGACAAATATATCCAGATAGCCATATAGACTGTATAATACTGAGGTGAGACTATCATTTATTTGGAAATATTTAAAGTATAAAGAATATTATCTTGAAAACGTATCAAGAGTTTACATGCAAAACCCTCTAATTGCATCTATTTAACAAATTTGACCCCTTTTTCCTCAGAACCCTTTAAAAACCTACACTTTCAAAACAAGATACACTTTTTTTGGACAAGACATAGTAAACGGTTGCAAAATCACTTAGGATGCAACAAAAAACGGTGCAAAAGATAAAAGTAAGAATGTAGAAATTGAAACGGATTTTAAAAGAGACTAAAATACAATCAGTTTCGGGTTGCATTCAGGTCCAAGTACTCCCAAGGGACACAAGTTTGAATGTGATTTACAGTTACTTCGCACGCCATCATTCATCCAATTCATCTTCCGTGCACTTAGAGGACTTTGCTAAAACATTGACATGGAGTTTTGCTGAATCTGCCAGCAAACCGGTATTTCTGAATGGCTTGAGGCCAGGATTAAAGGGATAGTTCACCCAAAAATGAAAATTCTGTCATGTTGTTACAAACCTGTATAAATTTCTTTGTTCTGATGAACACGAAGGAAGATATTTTGAGATGTTTGTAACCAAACCATGCGTGGACCCCATTCACTTCCATAGTACGAAAAAAGAATACTGTGGAAGTAAATGGAGTCTACGAACGGTTTGGTGAACTATCCATTTAAGTGGATTCAAAGCGGGAGTATTTGATGAACGTATAATACGTGCCAAGAGCATTTGGTTAATATCATTTAGGGCTGGGCGATATGACCCAAAAAATTATCGAGAAAATGTTTTCCATATCAGTCGATATCGATAATTATCATGATAAATAACAAATCTTTACTCCTGTCAAATTTAAAGGCAAATTTTTGCTCCTGAATGAAAATTGTAAAAAACAGACAGTTAATAATGGTTTTAAACTACTTTTTATTCAGAACATGACAAATACAAATACTAAAATCTTGTTTTAATGCATCTGTATTAAATGTAAATCTATTTGTTATGAAATCAACACATTTCTGACACAAAAGCAGCAGACTACTGTCACTTTAAGACCCAAGACAGACTGCTTTAAGTTTCAATATACTGAGTAACAGCTGTTTATGTTCACTTAAACAAGAAAGAAAACTTAGTTCAGTGATCACGCGTGTGTTATACATATACGAGCTATACACGCTGATAAATGGATGTCAAGAGTGTCACGTTGCTGTGGGAGCGCACATACGCAAACACTGTATTCACTGCAGTGGTGGATCTGCTGCTTTTCCTCAGTTTCCTGAATTTGTGAATGTCCTGTAAATATACTTTTAAAGCTGTGCGGACGCAAGGCGGACGCTGAATGAAAGTAGGCTACAGTATACTGCACCTATTGTGTCTGCTGTGTTTGACGAACCCTGTTGCGCGTCCAACATTACACACAAGAAAATGTTTCCGCGCATTTGGATTCCGTGATTCCGTCCGCGTTATCCGCATCGCGAAAATCATAGGTCTCTACTAATAAATGAATAACTTGCCTCATCTTCCACTCCTTCAAGTCTAACTGACACTGTGATTGTAAACCAAGAGCGCGTGCCGCATCCGGAAGTGCTCGCGCAACATTACGCACAGTGCGTAAACATTATCGATCACTTATCGAACTTCCCTTATCGTTTTATCGGAAAAGTTTATATCGGTAAAATTATCGTTATCAAATTATCGCCCAGCACTAATATCATTATGATTTTATCCCATTTTTGACAGAGGTGGCATTTAGTGGCTTTTGCATCTGAGCTCCTTATATATATACATTTAAACTGAGAATATTTATTTTGAAAGCTATACATCTGAACTTGGATTTTTTTCCAATATAATATTGAGAATATTATCTAAAAAACATCTTCTGAACTAAGAATATTATCTTGAAAACTGCTATTAAAAACATTACTGGGTAAAGCTATTATTATAGTTTCTTTATAAAGCCATTACTTAGTACAGCTGTAGGTGATGTTTGCTGTCTTATGCGTTGTAGTGGCATTGCATTATTTTTCCATACCATTTAATAATTTTCTTTTAGTGCTTTTTTAATGGAAATGTGTTTGGCCTTAAGCGTGATATGTTTTCATATTAATGGAAGAGAGAGAGTGTATAAGTATAGTAGTAACATACAGTAACTTGAATTATTGTGAACTCAATACTTTGCACTTATGAGACAATTAAGTTCATCCTTTATGTTGTCTATACCTGGACTCTAACTGGGTCAATGGTAACACCAGAGAGTTTACTAAGTGCTTCCCTCTAAAACACACACACACACGAATACACACAGATAAAGAATGGAAAATCACGTGTAAGACAGAGACCCTAAGCAATCAATGTTTCTCTGAAAGGTGAACCTTCAACCTGCCAAGATGAGACTGTCTCTCACAATTTCACCTTAGAGACAAACTAACACCTTTACACACCATACAAATCAGTCAGGACAGTTACTTCACAGATGTCTTACCTGTGGTGCTGATGGGCAATTATTTGAAAAAGATTGGGTGTGTGCACCTCTGTATTTCTGGCCCAATCTTCAAGCCTTTGTATCAATTTTCCTTGATTCAACTAAATATTTGTTAGTCTTCTTCATTCAACCACGTTTCTCAAGCCCAGACGAGATCTTGTTTTGTAAGCGAAACCCTAGGGTGGTATCAAAACGGTATTAAAAACCAAAAGAGATCGAGGTCATCTAAAATGCATTATTTTGAGCCGTTCCCATGGGGCTTTCTCTAATGGAGCGCTTGGCAGAGAAATAAACTTAACCTCCTGACCCTACATCAGTTTCAGCTTCATACGAATCACTTAGAAAGGCTGCATGGGAAGTAGACAGGCAAAGTCTTGCTGTTCTTTGTTCTCTGTCCTTTTTAGTTTTTGCCAATGGTGATGTGATCACGTGATGTATTAACTTTATTATGGTATTTTAATTTCAAAATTAATGATATTCTCACTATACTAAAATTTGTGGTTTCATTTGAGAGCAGATTTTTGACTGTGATGCAGCAGATGCTCTCAGCGCGGCTTGTGTCAAAGTGTTGGTGTATCCCAGCATCTCATACTACTGTTCTGGATCTAAACCGTCACATTGAGAGAAGAGCTGAGGTGACAGCAGCAGGGCTAAATATAGAGACCCTGCACTCCGACACCCACCCTTACCTTCTCTTTTCAGTCTTCCTCTTTTCTGTCATTACAAAAAATACCATAGTAATACCATGTTTTTTTTTTTTTTTTTTTGGAAAAGCACCATGCCAATATTGTACTTTTTTGGAATTGGCAGATAGTGATACTACTGTGATCCCATGGTATTGTATTTGAAGTTATGAATATGAAGACAGTGTGATCCATATTCTTGCTTTCTATTCCATCTTTCCATCTATTTTCTTTTGCTACCATCAGTCAATAATTCCAAATATCTTGATTGTCATTCTCTTTTCTTTTCATTCTGTGTGCTCCCGGGGGAGGCGTCTAACATGCCACCCTCCCAAAGGAATGTGCAATCCCTGCCGTGAGGTGAGAAAGAGCGCAGACATTCGTTTTGGGTGAGGTCTGGGTCACAGCTCATCAGATGAGTCACACAGACAAGTGTGTGGGTTGGCGGACGTGTGTGTATGGCAGAAGGATGTTCATTTTAAGAAGCCGCACTGGGTCACACTTCTTATTTATAAAAGATGCCCTGTTGTGCTTGAGATTTTAATGATCAGCTTTATCTGAATGCATCTAACTTGATGTCAGAGATTGTCACATTTTCGGTCCAGGCCATGGGCTTCTGTGGTGTCTGTCAGCTTGTGATTTGCCTTCTCAAGAATGGATTAGAAAGGATAGTTCACCCAAATATGAAAATTCTCTTATAATTTATTCTAGAGTTGAACACAAACCAATCATTTTATATTAAAATGCCATCCTGATGAAGCTCCAAAAAGCACATCCTTCCGTCATTAACTCTTTCCCCGCCATTGAAGAACTTGTCAATTAAGAGAAAACGCTTCCCTGCCAATGAGGAGTATTTCCAGCAATCCATAATACCGCTATCTTGGGCAACCGGAAGTATTGCCCTAGGGCAAACAGCTGTATGTCTGTGTAAGTTTTAAGGATCGTTCTGAATCTGATCTTCATCAAAAATCCTTCAAAAAAATTATATTATTATCTTAGTTTTTTGCTCAAAATTTTGTGTTTTTGAAGAAACCTACCCTTATTTGAGAGAACTAATGAAGGTAGGATGAAACGATTAGTTTTTTTGTTTGTGATTTTGGAAGCAGAGGGTCTATTCTTTTTTTAATTTGATGTTTATATAGTTAAAGAAGAACATTTTCTTGTAGTCATTAAACTTTTGAAAATCATGAAAAATGCTGGCACTGCCTGGCAACTTTAAAAAAAATGCTGGCGGGGAAAGAGTTAATGTAATCCAAATCACTCCATTGGGTTAGTGTATGTCTTTATGTCAAGCAACATGATATGTTTGTGAAGGAAAACAATATTTTGAACGTATTTAATAATCAATATGTTGCATACAGTTTAGTGTGGTAAGTTTAAATATGTTGGCACGCCGTTAACTTGTGGAAAGTTGTTATATGCATGTTTCGTCGCAAGACGAATGTACATCTGGGATGGCTTGAGGGTGAAGTATAGTCCCATTTTTACACATTTGTGAAGGTCCGTGTCCGTACTTGTGACTCAAATTTCTTTATCAGAATAGTGTCAGAAATGTTTGTGCACCAGATTTTTGTAACCACGCATAAGTCGCGCATAAAGGAGATTGTAGTGTGTAGCACAGGAGATGCATTGCATTTTGTCACGATGCGCATGCATCGAACGTGTGTGTACAAGTACGAGTAAAGTAAACAACAGGGTTTCCCGCAGCACTTTTCAGTTCGGGCGGCCCACCTAAGCTGGGATACCCTACCACCTTAACTAGGTCTTACAAAAAAAAAATTCGCTGCACAAAAGGCCATCAAGTGCATCTCAGAGAATAGCGTGGACGCGCTTCACACCGTGAGCGGGCACGTGCCACATGGCTGAAATGATAGAAAGACATGGTCCGTCACTGTCTGGAGGATAACTAGCCTGTTGTTAAAACATTTAATTCATTAATAATCTAGTATGTGTTCATTTTCTGTCATAGTTTCTTCAAAATTTAGTTTTATTTGAGTGTTTTAAATAAAAATATTTTCATCATGACATGTACGCCCCTTTGATTGCCACGCCCCCGGCCCGCCCACCTGCACAACCCTACCACCTTAACTAACACATTTTCTGCGGAAAACCCTGAACGGTGTGTTTGACTGTGCACATATGTTCCCCTACACATAAAAAACAGACTATACTCTGGGCTTAACTATTGCTTTAAAGGGAAACTCCACTTTTTTAAAATATGCTCATTTTCCAGCTCCCCTAGAGCTAAATATTAGATTTTTACCATTTTGGAATCCATTCAGCCAATCTCCGAGTCTCCTGGCGTAATAATCAAGGACTTTGCTGCTGTAACATGGCTGCAGGAGGCGCAATGATATTACGCAGTGCTCGAAAATAGTCCCCTGCTATTGAAAGTAACCAAGGGGACTATTTTTGGGCAGTGCGTAATATATTACTACTCCTGCTGCAGCCATGTTACAGCTGCAAAGTCCTTGATTATTATGCCAGAATGAGAGTATAGTTCCTAGCCATATCTGTCTAGAAAACCTCAACTTTTAATTTTCTGTCGGTCTTAGTACACAATGTAACTACAGAAGAGTCAAGTTTTAAATAGGAAAAATATTAAAACTCTTTGGTTATTTTTTTGTGCGATGCTAATGGTCTAATCAAATTCAATGAATTGTGCTAAGCTATGCTAAAAATGGTACCGCCAGATCCGGAGATCAGCTGAATGGATTCCAAAATGGTAAAAATCAAATGTTTAACTCTAGGGGAGCTGGTAAATTTGCATATTTTCAAAAAAGTGGAGTGTCCCTTTAAGCAATTAGATTAGATTTAGGAGCTTGTGGAGATTTCCTGCTTTTCAGACAATGTCATAAAATGTTTTCAAATGTATTCGAAATTGCCAAGAAAGTCGGTACTTGAAAATACGAAAAGAAGATTTCTATACAAACTCAAATTGTATGCTATGCTATCCACATACACAAGTCTCTGTTTCTTTCTTTAAATAAATACCCACAGCACAGTTTGCTGTTATTGTCAGTAATGTAAAATCATTGTTACGCTCTACAGACATTTCAGCTGTCCTCACTTTTCGTTATCTCCCGTTGTACAACATGTCAAGAACAGCCGTACTAACAGCACTCACAGAACGGTCCTTGCTTGTCTCGCAACACTCATCTGCAGATTGTATGGTTTTAACTGCTTTATCATTACACTTTCTCATCTAACAAATCACAGTTGACTCTTTCCTGACACAATCACTCCCTTCATATTCTATTTTCAATCCATCTCTAGCTCTCATCACTGATACATTGTTAGCGTCAAAGACATCTAAGAGCGTCAAGATTGCAGATGGCTGTCTTGTTTAAAAACAGCCTTAGATCCAAAGGTTATCCGGTTTGGATAAACGCTTTGCACTGTCAGCCGTTTTGATGTGTTTTCTTTCTCGAGTGTAACATGAGGGATTTGGTAAGCTCGTGTGTGGAGAATCAAAACATTTTTCTATTACTGTTGGAGTGCGGCTTTGGGAAAAGGGGAAATCTTTTTCTCACTTTTCACAGTGAGAAAGAGACATGGTTAGTATTCTGCATGAGTGCTAGACAATGATTCCCTGTCTGTAGGCCATGCGTTTGTGTGATGGTTTCTTATGTGCCTGTCCCATGCTGATTGTGTTTTGGACAGAGGGAAATGTGCAAGACAGATTGAAAGTAACCAAGTGTATATATAGGGTCGACTGGGGTTAGTTGTCACACTTTTATTCTCAGGGTAGGTATATTTTTGAAATGTGACTTTTTATTGGCACATACATAAGGAGGACCTCTTGACTATATAAAACAATGACATTTTACACTGGATAAAGATTGTCACATATTGACCTTTGGTGACAACATGCCCCATACATGTGCATGTTATCATACTACTACTCATGTTGGCACAATAAGACCTGCCATTTAAAAAGTTGATGTACAAAATATGAAACTATTTTGGCCAACAACCTTTAAAATGTACTTAAGGCATTTGTCAACATTCCCAATCTGCCATTTATAAAAAGTTTAAAGGCATTTATCTTCTTCAATGTCAGTAAAATGGCATGACATTTTGGTGTCAATCAAGTCTCCTTCTTCTCCTACCTAATTGCTTTGAGTAGGAAGTGAAATATCCCTTTTGACTCGCCCTATTGTGCTCATTCACCACAAACAGAGAAAGAGAAAGACTGTGTGGTCCACCGTGATGCGATTCGGTCAGACATAGCAACATTCAGGTCTGTTGATAATGAGTGAATTCAATAGGCTTGACACCAGCAAGCTTTAGCGAACCCCAGACTTGGACCCTCGTGACCCATTTTGTGCAGTTAGGGGCGTCTGAGGACCAAGCTATAGTTCAGGGCTTGTTATTGAGATGCTTTGACATTGTAAACAGGGACAATGTTAACAGTTGCCGTTTAGGGTATGTTTATGCGATAACATTTTTTTATTTATTTTTTTTACACTCTTCGCATTATTTGACAAATAGTATTGTATGAAGAGGACAGGAAAGTACAGGGTGGAGAGAGGGGAATGGGACCGGCAAAGTACCCCAAGCCGGGACTCGAACTTGGGGCACCCAAAACGCTACATCAGGGCTCCAGACTAACTTTTTTCACTAGTAGCACAGTGGCCCCAACTGAAAATTTTAGGGGTGCAACCAGAAAATGTAGGTGCACACTACTTTCATTGCTACTGTGGTTACACATGCGGATACTGCCTACTAGCGGTCTGCCTGTGTAATTACACGTCGATGTTACGCTGTAGGACTTACACACAACTACTATAATGAGCCCTTTATGCATGATAGGAAAGTAGTTGGCGATGTCTGAACACGTAATACGCATTACGTTGCAGTTTTACAGTTTTCACAAATTTGCAATTTCGCAGTTTGCATGGGCACGATAATGATATGCTACCCTGGACCACAAAACCCATCTTAAGTCGCACGGCTATATTTGTTAAAAAAAGCAAAACATACATTGCTAATACATTAAAAATACAAAAATAAAATAATCGATTTTTCTTTTATGCCAAAAATTGTAGCAAAATTTCGATTAAAATTGACCAGAAACTCGCCTAAACTTCGCTTTAGTTTGGTTTATGTAAAAGCTTTCTTCCTCTATTCAGTCAACAATGTCATTACAGCAGTAAGTAAGTAGAGGGCGCTAAAACAAACCTTTTCATTATTAATATGCTTGGTGAAGACTTTATTTGGACTTTGAACTTTAAATGCGATTTTATCAATACAGTATTTAGACTTTTGCACTCTCAAGTTCTAGATTTTCAATTAGTTGTATATTGGCCAATGGCCATATTTGTCCTATTCTTACAAACCATACATCAATGGAAAGCTTTCAGATTTATAAATCTAACCACGGGTTTTGTGGTCCTGGGTCACACATTGTTTTTAAAATCTTGCAGATTCAAACCTCTGTTTAAAAGTATGCATTTTAAGGCCCCTAAAGTGCTGTTGTTTTATAATTAAATGGACAAAATGAATTAAAAGGTCTCATTTTTTTAGTGAAAATGGTGTTGTGTATACAGCCTCTTAGATGCAAGACACACAGTAATGAAATTTTAAGGGAAGAATTGTCCCTAAAATGAAATTTCTATCCTCATTGCTGTAACCTTATTTTAAATGGTCACCACTCACCAGGTTGGAAAGTTTATGAGTGAATTACAAAGTAATTTTCTGTCTGTTTCTCAAGGTTATTGTATGACTTCAGATGACTATAGTTATATGGATTGTTTATTTAATTTTTTATTTTTTGTTATTTTAGTTGATGATATGTGTGATTTAGACATTGTGTGGCTAAATAAACAATGACCACATTTGTATTTTAGGGTGAACTGAGATTATTGTGATCCACACTGTCAGAGAAAGAACAGAAGGTTGTATTTTATTATTCATCTCATGAAGTATATGTTCATCCACTCGTTTCTTCCCATCAACAAAGACAATGCCTTCCTGTCGTGCATCTGCTGGTTTGGTTGCCATGGTAGCAGTTCTTTGTTACCTGTCGCTGCGTTATGGCAGATTTCACCTGTCATTTTATCGCTGTGCTTTTGTGCATCCAGTTTCAGGAAACCATTCAATTAAGATCTCATCGATCTAATGGAAGTGACTTTATAGTATAGCCATATGAGTGGCAGCAGATATAGCAGTTTCAGTCTGTACTCTTGCTGGACCGCGTAATGACAAGTTATTAGATTCCCTAACACACAAACAAAAACCCACAGAAAGATATTATTCTCCCTCCAGATGTGTTTTGGGTGTGGGAGTTACCGCCTTGAGGTTACTAGACAGGCTTGACCTCAGGAGGGGCGCGAGGTCAAGGGTTCCTCTCCTTTCGTGTTGTTTTAGACTGCCCCCATTTATTACCATCTGTCAGTCAGGCACGGACTCTAATGCCGCGGCAGTACTCAGACAATGACCCGTTTTGACACACCACAGCATCGCGATGGGGTGGAAGCAGAGGGGGAGCTGGCCAATCAGAATGCAGGGATGGAAAGAACAAAATGTGAATTCACAACAGGGGTTACAGGGTGGTAAAAGGAAAAATTTGTCCGTCACCGACTGCCGTGAATTTAAAGGACAGTGAAGGACACAAGGGAACTAAAGCAGGGATAATGTATAAACCAGTAGATGTGAAAGGAAGACAATTGGAAGAGTTAATGCTTATGGTTAAAGTATGTTTGACATCTCAGGGACCTCAATGCTTTATGCATAAAAATAGTAAAAGTAATTTATTTTCCCTATTCCATATTTTTTTGTGCTCCTCTGATCTGAACCCCCAGAAGACTACACAACAAAGTAGTTTTGAAAGGGTACCACCCTTGTGACTACCATGTTATCACTACAGTAAAGCCCTTTTCACACAGAGATTGTGGAAAATACACGAAAAATGCATCTGGGATTTTTGGTTAATTCACGCTGCCAATGATTTTCCGGAATCTGTGCGTGCATTCACACACATACTGTAAAAATCCTGTAAAGACGTGACGTATTTAAAGTTCTGCATTTGGCAGGTTTTTCCACAGCGTCTAAAGTTTGCTCATTATCTCTCGAGAAACCGCACGCGTGCATTTTTTGTTTATAAGATCATAAGGAGAGCGTGATCCTGCTGATCTAAGCTTCAAAGCCAATAGTGAGGAGCTCCCTAATATCTGCTTCAGTCCAGTTTGCCGACACTTCTCGTTGTGAATGTTGCTCTGCGTTTAAATCCCTGTGTCAAAGAAAAGTTTTTGTTGCGATGACACGCGCGTCCTCACTACGGCACCCCCCTTACGGCATTGTTTCTGCCTCTTGTTCAAACAAAATGCTTTCCGTGAATGTTACGGCAATGTTACTAGGTCCTCTTTATGGGAGCGATCCCAAAACATTTACGGGACGCGTTTGTGTTCACAACAAGCCAATTTTAGTGCTGTGTGAATGAGGTTTCAGTATAGCATAAGGGGGCGTGCACACCAAAGTAGGGCTGTAACAATATATCGCGTGTCCCATTAAAAAGACCTGTCTAAAATCGATTCTGAATCGCAAGACTGCGATTTTGTGTTTCATGCGCAGCTTGTGCGTGTACTATGGCGTTTTGGTCAGTAAGAAGTCCTTATCAATCTAAAATCGTTATGAGTCGGAGTCGTTTATAAGGTGCATTTAGAAAAGCAACACTTGTTAAACAAAATCATTCAATTATCATTCTATTATCATGAAAATAGCTGAAACAATCTGAAGAACAGCAATATAAATATTCTTCTAGATAGTGATGGTCGTTTTCGAAGCACTGCTTCATGAGGCTTCGAAACATTTACGAATCTTTTGTTTCGAATCAATGGTTCGGAGCGTATTTCAAACTGTCCCAAGTCACGTGATTTTAGCAAACGAGGCTTCATTATGTCATAACTGTTTTGAAACGTTTGAAAATCTGATGGTTCACCACTAGGGAGAGTTGATCACAAATGACCAGTGTCTAATATGTTTAGGGGAACTCGGGTCAGTTTTATTATGCAAGTTCATCAAAACATTTATTCTTCTGACCAATAACACTACCATTTTGTGTACTTTTTGTTTATAGACAGATTTAATGTTAAAAATGTGCATAATTAAAAGGGTAGTTAGTTTTAATGATTTGTTTGCTCCAAATAAAACTAAAAAAACATAATAAACTTTTAATTATGTCTTTATTAAGTTAAATGATTTTTTTTATACAAAAGAGTGTAAAATGTTTGGACATATCTGCTTTTACACTATTTTGACCAGCAGGGGTAGCCAGCGTGTGTGGTGTTTCGAATTGCTTCGAAAAACTGAATCAATTTTCGAAGCAATTGGTTCAATTGATTCGAAGCTTCGAAAAGCTTAGTTTCTTTCATCACTACTTCTAGACGTTTCCTGGAATAGCATTTGTAATGCTACTTCTTGTGTGGCACAATTGGAGTTTCTGCACGAGAGCGCCCTCTGGCTTTTGGATGTGCCCGGATTTTACCGTAATTCATTCAAATTCTTTTATTGAGAGAACGCGCATTTGCACAATTAATCGTTACAGCCCTACACCAAAGCTTTTACGTCTGCGGCCGGCGCATGTTTTCAATTTATTTATTTACTACTGGAAGCAACTAGCGCTTTTTTCCTAGTTGAAAACCGACATTCAACGTTTTTTCCGCGCTCGGCGCTGAGAGTCAAGAGTTGAAGAGATTCAGCTTTGGGTGAAAAGCTCAGCTCGTCAATGTCAATTCTCACACGGCCGTCCAATCACAGTGGATGAGGGGCGGTACAAGTATCACATCAACCAACCGGCTCACAGCTTAAGTATCACAGCTACCAAAGCTCTCAGCTGAAAAAACAGCTGGCAATCGGTGTCCTCCCAGGTGTTTTCAGCAGCGTTTAAAAGTTTTGGTGTGCACAACCCCCAAGTTATTTGCAGACAAAGCTTCTTTTTGTTATGTATTGGCTTTGGGATAATTTACTTAATGCGAGATTCAAGCCCTTATTTGTACTGTGCTTGTTAAATGTTCATGTAGTTTTCTAAAGTAAATACAAGTTTAAGTGAATTACATTCCTGACAGTTTAATGATAGGGTTGTTGCAGTCATAATCACTGTAAGCAACTGTAATCTACACTTGTTTATTTCAGTGAGTGTGTTTGTGCGTCTCTCAGGTAAGTCACTCCCTCAGATATCTCTGTGGGGGTTTATAAAGAGACTGGATGCAAATGCTATTTACATCGTCTGTATAGTGCGTATGTGCGCGCATGTGTGTGTCTGGAAGTGTGCGAACCTGCTGGTATCTTTTAGTAAAAGTGATAAAGGGAGAGTTTACCCAAAAATGAAAATTCTGTCATAATTTACTCACCCTTATGTTGTTCTAAATTTGTATGAGTTTCTTTATTCTGTTGAAAATGAATGAAGATTTTGATAAATGACGGTAAACACATGGTTGTGGTACCATTGACTTATATAATATTTGTTTTCCCTACTATGGGAGTCAGTTGGTACCGTCAACTGTGTGTTTACCATCATATATTAAAATATCTTCGTGTTCAACAGAAGAAAGAAACTCATACATGAAGTATGAGTAAATGATGACAGTTTTGGGTGAACTATTCCTTTTAAGGATGTCAAAGCTGTAATGTTATTCGCTGTTCTCTATTTTTATTCTTTAAACTGAACGAAGTCATTCCTGAGACTCGCAAAGCCAGACTTCTTACTATCAGTATATCTTTTTTTTTCTGTCAGACTTTCACTTATCTCTACTTTCGTTTCTTTCTTCTGTAGCTTTGCACTTTTTCCCTTTTTTGCATTTTAATCTCTCTCCCTCTTTGCACAAAATCCATAGAGTTAAAATTATCCCAATTTGGGAATTCTCTGTTACCCATGATCTGCTTTGAACTTTTCATACACCTCACCAAATAAGCGCCAATTAAGTGTAACTTGGGATGAAGTCATGTTCCTGTCCCACTTTTGTATGAACATGCAAAAAAATCCAAGTGAAAGTACGACTGACATGTTTATGTTGCTGGAGTGAAGAATTACCAGCTACAATTACGCTGGAAGTTCACGTCTGATAAAGATTCATTGTCCTCGCTATTGCTAAAACAAGATGGGAATACTTTAAAATACTTGCCTTTGGGTCGGATGAAACTGCACGGTATTATTAACCCTTACCTGATCATCGAATCAGAAATCGACTGGAAGTTGCTCAAGCCAAGGGTTCAAATCCAGGAACAAAGCATGCTGTTTGATTCTTAAAAAAGCAATATACATTTTACATACAAATTATACATATTACACGACAAACTCATGTATCGTGATATGTACCGTATTGAAAGATTTTTGCCGTTACACACCCCTACAGACCAGTACAGTAGATTCATTATTAGGAGATTATTATAAAATGAACACATTGAGTACGTTTATATGCACAGAATAAGCGGATAACTATCAAAAATCTGCTTATTATAGAAAAGCGTTTACATGCAAATCAATAAACCGGCTATGCAGACAACTGCGTTTACATGGGACTTGGAGAATTATCAGTTTTCTCGCAGGCAGTGACGTCACCGCCTATAGTACATAGTAGTCGATCAAAAAGCCAACGGCATATCTGTCTTAAGCTGTACAGTTGTATCTCTTCTCAGGTCTTCAGAACCTGTAAATGTAACATGAGCTTCTGTTCTCACAGTTTCTCTGCCAACTGCTTTAGTCCAGTGGGGACTTTTATGCGTTACTTTGCTTACTTCTGCGTGTGACGTTTATCTTTCATACGCGGGGACATGCGCACATGGACAAAACCGTGAGAAAGCGTGTTAAGGTGTTTACATGCCTCGCGAAATCGGCGTAATGAGCAAAAAACTACCTGTGCCGATCGGTTTTTGCTTGCGCCGTTTCCCCGATTTAAAGAAAACTTTTTTACGCGTTTACATGACCCCATGTGTTATCAGTTTATTAAGCATAATCGGCGTAAGACTGTGCATGTAAACGCACTCAATGTTTCAACAGTCAAATAATTCTGTTACGGTTTTTATAATTTAAAGAACAATGTCGTGTAAAGTTGTTATATTACATTCGTTCAACTTTATCACATTAAAGAAAGACAGCAGTTGCATAAACAGTCATATGAGAATCACATCCAAAATGTCTGGAAGAGGAAACTGCAAATCTTTTGGCACAAAGGCAGACAGAAGATTTCATTACTTGTGCCTTAGTGCTTGGACGGGATGTTGAATCTTTTTTCGCAATTTTGAAGCATTTACAGTCTCTTTACTGTGAAGTTAAAAGGTCATAATCATTCCTCTTTCAGACACATTTAGGTTAAAACCCAAAGATTAAGTGTCATCCTTTCATAGCTGAAAAATAAGGCACAGAGGTCACAAATCTTTTCAGCTTTTTACATTAGAGCTCTGCAGCTCGAGTGCTGCGTCCGTCAAGCTGGTCCCACTGGAGACATGAGATTTGCAAAATAGATATGCTAAACCTTTATCCTGGGAAATAAAAGATAGAAAGAAACAGATGTGAAATTGGAGAGAGTGAAAGATGAATATGTGGCTTTTAACACTGTGCACACATCCCACTGTTAAAACCGTCCCACAATTCATCAGTTTGTGAGTCTTCTGTAAGATGAGAACGTATTTACTCGATAACAAGATGGAAATGTAGATGCGGAAAAGGGCGTAATGGGATAAGAGAGAGAGAGAGGGAGAGAGAGAGAGAGCTGGCCAGACGCCAAGAGGAATGTGTTAGGTGTCTGTCTAGAGTCCACCAACATCTGTTTCAGAGATTTTCTAAATGTGATGTCTGCTCTCCCTGCTTGATTTTGTTAAAAAGGAAATTTAAGAAAACGATTTATTGCTCTAATCGCAGCTTATTTGCCGTGAATAATAGCTATACATGCAAACAGTGCATAAGTATTCACACCCCCTTCACTTTACTTAATTTTGTTACGTTGCAGCCTGATACTACAATCATTAAAATTATTTTTTTCTTTTTGATCTATACTAAGTTCCCCATGATGACAAAGTGAAAAAAGAGTTTTAGAAATGTAAAAAATTCAAAAGAAAAACTAAAATATCACATATGTATTTAGACTCTTTTCTGATTTCTGTTACCTGTCTCGGGCATGAGGGTCAGGCGCTCTAGTAAGGAGGCTAAACGGCACAGCATCTGTCGCTAGAGCACCTCTTGAGATTGGGGAGTGAGGTTTACTTGACCCCACAGCTTTAACTCACTTACAGGCCTCCCCCCAAACCTCACTCCCATCCGGGTCACGGCACCA
This sequence comes from Paramisgurnus dabryanus, assembly GCF_030506205.2. NCBI lineage: Eukaryota > Metazoa > Chordata > Actinopteri > Cypriniformes > Cobitidae > Paramisgurnus > Paramisgurnus dabryanus. The sequence goes on along the minus strand of NC_133343.1, from coordinate 26,103,691 downwards.
CTGTAACCGGTCTTACTTACACCCGCCCCCCAGCAGGACTCAAACCGACGATTGGCCCAGCATGGAAGTCGGGCGCTCTAGAAAGGAGGCTAAAGGCCACGGCCCCTAGTGTCTGTCGCTTGAGATCGTCTTGAGATTGGGGAGTGAAGTTTACTTTACTGCACAGCTTTCACTCACTAACTGGCCTCCGTTACACTCACCCCCATCAGGGTCACGGCACCACCGTGACCAGTCTTACTTACACCCGCCCCCCAGCAGGACTCAAACCGGCGATCAGCCCAGCATGGGAGTCTGGCGCTTTAGCAAGGAGGCTAAAGGCCACGGCCCCTAGTGTCTGTCGCTAGAGATCCTAGATCCTCTTAAGTTAAGTAGAGTTTGCATTCACTAGCTGGCCTCCCTAAAAATACAGCCTTTGCAAATACTGACAATTCTCAAAAAAAGTATTTATTTATTGTCTGTGACTTTATACAAATTCAATGCCAGGTTCTTTACATTAGCATCTTTACAATTAATTTGACCATAATATGCTTCCTAATTGAGTCTTCATGTTCCCATATCGCATTTCCAGAAATTTGATCATTTGATATTTGATAAATACAGCAGATGTTTTTTTACCTCAATGTTGACACGGCCAATGAAAGCATATCTTACTAAATTCAGATCAGTTTATTTCAAAGCCATTTATCACTAGCTTGTTTCATTTGGCTCATGGATTCAATTAGTTACCCGAACAAGAGACAATCTTATTAGATCATTTCATGGCTGGTTTAGAGTTAATTGCCTGTAACATGAATTAAATAATTGGTCTTATTAAAACAAGCATGGTGAACTATTTTTATGGGGACAGACCTAAGAACCGGTACTCTTGCAGATGTCAAACTTCTAATTATTTCCTGTATCTCTAAAGCCTGTTAACTTGCCAATGCACAGGCTTAAATACACTTTGTTCTTTTGCTCTTTTCAAGTTGATCCTCGATCAAGCTAAGAATAGGACTTCTTTAGCCACTCTGAGACACAAGCTTTTCTATTTCTTTCATCTTCGCCTTCTGTTTCTCTTGAATATTGTCAGTGAAGTGCCCGCAGGAAAGTCAGCGTTGGACAGGGTGCGCTTGATGGAACAAAGAATGAGTGAAACTAAATAGTAGTTCATTGCCACCACTCCTCACAAATCACATGATCTTTGCTGTTAGGCTGGCTCAGAGGTTATAGGGTCATTGAACGGGATCGCCCCCTTGTCTGTCAAATGAGAAAGGGGGTTGTAGCAAGAAAGCCAATGCTTGTTTTTAATGGGCGGAGTTACCTTGTCTATCACCATGAACTCCAAAGAAGTTGTAATCCATTGGTTTGACAAACTGTCAATCACTTTATTATAACAGGCGCTATTTAGAGACTGAGAGTGTGCAATGACATTGTGCATTTTAAAATTTTCTAATTCTTAATTGTTTGTTTCTTTCTTGAAAGACTTTTCTTTTAATCATTACTTTTTGCCTTTTACTTTCTTATTTACAATTTTACCTTTTCGGAAATGTGTTCCGTCTGGCTGTCTGTCTCTGTTCTTTTCTCTTGGAATGCTTTCTTAAGTTCCATCCATCCATCCATCTTTTCTTTCGTTCTTTCGTTCTTTCTTTCGTTCGTTCTTTCTTTCTTTCGTTCTTTCTTTCGTTCGTTCGTTCTTTCGTTCGTTCGTTCTTTCTTTCTTTCTTTCTTTCTTTCTTTCTTTCTTTCTTTCTTTCTTTCTTTCTTTCTTTCTTTCTTTCTTTCTTTCTTTCTTTCTTTCTTTCTGTCTGTCTGTCTGTCTGTCTGTCTGTCTGTCTGTCTGTCTGTCTGTCTTTCTTTCTGTCTTTCTGTCTTTCTTTCTGTCTTTCTTTCTGTCTTTCTTTCTGTCTTTCTTTCTTTCTGTCTTTCTGTCTTTCTGTCTTTCTTTCTTTCTTTCTTTCTTTCTTTCTTTCTTTCTGTCTTTCTTTCTTTCTGTCTTTCTTTCTTTCTGTCTTTCTTTCTTTCTTTCTTTCTTTCTTTCTTTCTTTCTTTCTTTCTTTCCTTCTTTCTTTCTTTCCTTCTTTCTTTCTTTCTTTCTTTCTTTCTTTCTTTCTTTCTTTCTTTCTTTCTTTCTTTCTTTCTTTCTTTCTTTCTTTCTTTCTGTCTTTCTGTCTTTCTGTCTTTCTTTCTGTCTTTCTGTCTTTCTGTCTTTCTGTCTTTCTGTCTGTCTGTCTGTCTGTCTGTCTGTCTGTCTGTCTGTCTGTCTGTCTGTCTGTCTGTCTGTCTGTCTGTCTTTCTTTCTTTCTTTCTTTCTTTCAGTCTGTTTGGAAAGATTTTGGAGTTATATCAGCTGCAAGGATAAATTGGGAGAAAAATGATGCTCTGGCAGGGATTAGGACCAAGGTCTTCCAATTCTTCTTAGGGAGGAATTAGATACGAACATGCAAATAAAAAAAATGGATGGAAGAAGTGGATTCACTCACAAGTTTCCTTTAGAGGAAGAGTACTCATAACTAATAATCTTGTTGCATCGATGCTTTGGCATAAACTTTCATGTGTGGAACCACCTGTTGGATTACTAAATTACAAGCAATTTGTATAGATTTCTTTTCTGGAATAAGTTGCATTGGGTTCCTCAAAGTGTGCCTTTTCCTGCCCAAAAAATAAAGGAGGAGAAGGCCTGGTACATCTGCCAAGCAGACTGGCAACGTTCCGTTTAAAGTTTATTCAATGACTTTTGATAGGTCCTTTCAGTTTAGTTTGGAAGAATATTACAAGAATCATCCTGCAAAGAGTGGATTACCTCGGTTTGGATAGTGCTTTGTTTCTTATAGAAGAAACTCTGTTTGAATGGATTATCCTGTTTTTACAAGGGATTTGTTTTTTTTATTTTGGGGACATTTTATTATTGACAGACTTGAGACTTTGGACTCTTTGTTTTTTTTCTGTTGAATGAACCTCTTATAGTAGGAGCTTGTTTGGATATAACAGAAGATGTTTTGGGCCTTGAACAAATGCTGTGTGAATTTTTTTTCAATTGAAGCTTTTAGTTAATGTGGCTAGACCTGGACTTAATAATGTAACAGCAATGGCCATCTTTCTGTGCCAGTGATCAGTCTGTCATACAGATTCAATTTTGGACTTGTGGAGAAAGAGACCTACTTAACCCTTTCCCCAGCAGTGAAAAGTTAACTCGTCAATAAAGAGAAAACGCTTCCTTGCCAATGATGAGTATTTCCGGCAATCGCTCTGAATCTGTTCTCTACCAAAAGTCGTTCACAAATATCTGGAAGGCATTACATTTTTCTGAAAATTGTGAAAAATGTTGGCCCTGGCTGGCAACTTTAAAAAAAAAACGCTGGCGGGGAAAAAGTTTGAAAAGTTAGAGGAATGTAAACTTAGATTGTAGGTGGAAAAGTTATCTACAAATGCTTTGTTAAATTACTAAATAAAACTTCTTTAAATGGGAAGGTGGATGCAGTATGCAGGGGAAAACTTGGGTTGGGTGATAAAGTGAAACCAGTATGGAGGGTCTTAAATAAACCACCTTTGAAGCAATGTTCTGGTGATCTGGAATAGAGGTTTTTACATGGTGTTTTCCAAATCCAAATGTTGTTGATAAGTGTGTTTTCTGTGCGTTAAGATGAGACTATTATTCATTATTTTATGGGGTACATTAGGCTCAACTCTCTTTCTGAGGTATTGAATTAGTTGTTTTTTGGACTTTGGTGAAAAACGGTTTAGTTCATTTCTTTTTTCTTCTTTCTTTCTTTCTTTCTTTCTTTCTTTCTTTCTTTCTTTCTTTCTTTCTTTCTTTCTTTCTTTCTTTCTTTCTTTCTTTCTTTCTTTCTTTCTTTCTTTCTTTCTTTCTTTCTTTCTTTCTTTCTTTCTTTCTTTCTTTCTTTCTTTCTTTCTTTCTTTCTTTTTATCCCATCCATCCACCCACCCATCTATCTACATTTTTTTCTCTTTACATACTAATGCTGATCTTGTCAGTGTCTAGAGGTGATGCCCATTTGCATTGCAATTAAGTCTTACATGTTTGTGCTGCCAAAGGCCACATTCAGTGCCCATGACAAATGGAGTGAAATGCCAGAGCTTGTGCCATTAATAAGGGTATAAATGTAACCACTCTCTGTGTTACGATGCTGTCACTCGAACAGAATTGGAAGCCCGGTGGTCTGATCTCTGTTGACATTTAGCTTTCTTAGAAAATGGGAATATTTTCGGTTTTCTGTAAAGCTTCATGGCATTTTAAAAAGTGGATTGCATGTTGCACAAATTCACTTCTCTGCTTTCAGAGAACTTTAAGATTCTATGATTTGAAATTCCTGCTATTATATTTAAGCAAATACCTCTAATGTTGGTGTCAGATGTTTATAGTTATTAAAGATCTTTCTTCTTTTCTTGTTATGTATTTACATCTTAAATATTGTTGTTCATTTCTCTTGCAGCTGTTTTAAGGTCTTATTAAACAGTCATTTCACAGAAGCTTTCTCACAAGGTCCTAAGTGTCTGTCTTGTAGGTAATATATGCATTTTGATTGACAGCTCCCATAAAAGGGTACTCTTTCCAATTCACATGGTCCCTCTCCCATGAGTCTGAGGTACATGTATGTTAATGTGGTTCACTGTGTGTGCCTGTGAGAAAAAGAGAAGGAGAGAGTGAAACAATGAGAAATTGGAGGGCAAGAAACTGTGTATGTAAACATTCCTGGTTATCTGATATAAATGTGTGAAAGGTTGAACAAGATTTGAGGGTAAGAGTGAAGGGTGAGAATTTAGTTGAAGACAGCATCTTTCTTTCTTTTTTTGAGATAATGTCGTTTTAAAATCAAGACATCTGACTTCATTTCAAAGCTTTCACAATCACTCGAAAAGCACTTGATCAAGGACTACACTGCAATGGCCAAATCAAATCTTCCAGGCTCTCACACTTCACACACACTTCTCATCAGCAGTCGATCAGTGGCCGCTGCTTTTTAATGCTTGTTTCTCGCCTGTCACATGCCATTAAAGAATTTTACTTGGTTACGGGTCACTGTGAGCATTCAGAATGACCTTTCTCTTGTTTCCAAGCAACAGAGGTCAAGTGGATGGGTGCTGCTGACTATCCGGTAGGCTCTCGATTGAAGTTCGGTTTGTGCTAGCGCGTATAACCTTTATGACCTTTGACCCTGATCTACCAAACCAGCATTGCCTTTGTGTGTCACGACTTTTGTATTGTCATGGATATGGATACCAAAACCAGTGCACAATGAGTGAATATTAAATGCACAAAAGGCCCCCGCCTTGTTTAAAGTTTTATTTAAAATAACTTATTATTGAACTTATCATTGATCTATTATATTGAACTAAAACTTAATGTGGGCTTTCAGAAGGTTTGCCTACATGTCTGGTCGAGTGGTTTATAAGGATAAATAATGTCAATTACACTGTAAAAAGTAAAAGTTGGATCAACTTAAAAAAATTGCTTCAGTTGTTAATGCCTAAAATTGTAAAAAGTTTTTTTCAACCTAAAAGGTCTCACTATAAGTTAGAACATTTTTTTAAATGTTTAAATAAATAAAGTAACCTTAAATTTTCACTTAACTCTTTCCACGGCATTGACGGGTTATCTCGTCAATTAAAAGAAAACGCTTTCATGCCAATTACGTTTACCTTACGGTAATCTATATTTCTGCTATTATCCAGAAAAAAAAAAGAAAAAACTGAAGCATCAGCTAATTCAACAACATTTAAAACTCCATGAATGTTTTGATCAACTTTCTGAATCTGATCTCTAACAAAAGAAACCTACCCATATTTGAGAGGCAATTAAAAGAAAACAAATGAAGATACACTCTAAAAATCGCTGGGTTATTTTTGACCCATAATGGGTAAATATTAGACAAAACACGCGGGGTTAAACATTACCATGTGCTGGGTTAAAAAATACCCAATGTTGGGTTGTTGTTTTTATACAACCATGGATTATATTAACCCAACAATTGGGTTAAAACAACCCAGCATTGGGTCAATTTTAACCCAGCACTTAAACATGGAACATGGGTCAAAATTAACCCAGCCATTTTTAGAGTGTAGGATGAAATGTTTTTTCCTCATTTTGTTTGGTTGAAAGCAGAGGGTCTGTACTTTCATTTGATATATTTTATTGTTATACATTTAAAGAAGAAAATTTTCTTCTGAAACTTGTGAAAAGTGCAAAAATGCAGATGGGCAACTTTTTTGTTTGATGGGCAACTTTTTCAAGGCTGCTGGCAGTAAGTTATGTGAAATAATTTAAGTTGAAAAATCTTCAAATTTTAGGTGTTACCAATTGAAGAAATTTTTTAAGTTGATCCAACTTTTACTTTTTACAGTGGATTTGGTTAATATCATTATATCATTTTAGGTGGAAGTGGCATTTAGCGGCATTTGCATCTGAACTCATTGTATGTGTAACCTTTGAGTTATGAATATGCACCCTTTATGTACAAATATGTATTTTTTGGAAGGGTACCACCCCATTTCTGAGAATGTAGGATTCACATGCAATATGCACAAAAAAAATTTATATCCAGATTTTCTGTTGCCTAATTGGTAGAGCATGGCACATGACAATGAGTTCAAGTCAGACTTGAAAAATGTGCTTATAATTAGGGCTGGGCGATAATTCGATAACGATAATTTTACCGATATAAACTTTTTCGATAAAACGATAAGGACAGTTCGATAAGTGATCGATAATGTTTAAGCACTGTGCGTAATGTTGCGCGAGCACTTCCGGATGCGGCACGCGCTCTTGGTTTACAATCACAGTGACAGTCAGACTTGAAGGAGTGGAAGATGAGGCAAGTTATTTATTTATTAGTAGAGACCTATGATTTTCGCGATGCGGATAACGCGGACGGAATCACGGAATCCAAATGCGCGGAAACATTTTCTTGTGTGTAATGTTGGACGCGCAAACAGGGTTCGTCAAACACAGCAGACACAGGTGCGTGCAGTATACTTTACTTTCATTCAGCGTCCGCCTTGCGCACGCACACGTCCGCCCAGCTTTAAAAGTATATTTACAGGACATTCACAAATTCAGGAAACTGAGGAAAAGCAGCAGATCCACCACTGCAGTGAATATAGTGTTTGGGTATGTGCGCTCCCACAGCAACGTGACACTCTTGACATCCATTTATCAGCGTGTATAGCTCGTATATGTATAACACACGCGTGATCACTGAACTAAGTTTTCTTTCTTGTTTAAGTGAACATAAACAGCTGTTACTCAGTATATTGAAACTTAAAGCAGTCTGTCTTGGGTCTTAAAGGGACAGTAGTCTGCTGCTTTTGTGTCAGAAATGTGTTGATTTCATAACAAATAGATTTACATTTAATACAGATGCATTAAAACAAGATTTTAGTTTTTGTATTTGTCATGTTCTGAATAAAAAGTAGTTTAAAACCATTATTAACTGTCTGGTTTTTACAATTTTCATTCAGGAGCAAAAATCTGCCTTTAAATTTGACAGGAGTAAAGATTTGTTATTTATCATGATAATTATCGATATCGACTGATATGGAAAACATTTTCTCGATAATTTTTTGAGTCATATCGCCCAGCCCTACTTATAATAAATATATTATATAATAATATATTTATTATAAGCACAATTATATAATAAAATGTGCTTGCTTTTTAAGGTGTCTAAATGTATGTGAATCAAGGATTATTCATTCAAAAATTTTGTGGAAAGAATGATTTTACCAGATGCATTTAATCGTTTTTTGTGTTGACACTCTCACCTGACCCAGAAAATAAACGGAAGGTAAAAAAAAAATGTAGAGTTAAGGGTGTGAATGAAAAGAAGAAATCTAAAAATCTCTATTATCTCTGTCCTGGTATGTAGACACAGACTCGCTGAATTGGGAATGCGAGCGAGAGGAACCAAAAAGGCGAAAGAAAAATCTGGGCTGATGAAATCTGTTTAATAACTAACATGATGGTGTGACTCGCAGGAGGGGCTGAAAGATCTGGTGTTGAAACTCATTAGGAAGCAACAAAGACGCAAAAACGAGCAAATCTCTGATTCTAATTTGTCATTGGAATGCTTATTGAAAGATCCACCACCGTCAGATTGAATGATAACGTTAAACAGGAAGAGATGCTGTGCTTATCTGTCTGTGTTTGTTGACACCCTCATCCTGGTGATTTTAGATGATAATGTCATAAACACCTCAAGCTCTTCTAACACATCTGTGTGGACTTGGACCTAAACATAGTGATCAGGTTATGTTGCTTGCATAAGAGGAAATTATGTTTTTGGACGGTATTATAAAAATATTCTCTGTTATGACTCAACTTGCCTAACATACAGCAATACGGCATGGCAAATACAGTATACACCGATATTCCTTACCTTCACTCCAAAAAAAAAAATGCTGGGTTATTTTTAACTCTGCGTTGGGTCAAATAGGGACAAACCCAGCCGTTCAGTTATTTATATTTGACCCAACAATGGGTTAAAACGACACAGCATTTTGGGTCAAAACCACCCAGCGTAACTTACATTTTCTCTTTTTGACCTAACACTGGGTTGAAAATAACCCAGTATTTTTTTTATTTTTTTATTGGAGTGTTAGAGAGTTTACTTCACAAAGGTTAAACTTGATTCTTCAAGCATATTAAAAGATATAAATCAAGAATCTAAGGTGTTGTTTTTGGCTCAGTTTAATACACAAAGCGAAATATGAATGATAGCAACAGAATGAGCTGTCACACATAATCAAAATGTAAAATAAATAGACCTAGCACTAGCATAATACGGGCTGTGATCTTGTGCAAACACATTCTGACATCTTTAATAAGCTGGAGCAAGGACTTTTGAGTCATTGCACCAAATGGAGCCACGGCCTGCGAATTATTACCATGCGGCTGCTGTTTGTGAGAAAGGCTAAATAAAAGGTTGAGAAACAATTCACTGTAGGATCACATGGGTCGGGGCAGCAAACTGTGCTGGATTCATCTTTGTGTCTGTGAGCGTGAACTTTGACCCTAACTCTTGCTGAAGCTGTGGGCCAAAGCAAACAGTGGCTCCCATCAGTCCCTAAGGAAATGATCCCGCATCTATCCAATAGCTGTGCTATTTTTGTTCTCCGTTATTCCTGCTACATGTATATTTCTTTATTATTGTATTTACTGCCTTTCTTTATTTGTCCTGCTTATGTGTACAGTACGGGACCCTGTCTTTATAGGCTTAAATCTCATTTGGAGTATCAAAGTTTGATTTCACATGGATTTCATGACCTTATTCAGTCAATATTAAATATATCAAGGTTATATTATTTTTACAAAATGTTCTTTACATTATGTAGGATGAGTTTATGTAGAAAACAGTAAATCGCTTTTCACAGACAGATTCAGATGTATGTAAATGTGTGTGTGAAGTTTGCTCACCCTTATTTGTCCTCAGATTTTTAGTTGAGACATTTTATCTGTGCGATTTGATGAAATCTTTACCTTTAATCGTGCCGTCTTCCCAGAAGACTTGGCTGAGATAAGGAGCGTGCAGTAATCCTCCGTCAGAAATGAGGGCTGTCAAAATCAATGCTTCGGTCTTATACACATGCCAAATGCAACAGGAGAGTTTTCATCTTGTTACACACACAATAGCGCACACACACAGCTCATTGATGGCAGGCCATACAGCTAATGTCTCTTGCTCGCTCTCTCGCTCTCTGGATCTCTCTCTCTCTCCCTGTGGTCTTTATCAAATTCTGTCCACCTTGTCCTTCACCTGTCAATCAAATCCATAGGAGCACCCAAGTGACAGTGCAAGAGATAAGACCTAATCTTCAAGTGATTATTTAGGCTGGACAGGTGAAGGTAAAAATCAATCTGTAAAGCTTTAGTTATATATTTATTTATGACCTGTCGGTGTAGACGAATGATGGAGGTTGTGAAGTAGTAAAACCTTTGCTTCAGTGTCCAAATGTCCTCTAAGTGACTTTGCTGTCCACAGAGACGCAAAAATCACAGAGAAGTTTTAGACTTTGTTTGAACTTTTAAAGGTGACATAGAATGATTGAACGGGGTATTTGTCCTTGTCCTGTGATGTGACATGTAGACAAAAAAAAATTTGTTTGGGTCTGTAATGCCTTAGAAGCTTCCTAAAAACCTCTCTCAGATAGCTCTATTAGGGTGGGGGATTTTAAACAAGTGGTTTTGCACCTATTTGGCTCCCCCTACTGGCTTAACTTGCAATCTCATTACTGATTGGTTGACTTTGCTGCCACTCAAAAAATGTAGCCAATTATTTTAAAGTGGAGGGGCAGGGAGATGCCTGTGATGTCATAATCATCAGTTTTTCAGATTGGGCCGTTTTCTGGCTGACATTTCTAAAAGAGGAATTTCTATGAGACTGAGATGTTTAGCATGTCTAGCACTTTTTGTATGTTCGTGAATGTGGGTAGACTACCATTATTCAACAAAGACAAGGTAAAAATGGTTTTTCATTCTCTGTCCCCTTTAAAGCTGGTAAACGAGTAAAGCTGTTAAACGAGAACAATTACCCAAAAGTCGATATGAATGGATTTAAGATTGGAGCTTTGGTCTTTTGGTTAGTGCGTATTGAGCTGTGATGCTCTTGGAGGTAATGCAGGATTTGAGATTGGTTTGCAACACATCTTTATTTTTATCCCTCAACACCTCCCTATCAATTCATGTAAAAAGGCCAAAGATGATTTCAAAAGACAAATAAAATCAAAGTGACCCTGCCTGTGTAAACCCAGCCAACTTTTTTTGTGATTTACTATTTATGCATAAAATCATCTAACATAACATTTGTGAAAAAATAAAATCTTGATATCTTTAATATTGGCTGATATCAGTTTGAAATCTCATTTTGATGATCATGAGATGATGACTTTAGCCTTATAACTTTAGAAATGGTCTATATGGGGAAAAATATACAGATTTCTAAACTGAATCCATTGCATTGTAGTTTGACAGTAAAATAACTCAGTCAATATAAAAAAAATGCTGCTGTCATGGAAAATACATGTTCACTTCCCACTTCTACTAGACTGCATTATTAGTGTTGGCAAAGATAGACAGAGATGACTGAGGACTTGTTGAAACATGGCGGACGTGCCTTTGTGTTTAATTAGAACCCTGAAATAAAAGAGATGAGGAATTCTAGTTATGTGCCAGGAATGCCCACACAGGTAAATGGGGTTTTATGTTGTCTCCAGCCCCATGCTTTGTATAACTCTCTTTGTATAAGACTTTGGTCGATCTTGTCTTCTGATATATTCACATACTGGTACTTTGCAGAGACGGATGCATCTCTATTACTTGCGCATTCCAGTATGTGGTCTGGTTAGGAGTATTGGTAGTTTTTGTGTGTGTTTCTCAAACAATTCTTCTTGCCAGGATTCAAATAAATGTTTAAATTTGATATGTTTAAGCCAAGTTAAAATTGGATATTGTTTCAAACAATACTGTTATGTACACACATTGGCAATCATTTTTGTTTAAAGGAAAATCTTTGAGAATATTCTTTTCCAACGTTTATGTGTATTACTCGATTCTTTCAAAAAACTAAATTACCAGAATTATTATCATTGCTTTACAAACCACATCCACATGCCTTAATTGTTTTGGTTTAATCAACTCAGATTTACAAGTCATTTCAACTTACTATTATTTATCTTGCCTAGAGATGAGTTGTTATAACTTATAAAATGTAGTTGAAATATGTTAACTTCATTTTATAAGTTGTAGCAACTCATCTCTTGTCAAGATAAGTAATAGATTTACAAGTCATTTTAATTTACTGAGTTGATTGAACTTAAAAAAGGCAGCAAAGACTTTTTTACAGTGTACCCACTTACAAAAGTACGTCAAGGATGTATTTATCCTAATCTATAAGTACACTAAAAAAGCTGGGTTATTTTCAACCCAGCGTTGGGTTCAAAAAGGTATGAACTCAACCTGTTGGGATGAAATTTAACCAAAATGATGCAAAATGCTGCACTGTAAAGTAATAATAAAATGAAAATATATGTTAATTTTACTTTAACTTCAACATGATCTAACGGAAAGTCATGATATATTCACAAAAAAAGGTAATAATTTATTCGTGTCCATGGCACGAAATTCATTTTTTTTGTGCCTTGGACACAAATAACTTTTCAAGTCACTCGCTCCAATTTCTATAAATAGTTTTTTGTGTCCATGGCACGATTTTCTTTTTCGTGTCATTTTATGTATTGTTTTCTCATTTTTTTCTATTTTTAAATCATTGTCTCTTGGGGTTGGGGTTAGATTTGAGGTTTGGGTTAGAATGTACTTTTATGCATTGGTTTCTACATGTTTTTCTTCCACTTTTAAAACTATTCTCGCCTGGAGTTGGGGTTTGGGTTAGGATGTCTAAAAATTGTAACAGAAATAATTCTAACCCCAAACGACAATGGTAAGAAAATAGGAAAAAACAATGAGAAAACAATACATAAAAAGACACCAAAAAAATTTATTGAAATTGCGCAGAGTAACACGAAAAAGACATTTGTGCTCAAGGCACGAAATGGAGCTGAATTTTGTGCCACGGACACAAATAAATTAATAAAAAATTTCTTGACTATAACGCGACTTTCCATGAGATCAGTCTACTTAACTTGGAAAAACAAGTTAAAATTGTTTAACTTAATTTATGTCATGTCAACTTATCACCAGTCAAAACTAAAAAAAAAAGGTTGTATTGACTTAAGTTGAAACAAATGGTTGTATACACATGCTGCATTTTTTTTACAGCGCGAGTTGTTTTAACCAATTGTTGTGTCGAATATAACCATTTTGTGTGTTAATTTAACCCAACAGCTATGTATTTCCCTTTTTGACCCAACGCTGGGTTGAAAATAACCCAGCATTTTTTAGAGTTACATATCTAAATTTATATAGATTCATTAATATTTTTATGATTATAGCACTTTCACACTCTTTTCATTTTGCAGTTGCAAACTTGACATTGTGCTGCTTAGTACTGTATAAGCAGTTGTTCATCTCTTGTCATTGGCTAAATACCAGCCAGCTTTCAAGCTTTGATTTGCTGGTGCTTTTTCAAGTTGGACCAGCACTGTGGAATCTGGCGCTGCTGGATGTAACTTTTGTAGGTCTGTTTGTGGGTTCAGCTGGATTTTCTCAGGGTGAAGCATGGAGAAGAAAGGGTGACCAGCAGGATCTCTGGATCCTTTGTAAATATGTCCCTCAATTCCTTTCAAGCTTGAAAATTCTTGGACTGTCTGTCTGTCTATAGTACAAATCCCTGTCCCAATCCCATTCATTCTCAGAAATAAAGGTACATAAGTTGTCACTGGGGTGGTATCGTTTTAAAAAGTACACGATTGCACATAAATGGTACATATTTGCTCCCTGATAATTGAACTCATGACCTTTATATTTTTTCAGTTGAGCTACAGGAACATTTATTATGACGACCAGATCACTGCTATTCATGTTATCACCACCATTCATAACTTCATAAGAAGATATTTTCTTAATCAAGTCCTTGAGTGCAGATTTGTTTCACAATACAACTGGGGATTGTTACAGTTTGAATTAAATACGAAATTCTGCTTGGCAAACTTTCTTGTATATTTTAATTTGTGTGTAATCCGGACAACTTTGCCAACTTTCTGCAATGCATTACAGTCCCCCCCTTCACTACCCAACGTTCTGCAATTCATTCTCAGGTAGACCTTATCAGTTTTAACCTCGCGGTCTTCAGACAGGAGTCAAGAGTATGTTGTGTTACAGTAACATGAGTAGTGGCATTCCATTCTCCGAAGGCTTCCCTTGACACGCACCATTCCCATGCACGCCGCCTTGCAGGAACGTCCAATGCAGACCTCAATGGTCATTCAAAGACTTCCATGTGAACTCCCTGAACCATAACCTACATAGCACAGACTGTTTATTGAAATATTGTCTTGCAAAGAAGCTTGTGCCATATTTTGGGATATCTGTTTGATTCATTACAGGTAGCATTTTGCTCCAACGTAATTGGTATCGCAGAGCTGAACATTGGCATCAAACTTTATATGGTTTCTTTGGAATTAACACACCGCAATGCATAAAGGTTTCCTATAAACCGCAGACTGAGAAAATGCTCAGTTTCCAACAATGAGTTCGAAGTCTGTTGGGAAAAGAGGAAATAAAGCATGACACTACAGCACTGGTAGCTGTATTTGGTCCAGAGAGCCGAGAAAGCGTAGCGAAATGCACTTTGTAACAATAGGACTGAAACAATATTGATAGCAGAGGACGTAGGAATGAAGCCAGCGCGCTGAACCTCAGGGAAACACTCCACCTTGCTCAATAGAGACTGTCGATGGCTCATGTCCATACAGCTGTCATTGTGTTTAGGAAAAATCGAGACTTCCCAATGTATATGATGGTTGAATTGATTGATCGATTGTTTGCAAATCCTTTGAGTTGTAAAGCTTGCAAAGTTGGAATGTGAGCATGCATGGATGTAAATTCACTATCACTATATTTTATTACCAATAATCAATATCAAGCATGTTACTGGAAATTACCACCATATTTTAATCACAAAAATTATCAGGAAACATCTTGACATCCTGAGGCGACTGCCCATCTGGAATGAGTTTCAGTAGATTGGTGTACCATCTAACACTTTAACAAATCCATATCCTTAAAAGAACTAAAAAAAAATTGTTCTGTTGTTACACCTCTTTCTGTGCCTTTTACTGGTTTCTTATTAAAGTGTGGCATTGCTAATATATGGAGGACCACAAGAGTCATGCAAAATGTAATAAAGAGCTTCAATATTTAATAACAATAAAAATAGCAATTAATAGATTTTAAAATTCATTAATTAATCTATTAATAAATAGACAAAGTTATAGACATGTCTGTTTTCATGGTTCTCCTTATTCTTTTCGCAATTCGATTTGCTTTTCGTTTTAGCCTCTCTATTTAGCTTTTCCGTGACTCTTTGGGTCCTCATTCGAGATCTATAAATCTGCGCATGACGTACAATCAGAGCCAATCAGCGAGCTTGTTACATCCACCCATAGCTAATTTGCATTTCTCATTTGACCATTTGCAAGGACCTAAAGAGTCACGGAAAAGCTAAATAGAGAGGCTAAATCGAAATAGCGAAAAGAATAAGGAGAACCATCGGGAAATGAAAACAAAAATGTAAACCGGATATGCCCTTTTTAAATGCCTAATTTGTAGTTCAATTTATAAATCCAGTTATTTATTTATCTTTTTAAATCGCTTTTTGAAATACAATTTGAAATTCCATTATTTAATTAAGAATTTATAAATGCAATTTAAAATGATGAACTGAGTGTTTTATGTTGTTTTTGTAAATTGTTACATTAATTTGAACTATTTATTAATGGATTAATATTTTATTTCTACGTTATTTTTATAATCTCACTTTTTATTGCCTAATAAAATGTTACATAATGATTTTTTTGTAACTTTCTCTATTTATTTATAGATTAATTAATGAATTTTTAAACAAAGCTATAAATTGCTTTTTTATTGTCCAGGTAGTTATTAAATATTGAAGTTCTTTATTACATTTTGCATGACTCTTGTGTACCTCCATCCTAATATTGATAAATCATTTATGATATATTGCTATATATTTTTTTTTCTTCAAGTTGCATTTCATTAAAGCGTCTGCTAAGTACAACAAAATAATCTCCTTCTTGTTATTCTTTTTCAGAGTTGAAGTCTACTGAAACTGCCCATCATTTTGCTTTCCTGCTCAACTCGACGGACTACAGAATCCTTCGCATGGATGAGGATCATGATCGCATGTATGTGGGCAGCAAAGACTACATTCTATCTCTAGACCTGAATGACATCAACAAAGAGCCCCTCATAGTAAGAGCTTTTGGTTACAATGTTTATTATCGACATGAATGAATAGGGTACAAATATGATCTTCTTTCCTCTTCAACATAAGCACTGCAAAAAATAACTTTCTTAGTATTTTTGTCTTGTTTTCAGTACAAAAATTCTTAAATCAAGATTTCTTATTAAGCAAAATGACCCCAAAAAATAAGTTTAGTTTTTTGACAAAAATATAAAATTTAAGTGAATTTGTGCTTAAAACAAGAAATAAGGTAAGCAAAAATGGGCTCATGCAGAATTGGCAAGCTTATTGGCAAGCAAAAACCTTTGAATAAGGTAAGACATTTTTTCTTGAATTTTTCTTGAATTGTTTAAGAAAAAAATAACTTTAAAAATAATAATAAAAAAAAAACTTATTTCAAAAATTTTTACCCCATTGGCAGATTTATTATGTCATTTTGCTCATCAAGAAAATGCATCTTAATTTAGGATTTCTGGATATTTCTACTTAAAACAAGACAAAAATACTAAGTAAGAAAGTCGTTTTTTTGCAGTGTGTGACCCTGGACCGCAAAACCAGTCATAAGGGTCAATTTTATGAAATATTAATGAATAAATAAGCTTTTCATTGATGTATGTTTGTTAGGAGAATATATGGCCTACTATTTGGCAAATCTTGAATCTAACCCCCCAGTTACATTAGCTACAAGCGACAGAGACAGAGCGACGGGCTACCATTCATTTTCAATGGAAGTGGCCGTTTGCCAGCGACGAGCTCGCCGCTGCGCGAGCAAGGCAGGGCCAAAATAGACAAGCAGGCTATTTTATGCAAATGATGAGCGATGCGACAAAGCGACTGCCAATCGGAGTGAAGGAGCAGCGTGACGTAGGTCTGTGGTTGAGTCTGAGAATATAATTCAAGATGGCGGAAAATGCATATTTATGTATATATCTGATAAGTTTGGCATTTTATCTCATATATTTAGTTACTTTTATCGAAAAATAAATACTTTTAAATCCAAAAACACCGTTCTTGTAACTTAACAATACCTCTAAAGCGACTTTTGATACCGCTTTTAGAAACTAGCCAAGGAACGCCCATCTAGCGAGTGCGTGACGCTCGGTGTTGTTCACTGTTGTAGCTAATGTGACTGTAGGGTAAGGGTGCAAAAATTTAAATATTGAGAAAATAAAGTTGTCTAAATGAAGTCCTAAGCAACACATATTACTAACGATAAATACATTTTTACAGTAAGAGATTTATAAAATATCTTCATGCAACATGATTTGTTACTTAATATACTAATGTTTTTTGGCATTTAAGAAACATTGATAATTTTTGACCCATGCAATGTTTTGCTGGCTATTGCTACAAATATACTCCTTTATTTTTTGTCCAGGGTCACAAATGGTTAATAAGAGAGGTGATAAGCTTCAAAATAAGTTGGATTAAATATTTCAGACATTTGCTGTTTGCAAAAATAGCTCATTTTTATTCCAAGATAATTTTATGTTATGTTTAACTGTAGTTTTCTAAAAGTATTTTAAATGAGAGACAAATATGTGTGGTATTTATTTCTATTTTGTAGGGACATCGCTACCAATTATGAGTAAATCTTGGCAGGAAAAGCACTTGGTCACTGGAGATTTGGCTGACCAACTCTTGTTTATTTATCTCTCTCTCCTCAGATTCACTGGCCCGTCGCTCCTCAGAGAAGAACCGAGTGTGTCCTATCCGGAAAGGACATCAATGTAAGAATACTTAGTTAGGCTTCACCATACATTACAATCAAGTATAGTTTAACAATGTAAATTATAACGATAATCTCTGTTGTGTCATCAGGGCGAGTGCGGTAATTTCATTCGTCTCATCGAACCGTGGAACCGAACTCACCTGTACGTGTGTGGAACGGGAGCCTACAACCCCATCTGTACCTATGTGGACAGAGGGCAGAGGTCACAGGTAAACCATCACTCACAGCTGACCCGTCACCATTTGCGGGTCAAGGTTTCAATCTGTTGGCTACTTTAGTGAAGAGGTATTATGTCATTAAAGTGGAATGTTTCCCCACCCTGGATCCAAGAGTATAATCTGTACCACCTGCATTTCTATAGGCTGTGTTTAGGAGGTAATTGTATTTAAATGTAGTTCTTGTTCCACCTCCCTTTTTTCCCATCACCACCTTCCATCATCAACTATCATGCTGTCTTTAAACAAAATGTTCTTCTCTCGCTCAATCGGTACTGATTTAGAAGCAGAAAAGGTCATTGGTTCGATCCCAGGAAACATACTGATTTTGTTGATTGGATAAAAGCAGTTGCCAGTAGCGGACCCCACTTCAGTTGCTCACTTTAAAGGGGTCCTGCGATTTGCATGTCTGTCTTTGCATTTCATATGCATGTGCTCACAACGGTCCAGCATGTTTTGCATGCATAAAACACAACCTAACTTTAATGTACATGATCAGTTCTTCTCACTTTCATGTATGGATACAGCAAACAGCAGATGTCTTTATAGCATTTCTTAGATAGAGGTTTTTACTGAGGAACGCACCTTGTTTTATAGGCTTTGCTTCAAGATCAGCTGCCTAGCACGGGAGGCCGCACCAGTCGAGCCGCAGACCCTAGCGCATCACCAGAGCCATACGCACCCCAGGTGGGAAATAAAGTTCTGTACAATAGACCAGGAACTCCTTAAAAACTTATTTTACGGGTTGCGCTGGACTAGAAATTCAGTAGCTTCGTGTAGAAAGGTTCAGTAATTGGATTTTCAACAGCTGGTTTTGAGGCGTTGAAAGGAACAGGAAAGGAACTGTTCGCTCTTTCTCAGGTTTGCCTACACTTGTCCGAAGATTGCCGTTGGCGCAGAAATCGAGCAGAACGTATAGAGATTATACCCACACCCTCCATCATGACTTAAAAGTGATAATTCAGCACAAAATTATATTTGCGGTTATTGCATTTATGATGGGCGTGTAAAGTTTTGTAAAGAATCCAAAACAGATATTTTGTTGAGACTTGCTGAATTGCTGATTGCGCTACTCTTACATTAGATATCTTACATCTCATATCTAACAAGATATTGAATAACTATCCTGCTTGGATGTCTACAAAATTCCCCCGCTGTGATTGGCTGTGTATTTTCGCAGGTTTGACTGTAACTGGCATGCAAACGGCATGGAGTCGAGTGGGTTCTTAGCTTAAAGATGTTTTTTTAATACTAGAATGCAATAGCTGTCACTAACACTAGAAGCCATGTGAATTGTTTTAAACTCGCATTAAGAACCTCCTTAATTTTCTTTGGCATCCACCAAGAACATTAGACTTAAAGGAAAACACCAGCTTTTTTCAATATTTTACTATGTTCTTACATCAACTTGGATGAATTAATACATACCTATCTTTTTCAATGCATGCACTTAATATTTGTACAGCGCGCCATGAATGTGTTAGCATTTAGCCTAGCCCCATTCATTCCTTAGGATCCAAGCAGAGATGAATTTAGAAGCCACCAAACACTTCCATGTTTACTTTATTTAAAGACTGTTAAATGAGTAGTTAAACGAGTAAGTATAGTGGCACAAAATAAAACGTGGCGATTTTTTTAAGCAGATAAAAATGAGAACTATATTGTTTGGCGGAAGAGCACTTAATTTGCAGCACTTCTACCTCGGCGCGCAGTAACAACATCACTCCTGACTACTCCCCCTCTTGTTCAAACTTCCGTCAATATTACTGCGCCCGAGGCCGAAGTGCTGCAAACTAAGTGCTCTTCCACCATACAATATAGTTCTAATTTTTTATCCGCTTAAAAAATCGCCACATTTTATTTTGTGCCACCATACTTACTCGTGTAACTACTCATGTAACAGTCTTTAAATAGGAAAAACATGGAAGTGTTTGGTGGCTTATAAATTCATCCCTGTTTGGATCCTAAAGAAAGAATGGGGCTAGGCTAAATGCTAACAGTCACAACGCGCTGTACAAAGATTAAGTGCAAGTATTGAAAAAAGATAGGGATGTATTCATTCGTCTAAGTTGAAGTAAGAACACAGTAAAATATTGAAAAACGGTGGTGTTTTTCATTAAGCAATAATAAAAACCAAACGAGTATGGATTTAGTTTCGTTACCTATACAGTTTTATACCCTCTTACTTCAGTTACATGGCTAGATATTGGTGTTGGCGTTACACAGTATGAAAGGTAAAATTAAGACAAATTAAAAGCTTGTTTTTAAAAAATAGGTACCTGAAGATATTTCAGTTGTACTGTATTACAACCTCAGCATAGTTTTCTCCATATTTCCCAGTAACCCAGTGTGCATTTCAATTCCTGGCTTCACCTCAGTACACTCTTAAATACTGGAAACTTAAAGAGCTGAGAATCAATACCGTTCATCTAATGTATACTTCAGAACGCTCATTAATAAAAACCCTTTGTGTATATGAACGTGTGCGTTCTCGCCATTCCAGGAATACATTTTCCGTCTGGAGCCTGGTAAAGTCGATTCTGGGAAAGGAAAATGCCCCTACGACCCGAAACTAAACAGCGTCTCGGCTCTGATAAGTATGTACTTCTTTTTAAGCATAGTATGATAAGTGTGTATCTTAGTTTTAACAAGAAAATAATGTTGCTTATGTTGTATTCATGCTAAATTGTGGAATTACATACAGTACAATGGAGATTTTTTGTCTTCATCTTTCTTTTGTCTCACAATTAAATGACTTTAATCCATCTCAAGCTTATATTTTAATCTTTCTTTCCCTCGCTCTAATTTTGGCAGATGGCCAGCTGTATGCCGGAGTCTACATCGATTTTATGGGAACGGATTCTGCCATATTTCGCACATTGGGCAAACACACTGCCATGAGGACCGACCAATACAACTCCCGCTGGCTTCATGGTATATAAACGCATAAGAACTGAAGAATTTATTTAGATCATGCTGGAACATCAAGAGGAATCTCTTTGTTTATTGGGAAATTTGCCAGATATGAATATTCAATATTGACCCTTTTAATACAGTAAGGGTTACAAATAGTCCTAAAAAAATACAATATATTTAAAACACTGTAAAAAATAAAATAAAATATTGTAAAAAAAATTTTTTTTAATATTTAAAGTTCTTAACATTAGGAAGAAAACTATTTTTGTTCCTTATTTCAAAATTTTTTAGGGCTGTCAAAAGATTAATTGCGATTAATCACATAAAAAATAAGTTTTTTTGCATAATACATGTGTGTGCACTGTGTGTAATTATTTTGTATATATAAATACACATGCATTTAAGAAACTTTTACATGTATAAATATATTTATTGAGATTTTTTATATATATATATATATATATATATATATATATATATATATATATATATAATGATATAAAAGATATATACATACATAACATTTTTCTTAAATGTATACATGTATGTGTGTATTTATATCTACAAAATAATCACACACAATAAACACACAAATATATTATAAAAATACAAACTTTTATTTTGTATGAGGTTAATCACGATTAATCTTTTGACAGCCCTAATAAATGTATATTTGTGACAAAAATACATTTTTGGGAACGATTTGGTTTTAACTTGACGGTCAAATTGTTATGCTGCCACTATAATTTAGTTTTGTATTAAATACAAAAATGTTAGAAGGCTAATCCAGGACTAGGCCTTATTTATATTAGGTCATTTAAGAAGCTTTTACAAACATACCTTACAAAAAAAAAACACTACTAGTGTGCATCTTGAGACAAAACAATGTCACTGATATATGTTAAAATCAGTCAGGACAAGGTTTTTATAAATTAAAGCAGCTCAAACATGCATTTTATTCTGGGACTAGGATAAGCCCTGTCCAGGAAACCGCCCATTTGACTTTTGAACCCCACTATGTTTTATATATTGATGCTAAAAAATAAAGTATCTTTGGCCCTTAATTTGAACCCAAATTTTCCTCCTCATATTAAATCGGACACTTTTACTCGACTCCCTACTTTAGTTTTATCTTTTCTGTCGCAAGAGTCCACTGTGATAACATCACAGATGCTGTCAGAGACACTCCACATGACTATTGCGTGTTACGAATGAGATGTTAAACTAACAATGAGCGAGTTCGACAAATGGTTCTCATCAGTTGCACTTGCCAAAGCATTTGAAGTGAACGTTATTTAATATGATCCTTTTGCTCTTCTGTGTTCTTTCTTCTGCAATGATTCATCTTTTTCCCTCTTTCTGCTTCTTTTCTTTCCCTCCTGCCTCTTCTCAGATCCAACATTCGTCCATGCCCAGCTCATTCCTGACAGCGCGGAAAAAAATGACGACAAGCTTTATTTCTTCTTCCGTGAGAAAGCATCCGAGATGGGTCAGACTCCCATGGCCCAGTCCAGGATCGGCAGAATTTGTCTGGTGAGAGCGTGAGCAGACGCAGACACAAATAATCCTAGATATTATTATCTCATTCTTCAATTTGGTGTGAGAGTCGTAATCTAATTGCGAAACGATTCTCGATAGATCTTTGTTTGGAGTAGGGGTGCGAGTCTTATTTTCCTTTTTGTCTTTGGCTATTAAAATACTCCTTTGTTTGCACAGCGGTGCAACACAGCCAACTGCATTTACAGTAGTACAGTAATACTTTAGTTTTGCAATATTAATAATAAATTATGTATGCATTTGGATCGATCCAGTATCGCATCAATTTTCCCCCTCACCCCTAATTGCACTTTCTCTTCGGTCATATCTGCACAAAAATGCAACGCAGGGCATAAAACACGCTTGATTGACAGATCCTTAGCTTCATCCTGATCCATCATTGTCCAGTGCCTCCTACATGAGCAGCCGCTTGTTTTTTGGTTATTTTTGCTGTTCTAATGTGAATCAAACAAGCATGTTTGTAATGTGTGGGTAGCTGCTGGCGGCTGGTGGTCACCGGGCATCGCTCTGCCTCATTATTGAAGTTGGCTGCTGTCCATAACAGATGGGGCTGAGCGGTGCTCAAAGCCAATGTTTACAACCCAGTCGCAGCCAGTTAATGCAAACCCACAGAAATAGCGGTAAAGCGGCGTCTTTATTTCACAGATACAGTCTAGGTGTTTGACAGACGTCCGTCAAATCGCTCTTAGCGCTTGTGTGGTGTCTAACAGTGATTTTTTTATGGCTAACGTGACATCACTTCCTCTGCAGAATGATGATGGAGGACACTGCTGTCTGGTGAATAAGTGGAGCACCTTCCTAAAGGCTCGGCTCATCTGCTCCGTGACTGGCTTGGATGGAATTGAAACACATTTCGATGAGCTCCGTAAGTCTGTTTTAGTTAAAGACTTCGGTGGCACTTTATTTTACAGTCCAGATCCACATGTGCATAATGTGTGCTTATTGTGTAACCGTTTAATTTGCTAGGTGCCAGTCCTGAACCTACTGTAACCCTAACCACATTAAGTGCATGGATGTACCAGTATTTTATTGGGTAAATTCACTGTAAATACACTGTGAGTGGACATACTGTAAATAAAGTGCAACCAAGACTTCTTGTTTTATATATTTAGTAAAAAAAACTCATCTATTATCTCATTTATTAAACAGTACACCGTGATATTATACTAAACGAAGGTACTTTAAAGAAACCATGTGTTTTATTTAAACATTTAATAATTTTTTCCATCTAATTCCAACACTTGGGTTGCTTCCATGTATCCTTGATGCCTGGGATGACATCATATAAAAATATAAAAGAAAATCCCAAATAGACTTCTTATATGCAGCAAGATGTATACCAGAGGCACAATTTAATTCTGTATTCGTGCTGAAATAAGAGGCCTCTTATTTCCGGATAGGGCATGATATAGCTCATTTGTCCGAAGGCGCTTGTGTCTGATGGTTCAATGGATATGTCTCTCTGGAGGGTGCAACTTGGAAAAAGTAATTTCCTTCTTTTCCTGTATGTGCAGTGTGTAGCGTTTGTGCGTGAGCACAAAGCGTCACAAGAAATATAGGAAGCAAGACTTAAATAGGGCTTGTGGTCCTAAATAATAAATTAGGTTTTATTGCAAAAGCTAAAGTACGAGAAACTAATACGGTTTCGAAAGAAACAACCTGCTATAAGAGATACAGTATGTGTCGTGGTGCGGTATTGTGCATTTATGTGCAAGTACAGTAGTGACCAAAAGTGGGAAATTTGTACAATATTGCTTTTAATGCCCCCTCGGGTTAAATTAAACCATCAATATATGAGGTGCATGAAAAAGCAAACCATAGCGAAATAGGCAATCTGGGTTTTATTCAAACATGCAAAAAATGCATAGAAATACAAAAGGCTTACAGATAAAAAAGCATACATTGACTACAATGCTGACTGTTATTAAAGGGACACTCCACTTTTTTTGAAAATAGGCTTATTTTCCAGCTCCCCTAGCGTGAAACAATTAGGTTTTACCATTTTGGAATCCATTCAGCCGATCTCCAGATCTGGCGGTACCACTTTTAGCATAGCTTAGCATAATCCATTGAATCTGATTAGACCATTAGCATCGCGCTCAAAAATAACCAAAGAGTTTCAATATTTTTTCTATTTAAAACTTGACTCTTCTGTAGTTACATTGTGTACTGGGAATGACTTCAAATTAAAAGTTGCGATTTTTTTTTTTAAGACGGATATGGCTAGGAACTATACTTTCAATCCAGCGTAATAATCAAGGACTTTGTTGCCGTACCATGTGTGCAGCAGGCACAATAAAATCATGCAGCGCCCGAAAATACTCCCCTTGGTACCTTTCAATACCTGAGGACTATTTTCGGGCACTGCGTAAAATCATTACGCCTGCTGCACACATGGTAGGGCAGCAAAGTCCTTGATTATTACGCCAGAATGAGAGTATAGTTCCTAGCCATATTGGCCTAGACTTAAAATTTTCTGTTGGTCTTAGTAAATGATGTAACTACAGAAGACTCAAGCTTTAAATGGGAAAAATATTGAAACTTTTTGAACACAAGGCTAATGGTCTAATCAGATTCAATGGAATATGCTAAGCGTTGCTAAAAGTGCTACAGCCAGACTGGATTCCAAAACGGTAAAACTCAATTGTTTAACTCTATGGGAGCTGGAAAATGAGCCTATTTTCAAAAAAAAGTGGAGTGTCCCTTTAATATTTTGTGGTAATAAAAAGTCTTTATAAATTTTGCACGTGTTTTGGGTAATTTTTTGCCAAGTCTTCTTCAATTCTTCTCAAAGATGAGCTTCAGTTTATAATCCAAACACACCGATGCAACATTAAAGGAATAGTCCATTTTCTTAAAAGAAAAATCCAGATAATTTACTCACCACCATGTCATCCAAAATGTTGATGTCTTTCTTTGTTCAGTCGAGAAGAAATTATGTTTTTTGAGGAAAACATTGCAGGATTTTTCACATTTTAATATACTTGAATAGAGCCCAACATTTAATACTTAACTCAACACTTAACAGTTTTTTTCAACAGAGTTTCAAAGGACCCTAAACCATCCCAAACGAGGCATAAGGGTCTTATCTAGCAAAACGATTGTCATTTTTATATGCACTTTTAAACCACCACTTCTCGTGTATATCCGGTCGTGATCCGCCAGCCTGGCCCCACGCAATACGTCATGACGTCAAGAGGTCACAGAGGACGAACGCGAAACCCCGCCCCAGTGTTTACAAGTGTGTTGAAAGAGGACCGTTCCTACGTTGTTGTATGTGGAATGATACTAATTAATGTCTTTGTGTCAGTTTATTGTTTACAATGGTCCGCAAATGTGCATTTTATATATGTAACACGTGACCTCCCTACGTCACTACGCATTTACGTTAGGTCACGCTGGACTGGACCTAGACGAAAAGTTGTGGTTTAAAAGAGCATATTTTTTATTTTTTTTGTCAAAAATGACAATCGTTTCGCTAGATAAGACCCTTATGCCTCGTTTGGGATCGTTTAGGGTCCTTTGAAACTCTGTTGAAAAAAACTGTTAAGTGTTAAGTTAAGTATTAAATGTTGGGCTCTATTCAAGTCCATTAAAATGAGAAAAATCCTGCAATGTTTTCCTCAAAAACATAATTTCTTCTCGAATGAACAAAGAAAGACATCAACATTTTGGATGACATGGTGGTGAGTAAATTATCTGGATTTTTCTTTTAAGAAAATTGAATATTCCTTTAATAAAATTTTTTGAATACCTCTTTAATAAAATATTACTAATAGGGAGCAAAGATGTCAATTGTTCAAAGTTGGAGGTCCCTTTTGGCCATTACTGTATATAAAGTAAAGCACAGATTAATGCGTAATTAGCTGTGTTTCCATTACACATTAAATTGCGCATTCCGAATTGAAAATATGGCCAATGGTAACACGTACATTTTGCGAAAAGGTTTTTATGATCGCATGGGGTGTTTTTTAGGCAACTCGGAAAAGGTGTATTTTGCAAAACTGCAAGGGAAACAGTTTATTTGCATTTTCAGGTCACCTGATGCATGTAAGTCACAAAAACCTTCCAGAAACAGCTCAATGCGTGTCTGCTCAGTGGTCTGCTCCCAAGTATAAGAGTATCCATGCCAATAATGTTTGGATCATCTACATCTCTTTTGATATAAAATAATGTACTATTACCTCCAAGAATCACCTATACGTTGTCGCCCCTAAGTATAAGGGGCTTTTCTTGGCATTTATGTTTGGATAATAGTCGTACATCTCCTTCGGTTAAAAATAATGACTAGTGCATGTTATATTAGTAACATCAGTCGACATGATATTTGAAAAATTATTTATCTCTAAAGGAAAACTACGTTTTAGTCGCATATCACCGATTAATGGAAAGCCGTCATTCAATAGTCTTTTGTCGACATTTAGAAAATAACGCAAATCTGCAATGGAAACGCAGCTATTGATGCAAGACACAAATATTTAACAGGCTTACACAAATGGTGTTTGGAGAGTTTGATTGACAGGACAGAATGGGATTGGCTGATAAAGCAGCTGTAACAACCTCTGCCACTCTTCAGAGTCAAATGAATCGAAACGCACGACTGCTATGATTTTATTGCTTTTGCAGCATGCTTAAATCGGGTAAGTGACCGGTCTGTGTGTTCGGTTCATTTCACAGCACATAAAGTGCCCTCAGGACTGTTTTCCCTGCCTCTGCCTCCTTATTCTCTCCGGTTCACCGTTCACCATCACTATGATTCTGTGTTTGAGAAATTAAGTTGTCAGTTGAGTTTTGGACTGGATGTTTGCTCTTTTCCTCAGAGGGGCAGTGAGGTTTTCATGGCTTGGTTTTTTTTTTGTGGCTTGGCCGGAGAGAGATTTCCTCACTGGATCGGGCACGTAGTGCAGGATTTTCCCTCACCGCTTGATTACGTGGTGTTTGAGCTCAATTGTCTGTTTTTGATGGGACATCTGTTTATTCTTTTACCTTTTGCGTTCCTTATTACCTAAAATATATGTGGGAATATAAATGTAAAATAAATTCGCTTTAATGTTACAATGTTTCCATTTAGTAACCCTTCACCAATTCAATTTAACCAGATTCTCCATGTGCCCTTTAAGCAAAGCTACACATTTCAATGGTGAACTGAGTTTTAAAACAACGCACAAGACACCAGATCCTAATAAATGGGCACAACTGATTCTTATGAATTCTTTCGTCATGGTTCACCATTCACCCATGTATCGCTGTCTTCCATCCCAGTTGTGTCCCTCAACTAAAACATTCATTCATTTATAAGATTAACCCATAAAAATCTTTTGGCTCTTTCCAATTCCCTCTATTTGTCCCAATGGCCTTGTCCAGTGTTTCTCGCCTTGGCTAGAGAAAATAACTGGTCCTTTGTGGTTAATTTTGGCTGTATTTTGGAAACCGAAACAAAGACGGAGAGATGGAAAGTGGATGAGATTGTATTCTGCTCTTAATGTGATGTTTTGTGTAATGTCAGCAAACATGAGCATGGGAGAATAACTTGGGGGCTAAAATTGGTGGGGCAACATTTATGGATTTATTTTTTATTCTGTTTACATGGCTGTTTCAGTTTAAGGCTTGTTTGATTTCTGATATCTATCATTCAGTACACTGTAAATAAATTGTCAAATAAACACACATTATTAAGTTACTTTAACTTAACAAATTAAGTTGAAATTGTTTAAGTTATGTCAGGTCAAAACTTGAAATAGTAGATTGAATTGACTTGCCAAGTTCATGCTGTGATTGGAAAATGTGATCTAGGTAATTTTTTAAAGTATCAAGTGTTTTATCTGGTTGCTAAACACAAACAGTACACAACAAGACTATCTGTGGTATCAAGATAACCATTTTAGATTTGCTAATATGTTCCAATGCTTGTGCACTCTTAGCAGTTTCCCAAAAGTATGCACTCGCCCATTACCAGCAATGTACATATTGTACTGCAGCTCATATATCTTCTAAACCAAGAACTTAAGTAAATCAATCTTTCTTTCAGGTGACGTGTACATCCAGAAGACCCAGGACACCAAGAATCCCGTCATCTACGGCGTCTTCTCCGTGTCTGGGTGCGTAAATTCACGACTGTCTCCAAAGCGAGATTCGATCCCCGCATTTCAGACGCCTCTTACTAATCGTGCCGCTTATCAGATTGGCAAGAGAGCCTGAATAGATTTTCTTTCATATTCACACTCCAGTTGCCCGCGGGGCAACACCCCCATTTCTCCGCTTCCAAAGACTGTTTCTACCATACTGAAAAACAAGTGTTTGGCAAGCGTCGCAGGCAGCGCTACGAGTCCTCCAGCAGCACAAAGCAGCTTTTTTGTGAATCTGAGATGTGATATTCTCAAAAGGATTTATCTGCATTATTCCAGAATTATTAGATGCGGTTAGGAGTGTTATTTGTATGCATGGAAATATTAGACAACTGGGCTCAGAGGCAGCTGTCAATGTTTTGATGAAGTTCCCATGCTTATTATACAGTGCAAATACAGTGAATCCCCTCGATTCTTTATTTCATCATCACTGTGTATTTATGTGCGAAAAGAAAGTCAAGGCAACATGAAATGTTGTTTGCAAACCATTGTATATATATGCATATAAATAATGCATTCAGATCTAAAAGCCGCCAAACGCAACCTCTGTCAAAAATGGCGGCCGGTGACTTCTTTTTTCAAAGGCGCGCAATGCGAAGTTCGTCACAACATGTATGTAACCCGTCATGTGTGTGGTTCATAATTTCAAAATGTGTGTTCGGCACGTCGAGAGATCCTGTGTGCATCACATGTCTTGTCAAAACAAGTGTCTGCTGCAGACGCGTCTAAATGATTTATGATAAATGAGACGCTTGCGTTTGCCAGATACTCGCATAATCTCATGCGTAGAGTTTACTGTTAAGGGAGTGTCTTACGTGTATTTCGTGAACGTGAGCGTCTCTTTTATCATAAACGGTTTTGACGCGTGTGCAGCAGGCACTTATTTTGGCAAAACACGTGATGCACATGGTTCACATGAAGCAAAAAACAAATTTTTTGAAAAAACAAGCAACACGCATGAACCGAACACTTATTTTGAATTTGCGCCCCTCAGAAGAGCAGTCACGAGCCGCCACTGATGATCAGCATTACTATTATCATTAAAAAGTTAAATTGTCCGTAATTTCAGGTTTTTGTGCAATGCTGATGATCTGTGCATAATTTGAGAAGGTTTCCAAATGTTTCTTTTGTGCTTTAATCGAAAGTACGGAAATCTGACCACTTGTACAAAATAGTTGACACGGTCAATATAAGCTTAGTTATTTGATTAGGAAAAAGAAAGTTATTCAGATCTTTCTTATTCATCTCATGTAACAAGTCTTTTAAGTTTTAAATTAGATTATGAGTTCCAGATTGTCAGTGTGTTCCCAGGCTTTTGGAGCCCATTGCATCTCTGAATAAAACAGTGAATTTACCAAGAAAAAATGTTGGGCTGGGCTTTATTATAACCATCAGGAATCGTTTGAATCATGAATGGCATTTAATAATGGAATTGATCCTGATGGGAGGAGAGGGATTAAAAAAATTAGAAAAATGTTGACATTGGCACAAATAGAAGGCAATTGGCAAAAAAAGTAAAAAAAAATTAAATGTGACCCTGTCTGTGAAATCCAGGCTAAAGTTTAATTTCAACTATAAATTTCACATTGATTTCAATCTTTGACATGACCGTATGGGTCTCCAACCATTTAAAACAATCTGGAGGGCTACTTTTTAAAAATGTATCTACTCAAAACGTTTTTGTTTTACTTGTTGATTCTATTTTATTTTACTTGTTTATATGTTTTCATTGTTTAAAGTGTTAACATACATTAACGAAGCCAAGCTAATATAAAAATATGCAATAAATATTACAATTGAGAATATAAATAGAATGTGCTTTGGCGGGCACTTCACAGACTCTGTGCGGGAAACCTGGTACCCATGGGCACCATGTTGGAAACCACTGCCTTAGTCAATACTTAAGATATGAATGTTATTAAAGATACAATATGTAGGATAATTTTATATACAAAACAGTAAATCACAAAAAAGACTTGAGTTTTCAAAGACAATTACTTGCGTATTAAACATGTATTAAGAAAATATGGGGCTATTATGTTTGCCCTTAAACTACATGTGCATAATTATGTATGTTAAATATACACCCTCTTTTATCTATAGGTCAGTATTTAAGGGTTCAGCAGTATGTGTGTATTCCATGGCTGATGTTCGCATGGTCTTCAATGGTCCTTTTGCTCATAAAGAAGGGCCAAACTACCAGTGGGTGGCATACCAGGGCAAAATTCCTTACCCCCGGCCAGGAACAGTGAGTAGCATACCTAATTATTAATACCTAACATAAAAATAAAAAAACATAAATGAAAATTCTCATCTTTCTAATAACAGTGTCCAGGAGGAACATTCACACCAAACATGAAGTCTACCAAAGATTACCCAGACGAGGTTATTAACTTCATGCGCACCCATCCGACCATGTTCAATGCAGTTTATCCAGTCCACAAGCGCCCCCTGGTGGTTCGCACCAATGTGGATTATGAATTTACCACCATCACTGTAGACCAAGTGGCTGCAGCAGATGGAAACTATGAAGTCCTTTTCTTAGGAACAGGTGGATTTTCTTAAACAATGCAAATGGTAAATTATTTGAATGATACTTTAAAATGTTAAAAATAAATAATGATTGTTTGCAGATAGAGGAACAGTTCAGAAGGTGATTGTGTTACCCAGAGATGATCTTCAAACTGAAGAGCTGGTTTTGGAGGAGGTGGAGGTCTTCAGAGTAAGACCCTCTTATTTCTTTTTTTTATGTCAGCACATTATGGAGCAGACAGGTCTTATCCTAGTCCCAGACTAAAATGGATCTTTGAGCTGCCTTCATTTAAAAAAACCTTATCTTAACAAATATCAGTGCCATTCTCAATAGTCTCAATATGCACACTAATATTGTTTTTTGTAAGTTTTATTTGTAAAAACGACTTAAATGTCCTAACGTGGCCTAGTCCTGGGTTAATGTAAACCCTGTCTGGGAAACCACCCGTAAATGCTGTATAATGGTAGTGATTATTTTTTATTCATAAACATGTTGTCTTTTATATTACAGGTTCCAACTCCAATAACTACAATGAAAATTTCACCAAAAAGAGTAAGTTAAAAGTTTTCTAGATTATTTCTTTTAGGCATGCAAGACATATTGAAATAATTGAAAGATCACAAATATGCATATCATATCAGTTATGTTTAGTCAAAAAGAATTTAAAATGTGTGCTGGTTATACAATTTTCAAATATATTTTATTATAATTTTTGAAATATAAAGCATTATTATATTGCACATCATATTGTATTGTTTATTAAATTTAATAAAGTGCAGCCCTACTCTAATAGTATGGAGGACCACAAGAGTCATGCAAAATGTAATAAAGAACTTCAATATTTAATAACTACCTGGACAATAAAAATAGCAATTAATAGATTTGTTTAAAAATTCATTAATTAATCTATAAATAAATAGACAAAGTTATAAAAAAAATCATTATGTAAGAGTTTATTAGGCAATAAAAAGTGAGATTATAAAAATAACGTAGAAATGAAATATTAATCCATTAATAAATAGTTCAAATTAATATAACAATTTATAAAAACAACATAAAATACTCAATAAGTTCATCATTTTAAATTGCATTTATAAATTCTTAATTAAATAATGGAATTTCAAAATGTATTTCAAAAAGCGATTTAAAAAGAGAAATAAATTACTGGATTTATAAATTGAATTACAAATACAGGTTTAAATTAGGCATTTAAAAGGGCATTTCCATTTAACTTTTCTGTTTTCATTTCCCGATGGTTCTCCTTATTCTTTTCGCTATATTGTTTTAGCCTCTCTATTTAGCTTTTCCGTGACTCATTGGGTCCTTGCAAATGGTCAAATGAGAAATGCAAATTAGCTATGGCCAGGAGGATGTAACAAGCTCGCTGATTGGCTCTGATTGTACGTCATGCGCAGATTTATAGATCTCAGATGAGGACCCAAAGAGTCACGGAAAAGCTAAATAGAGAGGCTAAAACGAAAAGCAAATCCAATAGCGAAAAGAATAAGGAGAACCAACGGGGAAATGAAAACAGAAAAGTCAAACTGAAATGCCCCTTTAAATGCCTAATTTAAACCTGTATTTGTAATTCAATTTATAAATCCAGTTATTTATTTCTCTTTTTAAATCGCTTTTTGAAATACAATTTGAAATTCCATTATTTAATTAAGAATTTATAAATGCAATTTAAAATGATGAACTTATTGAGTATTTTATGTTGTTTTTATAAATTGTTATATTAATTTGAATTATTTATTAATGGATTAATATTTCATTTCTATGTTATTTTTATAATCTCATTTTTTATTGCCTAATAAAATGTTACATAATGATTTTTTTGTAACTTTGTCTATTTATTTATAGATTAATTAATGAATTTTTAAACAAATCTATTAATTGCTATTTTTATTGTCCAGGTAGTTATTAAAAATTGAAGTTCTTTATTACATTTTGCATGACTCTTGTGGTCCTCCATATAATAGTAACTCGCAAAGATACGGAGGTGCTAGACCATTTAAGGGATGCTTTAAAATGTATACTTCACATGAAATATTATGGGTGTTCCACTTTAAAAACGAAATACAGGAATAGAAACAGGAAATTTTTAAAGTGCCATTCTTTTAAAGAAAATGACCCATGTTTTCTCCCTGTGTGTGTGTGTGTGTAGCAACAACTATATGTGAGTTCAGCGATGGGCGTCACTCATCTTGCCCTGCACAGGTGCGATGTGTATGGAGAAGCCTGTGCTGACTGTTGCTTGGCCAGAGATCCTTATTGTGCCTGGGATGGGAAGTCCTGTTCTCGCTACTCAGCAAACCAAAAAAGGTTAAAGCTCTTTATTGTGTGTATGGTAACGTGACAAGCTTAACAACTGTTACTACACAACTAGTTGTAATTGTAGATTGCATTATATTTAAAGATAGATCAATACATGATGTATGCATCTTACATATAGTCCAAAGTAAATTACAGTGCAATTAAGGTATGCATTTTATCAGTATGGGTGTCCACTGGGATTAAACCTACTGTATGAGCTTTGCACAACACAATGTTAAACAGTTGAGCTACAGGAACACTATATATACATATCAGAATGCACAATATACAAAAGGTACAAAATAGTGTAATATGCGTAATATACACATGTTGCACAAAACTCTTTTGGTAGTATGTGTGTTTGTTTCTAAGTTTACCTATATGTAGCATTACATTTACTGATGACCTGATCATTTTATTCAAAGTTTTTAGAATTAAAAGTCTCAGACTCAAAATAAGTCTGAACCAGTTTCCTGATTTGCTATTGGTGGTTTGCACTCTGTAGGCGGAGCCGGAGGCAAGATGTGAAGTATGGCAATCCTATTAGACAATGCAGAGGCTACAACTCTAATGGTGAGCAACAAAAAAATAACAACAATTACTTGAATTTATGAACATTTTGTATGCTTTTTAGATGTTAACCCCTTAAACTCTGCAGATCCATCGTTGGGTCCAAAAAAATTGAATTAGATTTGTTGTTTTTGCAATGTTATAGTGATCATATATAATTGTTTCTCGGTCTCTTTAATAGAATACATCCAGAAAATACAGGAAATGTGTTTATAGTATTAAAAAAATGTAAACTGATGTGTCAAGTTTTTAGGATATACTCCCCTTACACTTGAGCAATAGCAGGAAACTGCAGGATCCTAAACCTAAATAAACCTAAATAAAATTAAATCCTAATTTCTAATTTTAAAGAGATGAGTCTTTTGATGCTCAAGATATGTTGAGTGCCAAAAGAGGTCGAACTTAACACCGACGATCCTAAAGAAGACATTTAGTCCTGAATTTTTTTTTTTACGTATTTTCTGTTTGTATCTTAATAAAATAGATTGAAAAATAAAGATGTGGATCACAAAGTTTTTTATAAAATAAGACAATCAAATTACT
Organism: Paramisgurnus dabryanus; assembly: GCF_030506205.2. NCBI lineage: Eukaryota > Metazoa > Chordata > Actinopteri > Cypriniformes > Cobitidae > Paramisgurnus > Paramisgurnus dabryanus. The sequence continues at coordinate 26,069,312 of NC_133343.1, read as the reverse complement.
CCAAAGTATTTGAAATTCAGGCATGGCTTATTCTGCAAAAAATGTAATTATACTGCTATTATATTGATATTATTTTGTTTTTATTCCTGTCAGCTAATAAGAATACATTGGAGACGGTGCAGTATGGAGTAGAAGCAAGCACAGCCTTTCTGGAGTGTCAGGCCAGAACTCCCCATGTGTCCATCAAATGGCATTTCCAGAAAGAGAACAGTGATAGGAGAAGAGAGGTATGTGTCACTAAATCTCTCGCTTTTTATGCCCAATTAAAGTTGTATTGTGGGTTTTTAGCAGCTTATATCTGTGAGATTGCAAATTGCAACCTACCTCAATTTCGAAACGCAAAGAGAAGCTACGGTAGCTGCCAAACATGTCGTCGTCTGAGACCATGTATTAATGAAACAGCAGAGTTTGTCTGTTTACTTACATGGCGACTTCCATGTAAGGAGACCTGTGTTCATGTAGATTGTATGTTGTAGTTGTATGTTGAGGTAAAGTTTCACGGGTATATTTGTAGCAATAGCCAACAATTCATTGTATGGGACAAAATTATAGATTTTTTTGCCAATAATATTAAGGATATTAAGTAAAGATCATGTTCCATAAAGATATTTTGAAAATGTCCTGCTGTAAATATATCAGAAATGTATTTATCATTAGTAATATGTTTTGCGTAGGAGTTGGACAACTTTAAAGGTGATTTTCTTAGCATTTAAATTTTTTTGCAAGCTCATATTCAAGATTTTCAAATAGGTGTATTTCGGCCAAATATTGTCCTATTCTAACAAACCATACAGTAGACCAATAGAATAGTTTATTATTCAGCTTTAAGTATTGTATAAATCTCAATCTGCTACTATGTTTAACTCTTAAAACCCTAGCAATGCCTTATCAACCACTCAGAACACTGTTGCACTGCAAAAAGACTTTCTTACTAAGTATTTTTGTCTTTGTTTTCAGTAAAAATATCTAAAAATTCTTAAATTAAGATGTATTTTCTTGATGCGCAAAATGACAAAAAATATAAACTTTAAACAAATTTGTGCTTAAAATAGTTTCAAGCACTAATTTACTTTAAGTTTATATTTTTTGTCTAAAGACTTATTTTTCTAGGTCATTTTGCTCATCGAGAAAATACATTCAAATTTTAAAAAATTAAGTATTTTTGTCTTGTTTTCAGTAAAAATATCTAAGTAAGAAAGTAATTTTTGCAGTGTGGAATCGTGCCATACACTGCAAAAAAAATGATTTTCAAGAAAAACAATTCTTAGTATTTTTTTCTTGTTTTCAGTTTTCACCCAAGAAAATAAGTCTAGTTTTTAGACCAAAAATATTGAAAAAGGGATTTTGTGCAAACACTGCAAAAAATGATTTTCAAGAAAAAAAATCTTAGTATTTTTTTTCTTGTTTTCAGTAAAAATATCTACAAATTCTTCAATTAAAAAGCTTTTTTTCTTGATTAGCAAAATGACCTAAGAAAAAAAGTCTTGTTTTAGACCAAAAAAAATCAAATTTAAGTAAATTAGTGATTAAAACAAGCAAAAAATCTGCCAATGGGGTAAGCAAATTTTTCTTGAATTTTGTATTTAAGAAAAATGTTCAAGATTTTTTTCAAGATTTTGGCAGATTTATTTGTTTGTTTTACCCTGCAAAAAATGAGTTTCAAGAAAAAAATCTTTGTATTTTTGTCTTGTTTACAGTAAAAATATATACATTTAAGTGATTTTGTGCATAAAACAAGCAAAAAAATCTGCCAATGGGGTAAGCAAAAAATCTTGAACATTTTTCTTAAACACTAAATTCAAGAACAATTTGCTTACCCCATTGGCAGATTATTTTGCTTGTTTTATGCACAAAATCACTTAAATTTGATATTTTTTGTATATTTGATATATTCTTAAAACTAGAATTATTTTCTTGGGTCGTTTTGCTCATCAAGAAAAAGCGTCTTAATTTAAGAATTTTTAGATATTTTTAGTGAAAACAAGACAAAAATACTAAGAATTTTTTTTCTTGAAAATCATTTTTTGCATTGTATGCACAAAATTTGATATTTTTGGTCTTAAAACTCGAATTATTTTCTTGGGTCGTTTTGCTCATTAAGAAAAAGCATCTTAATTTAAGAATTTGTAGATACTTTTACTGAAAACAAGACAAAAATACTAAGAATGTTTTTTCTTGAAAATCATTTTTTGCCTTGTATGCACAAAAATTTGATATTTTTGGTCTTAAAACTAGACTTATTTTCTTGGTTCGTTTTGCTCATCAAGAAAAAGCATCTTAATTTAAGAATTTTTAGATATTTTTACTGAAAACAAGACAAAAATACAAAGAATTTTTTTTTCTTGAAAATCATTTTTTGCATTGTATGCACAAAATTTGATATTTTTGGTCTTAAAACTAGAATTATTTTCTTGGGTCGTTTTGCTCATCAAGAAAAAGCATCTTAATTTAAGAATTTTTAGATATTTTTACTGAAAACAAGACAAAAATACAAAGAAATTTTTTTTTCTTGAAAATCATTTTTTGCATTGTATGCACAAAATTTGATATTTTTGGTCTTAAAACTAGAATTATTTTCTTGGGTCGTTTTGCTCATCAAGAAAAAGCATCTTAATTTAAGAATTTTTAGATATTTTTACTGAAAACAAGACAAAAATACAAAGAAATTTTTTTTTCTTGAAAATCATTTTTTGCATTGTATGCACAAAATTTGATATTTTTGGTCTTAAAACTAGAATTATTTTCTTGGGTCGTTTTGCTCATCAAGAAAAAGCATCTTAATTTAAGAATTTTTAGATATTTTTACTGAAAACAAGACAAAAATACTAAGAATTTTTTTCTTGAAAATCCTTTTTTGCCGTGTATGCAAAAAAAAAATGATATTTTTGGTCTAAAAACTAGACTTATTTTCTTTGGTCGTTTTGCTCATTAAGAAAAAGCATATTAATTTAAGAATTTTAGATATTTTTACTGAAAACAAAACATTTTTTCTTCAAAATAATTTTTTGCAGTGTAGCAACTATTACAAATAGTGGTAAGAATGGTGAGCAGTTTAACAAGTTTAACATGTTTTTCGTTTCAGATCCGTTCTGACGGGCGCGTAGTCCGCACAGATCAGGGTCTCCTCCTGCGCTCTCTTCAGCTCTCTGATGGTGGAGTTTACCAGTGCACCGCCACTGAGAAGAACTTCAAACACACACTGGTCAGACTGCAGCTGGTGGTTCTCTCTGCCCGCACCGTCAACAGCATCCAGACTGAAACGACCGCCCCCGCCGCCCCGCCTCTTCAGTCCAGCAGCGCCTGGACACCCAGCGCAGAGCAGTACAAAGATCTGCTGACCATCCTGAGCCAGCCCGAGATGGGTCTCATCAATCAATACTGCCAGGACTATTGGCAGATGGGCGATGACCCCACGGCCCACGCCCACAAGAAAAAAGACATCAAGGAGGTGACGAAAGACCTACGGAAGCCACGAAACAGGAGACACCACCAAGATCAGGACAGCATGGCAGAGACATGAAATGCAAATCGTCCAAAAAGGAAATTTCCCACATACGCAGGAGTTACTTGCCGAAAATATTCAGCGTAAACCATAACCACAATGACTGAGGAGAATAAACAGTATTTATTGTAGGCTGTAAATACTTAGATTCTGTGGATATCTTTGTATGGAAATAGAGCAAAAAACATGTGTATAGACCTTACGTGCAAATATTTTGTTATCATCGTAACTTCCTCTCCGACGTATTTATTACAATGGGTTTTACCATGTCAACACGCCGTGTTTCCATGATATAAGCTTCAATGTATATATCACTAACCGGATAGTTAGTGATCATAATCTCTGGGCATTTGAGGTCCCCGATGGACAGTTTGACTGCACTTGATGTTTTGATACCACACCTATGATGGGACTGCAAGCTCTTGTACATTTGGTGGAGTCACATGAGGACATGCTCCCATTCTGCAGATGTACCGAAACATTTTTACATGCATTTGAATTATCTGTGACCTTGAAAAGGGAAAAAACAAACACTTTAATATCATTCAAAGTTCTTTTAATCTTCTTGATCTTCCATATGTTGCTATGCTAATGTGTGTTAAATATAAGTCGTTTCTGTATGTTCAGATATTTGGTTGGTTATTGATAACAGCTTTCTGTACAGTATGTACACATTGACACATTTTTTTTGTAAACATTTGTAAAATATGTACTATTGCACGCACAAAGTAAAAAAAAGCTACAAATGGGGTTCAAAACCTGGTCATCTCTTTGCAAATGGGATTCGGAGCAACCTGTAATATTAAATAAATACTTTACACTTTATGTGTATCTTCCCAAAAAGAAAACTTTTAGACAAAAACCTGATCTCACGAGAGAATTTGTACTTATTTTATGAGTTGGCAAATTTGTAATTTGTACAAAGTGAATTGTATGAAAACGTATGATAATTAGAAAAAAACAATATTACACTGTAAAAAAAGTCGATTTAAAATATTATTTTAAGTTTTGACTTGTGATAAGTTGCAATTTTTTTTTTTGCAATTTTTACAGTGTACCCCACATCACAGGACAAAGCAAATCGTACAAAACTAATTTAATTGTACGAATTCATCTGAAATAGCCAACTCGTAAAAAACGTACGAATTGCTATTAGATTGTGTTGGGTAGAAAGCACCTCTGTACATTAATAAGTGATTTGGGCCATGCATAAGACATCTATAGTCTAAACGAAACTTTAGGGGGCTCGGTTGAGTTTGCATGAAATGTATTTGTACTGTACAGATATGTAGTCAAATTCTGGATATGTTGCTGTGTCGATGTTTATGGCTGGTCTGTGACATGATCTGAGAGAAAGTCAAAAAGTAAGGATGATTTGTAAAGACAAAGGACTTGAGTGATTGAATGAAGCACAATTAATTGTCTGTTTCGCCTCTGTTGAATCTGTAAACAGAGCGTGTGAAATGATCGTTGTAATTTTTTCTTTTCGTTCGTAAGACATTCATACCTGTGGATTGTCCACTTGTTTTGTCTTTTTTAAGATAATCTAATGTGCGGAAAAAGATCCAGAATTAGATGTTATGAACAGTTAATGTTATAGTAATGTATTTTTTATTTGTTTTCTTTTCCATCATTGTCGTTGACTAATTAAAGTTATATATTTTATAACAAATACAAGATCAGAGCCTCTTTGCAAACATTTTACTTGGTGAATCTTTCTTTTAATGTTCACCCAAACCAGATATTCAGTTTCAATTATTCAGAGAAATTCTGTAAAAAGTATAGATATCGTTCACCTAAAAAAACGAAATCTGTCATTATTTACTCGCATTTATGTTGTTCTAAACATACAAAACTCTTAAAGAGTTTTCTTAACTCGTTCCCCACTAGCGGTTTTAAAAAAAAAGTTGCCAGCATTTTTTGTGATTTATTTATATATATATATATATATATATATAAGATAAGATTTTTGTCCTATCTTCATTTTAGGCTCTTTTTTTACCTCTCAAATATGGGTAGGTTTCTTCAAAAATATAAAATTTTGCGCAAAAAGCTGAGATAATTGTATTTTTGTGAAGGACTTTTGATAGAGATCAGATTCAGAGCGATCCTCAAAACATACATGGAGTTTAAACTGTTTGAGGATTTGCTTCCGGGTTTTATAAGTTGTGTAAGAGTGCCACCTGGTGGATAATAGCAGAAATATAGATTTCCGTAAAAACTAGTTATTGGTAGGGAAGCGTTTTCTCTAAATTGACGAGTTAACTTGTCAATGACGGGGAAAGAGTTAAAAGGGGGAGAGGAAACTCAATATATGCTCCACCCTAACTTCCTGTTTCTTTCACTTTTAAAAATACAAGAATGTACAAAAGTTGTCGCTGTGGCGGTATCTTTTTAAAAAGTACACTTTTGTCCCTAAAAGATGCATATTGGTACCATAGAGCTACATATTAGGACCTTTTTAAAAGGTAGCATCCCAGTGACAACTTTTGTACCTTTTATCTATGATTGTAACCACAGTTGTTGGCACCTATTGACTTCTATATTAGGAAAAACAAATACTATGGAAGTTAGTGGGTGTCAACAACTTTGTGGTCATCATTTATCAAAATATCTATTCTTGCGTTCATCCGAATAAAAAAAGTTTAACACCACATGAGTGTGCGTAAATGATATCAGAATTTTCTTTTTTTTTTGGTGAACTATCCCTTTAAGCGTGAAAGTGAATGGGGACTGAATCAGGCCGTCAATCACTCATACTCTGCTAAACATCATATTTTGTGTCCCATTGAACTTATATACTAGAGATGCACTGATATATCGGCCAATAGTCAGTATCATCGATGAAAGCATTTTTTCAAATATCGGCTATTAGTCTAAAGTTTAGAAACAGCCGATAGTCATGGCTGATATATCCTGTCAATAAAAAAGAAAACACAATGAATATGAGATCTGTGTATAGAAAATGTAAAGAAACATCACTAGTTTAATGTTCAGTATTAATGGTTATTATATGAATGCATAATATTCAGAAAATGTAATAATAATGATAAATACATTGGAATTTAATGGGTACCGTCAACTGCACTGTCAGCTTTGCACCTAAGGATTTCATTTTAGTACCTCAGAGGTACATACTGCGACCAAAGAGAGCTTATTGGTACCTCAAAAATACATATGAGTATTTCAAAGGTACATATTGGTACTAAATGTTTACATATCTGTACCTAATGGTCCATACATTAACCTTCTTAAAGGGTGCAGCCCAACTGACAGCTAGGGTACATATTTCGACTTTTTTCTAACAATGTAGGTCCTTAAGGTACGGTAATCTACCCATAATTGTATTCTGTTTTGTATTCCTGTAAAGGAACCAAACGAAAACTTAGGGTACAGCCCCAGTGACAGAAAAGGTACAGTTTTGTACCTTTATTTCTGACAGTGTGTGTGCTTACCATCATTTATCAAAATATCTTCTTCATCATTTATCACAATACTTCCATAATAGTGTTTTTCCTACTATGGAAGTCAATGGTTATAATCGGCCGTGTGCTTACCATCGTTTCTCAAAATATCTTTATTTTGTGTTCATCAGAAAAAAGAAATTCATACAGGTTCAGAAAAACATGAAGATGAGAAAATGATGACAGAATTTTCATTTTTGGGTGAACTATCCCTTTAATGCAAGTTAATATAACCACCAAACTATCGGTATTGGCATCAGTGTCAGCATATATCAGTAGGCTATCGATAAATTTTTTTTCATATCTGTGAATCTCTATTATTTATGTTTGACAATAAATGGTTGCATTTATTGGTATATTTTGTGAATATTGAAGACAATTGCCCTGAAGAGCGTTGTATGTATAACTATCACCTGTGATGATTGTGCATGGATTCAAATCTGTCCATCCTCAGATTGGGGTCAATGAGCTCGGCGGGGGGAAGACTAAAGCTCTTTAAATGCTGCATAGTGCAGTATACACTACATGGAAAATGTGATCCTGTTGACTAAAGTGTGCAGGTGAGATTAGAATTACTCATAGAGGTCTCGTGTTCAGCATTAAATGAAGCTTTAAAGTGATAGCTCACCCAAAAATGAAAATTCTGTCATAATTGTCATTAGTGTTTTTTTTTTTTTTTTGCTGAACACAAAGTAAAATATTTGTAATTAGCCCAATTGACTTCCATAGTGGGAAATTAAAATGCTATGGAAGTCAATGGTGCTCAGAAACTCAAGTTCACCTTGAAAAAAACTAATGAAGACAAAACCATATGAAATCAATGTATGTCAAGCAGGTATACATTAAGAAAAGTAATTGTTAACATGATAGCAAATAGTAATATTTGTCATATTGTATTATCACACTCATAATATCAACAACAGTCTCAGTGATCTGCCCTTTTGAATGCCTGTGAATACACTTACAAGATTATCACCTTCTGCTGACCACAGCACCTCCTCCTCAAATCTGAGGGTAGATGACCTCTCTCATCCTTGGATGTCTTTTGTCCTTGTTCTTCATTGGCCCCAACAGCCCAGGTGGTCAGAGACTTCCTCAAAATCCCCCTAAGACTTAATTCACTAGGTCATCGAAGCAAAGCGAGAGCCAGTTGATGTGCGAAGCGTATTGCTGAAAGGCACTTGGAGGCCTCTACGCAAGCAAGTGGTCTTCCAGAAGGACTTCTTAGCTCCACACAAGAGTCAGTATGGGGGCCGGCGCGAGCGCCGAGGAGAAGCACTCCAGAGAGCTCGAGAAGAAACTGAAGGAAGATGCCGATAAAGATGCCAGGACTGTCAAACTTCTGCTGCTAGGTAACCAAAGCTGATGGGACTTTGTAGAGACCTGGTGGAGCTGTGGTGATAGATCGAGAGCAAATGATTTAGGTTGGGAAACATTACACTCTATACATTCGGAGATATGTAATGTAATGAATGGCTGTGAAATACCATAGTAAAGACATTGTGACTTTACATGGAGGCCATTAAAAACTTTAAGACGCTTTAAGACATCTCACAGGTCTACATTTGTAGATGTATATGTATTTACATTTTAAGTTGGAAACAACTAAATGTTTCACAATTTAAATCATATCTGAAAAGTATGGAGATGGAGACTAAAACAATTTACTGGATTTTAAAAAAGGCAAAATTAAAGGCTCAATATCTAAACAAATTTTATTTTCAAGCAGTATCCTCAAAAAGTCATTCAATTGTTGGTTCAACTTAAAAAAGTAAATTACCTGGTTGCCGTAAAATTTTGAATTAATTCTACTTCAAACATTCACCGTAAAAACATTAACTCAAAATTAAAATTTTAAGGTTGAACCAACTTTTTTACAGTTATTTGCATGGCAGACAGAAGGTATAAATCTCATGTATGCGTGTAAATGTACATGAAAATAATTTAGTAAAATAATATCAAAATAATCTCTAATGATCATAACTGTACTAAGTGTCTTTGTCCAGCAAGTGATATGGGTCAGGTTTAAGGGACAAAGGGCTTAAAGGGGCTTAAGATAAGTTTAATAAGACTCAAGCCTCTTATTTTAATCCTTCAAAAGATAAACAAATGAGAGGAGACTAAAGTAATGAGGAGAATAATGTGTGACAATTTTTAAAATATTGTATTAAGAAAGTGAAAACGGTTAATCAATTCACTTAGGAAATCAAAGTAATAAAATAAAATGTTGTATGGCTACCGTTTTTAATCGCATATTTAAAGCTGGGCAGTTATGTTGGGGGTTTACAGTATAACGGTTAAATGCAGGCCTTTCTTGTAATTGCCACATTGAAAACTAATGAATGCAAACAGCAATTAAGTCTTATTAGACTTTGGCAGAACAAAGAACTGACCTTTATCCCGTTAGTCAGAAAAGCCAGCTTGCTCATTACTAAACAAATAATGTCTTAGAAATATTTTCAAAAAGTCTCAATAAAAGATAGAATTATATTATTAATATATAATTACATTGTAATTATGAAAGACTTTTCTTTCCAAAGATAAAGCAAAAAAGGCTCACATTACAATCTATTGCAAACTGAGGTAACACTTTATTTTTATTGCAAAGATGACATTGTTTGAGATTTTTTGTTATGGCAACTTGACATTAACCAATACATCATAATTTCTCATGACAAAGGCAACATAACTGACCACTTTTTACCACCGATACAAATTGAATTTGTCATTAAATGGTCATTAAGTGTTAATACTCTGTCATATAGTTTTATAACAGCGTCATGAATATTTTCTTGACCTCAACTACAGTGGTACAAATTGAATTTGTCATTAAAATGTCAACTAGTTTTATAGCAATGTCATGAAATTAGTTCCATTCAATTTTTTTTTATAAAGTTTCCTCCATGTGTTTACCAAATAAAATCAATCATTCAATAATAAAAATAATAATTATTAGAATTGATCAAATACTATTTTTTTGCATTTGGAGACTGATTTACCTCAAATTAAATGAAAACAGTACATTAATGGGTTAAGCCATACAGCGTTTGGTCCATTTTGCTGGAAAAACAGTTCATTACATTAAATGAATTAATTTAATTAATTAAATGTTTTGTTAGTTTTCTCTTTTATGTCAGAAAATTTTAGAACACTCTGTGTGAGGAAGTTTTTTATGTATTGCACATACATAAAGTTATGTATAATCTTATTATGTGTCTGTTGCATTGTTAAGGTATTTAAAATTATATGACATAGTATTAACACTTATTGACATTTAAATGACGTTTGATCATGTAGTTTGATAATTACCGTATTCTGCTATGTCATGTTTATAAGTTATGATGTATTGGTTTATGTCAAGTTGTCATAACAAAGACATCTCAAACAATGTCATCATTGCATTAAAAATGACATAATTGAACATATGACAAATAATGACAGTTGTCATAAAGGTGCATAAAATCTCCTTCATGTTCATGACACATGTCATATTATGATTATGAAGGTGTCACGACTCATGTCAGTCTTATGAACACCCCTTCAAGTAAAGTGTTACCCAAACTGGTTTTAGTTGTGAATTTTTATTACTCTCTGAAATAAAGGTACTTCGGGACGGCCTCCTTTCAAAAAGTAGGCTACTTGTACATAAAGAGGGCATCTAAGTACCTAAAGATACATATTGGTACTTCTAAGATACACAATGGTACATCAAAGGCACATATCTGTAAATAAAATGATACATTTTAGGTACCGCCCCAGTGACACCTTTTGTACTTTTATTTCTGACAGTGTAGATTGAATTTACTGTAAGTTGCTATGGACAAAAGTGTCTTCCAAATGCATAAATGTAAATCCAACCTTACCTGCGTTTCAGGTGCTGGTGAATCTGGAAAGAGCACAATTGTCAAACAGATGAAGTAAGTCCTGAGGAAACAAAAGTATGGCCTTAAAATGAGCTTTAACCTTATTTTGCAGATAAATGCTGATTATTATCTTCTACATCACAGAATTATTCACCAAGATGGTTACTCCCTTGAAGAATCCTTGGAGTTCATTGTTATTATCTACAGCAACACAATGCAGTCCATTTTGGCCATTGTGAGGGCCATGGGCACACTAAATATTTCATATGGAGATGCAGCTGCACAGGTACAGTAACTTGTACATTTTTTCTTTTTCATTATGCGTCACTCACAAAAAGTAAAATTTTGGGTCTTAATCTGCAATTTCCTAAACTTTCCAAACTGGGATTTGCGAACCACCAGGAATTGCAGGGGGTTTGTGAGTTGATAAAAAGTAATTTATTACTTAAAAACACCAAATTACCTGATTACTTTGATTGAAACATAAAAATGTAAATAAGTATTTAAAATAAAACCTTACCAAAGTATATATATTTTTTTAATCTGCATGTCATGGGACTATTACACAACACTAGAATATATCGTAAAACTCATGCAAAATGGACAGACAGATGAAGGTCCAATTAATAATAACCGTGTTAAAATACTACTGATGAAAACTTTAAAACAGATAAAAAAGAAATATTTTTTTGAAGTTAAATATGCAAATGTGCTATTAAACTTGAACTATTCATTTAAAATCTCAGGGGGTACTTTAATTAAATAATTTTTGTCAAGAGGGTTCGGCTGATTAAAAAATGTTTGAGAATCTCTATAAGAACCACGGATGTCAATTATATGAGCCCAGCTGGAATATAGTAATGCCAGTTTAGATCTGCTTATGATGAAGCCGATGGTGTGAGGTGTGGGAATTCCATTAATCGATATCCCACATGAATTCACCCTAACTGTAAAAGTGAAAACCCTTTTTGGGAATTCACACTGGCAGAAACCCCTGGAGACACTTTAAGTACCTGTTTAAGTCAGAAATTCGATTTACATTTCAAAACTTTTTCTTTATGATAGGGTTACTGGATGAATCAATACTTGCTAGAGTTCCTGTACTAAGGGTACATTTCTCAGAGAACTGAAAGGGTGCCTATAGGTTCTTCAAATATGGTTGTTTTTTCAATGTAGTATCCAACCCTTACAAAAATTAAGCATGGTTTTATTACAGTAAAAAAATAACCATGGTTTTGACAACCATGTAGTGGCAGCCGGTGACTTCTCTTCCGAAAGGCGCAAATTTAAAATATGTGTTTGGTGTGTCATGTTTGTGGTTCGTCACATCAAAATATGTGTTCGGTGCATCATGTGAACCTATGTGCATCATGCGTCAGGTCAAAATATGTGCCGCTGCACATGCGTCGAAAGGGTTTATGATAAAAGAGACGCTTACGTTCACAAAATACTCACTTAACAGTATCTGGCAAATGCAAGCATCTCTCTTTGTCTGCAGCAGGCACATTTTTTTACATGACGCTTGATGCACAGAGGTTCACATGATGCAACATACACATATTTTGACATGACGAGCCACACATATGATGGGCTAAATAAAGCAATAAACCCCGAGAAGCAGTGGGTTACCAGTGCATTTTATAACAGCTAAGGGGCGTTGTTAGGCACGACGCGAAGCGGAGTGCCTAAAACCCCCTTAGCTGTTATAAAATGCACTGGTAACCCAACGCTTCAAGGGGTTTATTGCGTTTATAAAACGGTTACTTCATATGCATAACGTTAGCGGGATTTTATAAAATAAAACACAAATAAGTTGTAATTATATTAGTACAAATATTACTCTTCCGCCAAACAAAGTAGTTCCTCAGAATCAAGTGTGACTGAAACAGAGCGCAGTTCCAACCAGCAGAGATGCAGCAAAGACACAATGAAAATATGTTTTAAGACTGTGGTGTTTATTTTATAAATCACCATTTATCTAATTTATACATTAACATTTATATTGTGCTGTTGAAGTGATGATCAAATATGTTTGGAAGCATGCTGAACTCTTTCCCCGTCAGCGTTTTTTTTTTTAAGTTGCCACCCAGTTTTAGTTTAATGCCTTGCAGAAAAATTATCTTCTTAAATAAACATAAAATATCAAATGAAAGAACAGACCATCAGCTTTCAAACAAAAACAAACAAAAAACCTTCATTCATCCTACCTTCATTGTTCTCTTATCACCCCTCAAATTTTTTAGCTAAAAGCGGAGATAATTCCATTTTTGTGAAGAACTTTAGTAAGAGATCAGATTGAGCCATCAAAACTTACACGCTGTGTTTTCAGTGTTGAGTGAATGCGTCAGTGTTTAAGTTGGGTAAGATCGCCACCCAGTGGATAATAGCGGACGTATGAACTTGACTTATAAACTCCTCAGACAACGTTTTCTCTTTATCGACGAGATGACTCAACAATATTTATTGACATTTATCTGGATATCGCCATTAATTGTGCAATTGTAGACTAATTAAAAATATGATTATAGACTGTGGTGTTTATTTTCATAAATCAGTACGCAGCAACAGGGGCGCAGTGATACTAATGTAATATGGTCTGAACCGTGAGGTTACCGGTGTATTTTATCACGGCTTAGAACGCGTTTCAACCAATCAGAATGAAGAACCAGAACTGCCCGTTTTATAATACATGTTTTGATGAGGTTCGCATCGTGCACTCTTTTGTTAAACCGTAGTCAGGGGCGCTGTAAGGGGGGGTAAACAATGACGATTCTCAGGGCCCACGAGTAAGAGGGGGCCCAGAGAAGCCCCCAAAATTGTGGTGCTAAAAAAATATTTAATAGTAAAAATTATTAACTTTAAATTATTCTATTTGCTGGTATCAAAAAGTGATTTTGTGCATAAAACAAGCAAAAAAATCTGCCAATGGGGTAAGCAAAAAATCTTGAAAATTTTTCTTAAACACTACATTCAAGAAAAATTCAAGACAATTTTGCTTACCCCATTGGCAGATTTTTTGCTTGTTTTATGCACAAAATCCCTTAAATGTAATATTTTTGGTCTAAAACTAGACTTATTTTCTTGGGTCGTTTTGCTCATCAAGAAAAAGAATCTTAATTTAAGAATTTTTAGATATTTTTAATGAAAAAAAAAAAGAATTTTTTTCTTGAAAATCATTTTTTGCAATGCATAAGTTTAAATGTTGCGGTTAAAATGACTGCTGGTGGCCGTTCTAGTGTTAAAAGTGCATGATAAGGGAACTCAATTTTCTCCCCATGCTAGGTCAAGAAAACACTGGAAAAAAATACACAGTTTTAGACTCTGCAAAAAATGACTTTCTTACTTAGTATTTTTGTCTTGTTTTCAGTAGAAATATCTAAAAATTCTTAAATTAAGATGCTTTTTCTTGATGAGCAAAATTACCTAAGTAAATGAGTCTAGTTGTAAGACAAATTAATATACAATTGAAGTAAAAATTGTCCTTAAAACAAGCAAACTGATCTGCCAATGGGGTGAGGAAAAATATTGTGAAATAAGATTTCTTTTTTCTTAAACACTTAATTCAAGTAAAATTTTCTCACCCCATTGGTAGTCAAAATACCATAAAAGTGAATGATTTTATGTAAATTAATATAAAAAAGTCTCAGCTGTGTTGGGGGCCCTGTCAAGATTCTTTTCATGGGGCCCAAAATCCTTAGCGGCGCCCCTGACCGTAGTTAAACCATGGTAAGTGTAAGTTAGTGATAGTAATCATCAATCCACCAAAGAAACACGGTTACTACACTTTTACCACAAAAAAATAAATAAATAAGGGAAGGGAGGGAAACCAAAATGTTGCAAATACAACTATTTGTAATAGTAAATATCTTTTCCAGGATGATGCAAGGAAGCTGATGCACTTAGCTGACACCATTGAGGAAGGCACCATGCCCAAAGAGTTAGCTGACATCATTTTAAGGTTGTGGAAGGACTCGGGCATCCAGGCATGCTTTGACAGAGCTTCAGAATACCAGCTCAACGACTCCGCTGGATAGTATGTTCCCTAACTATCAGTTGGTAGAACATCGCTTAATCGCATGATAAACGGAAATTAAGTTAGAGTACCAGTAGAAAGTACTTGATTTGATTCCAACCTTAAGTTATGCCCTAAGGTCTCCATCTTGAAATCTTTTCTAAGCTATCTGAATGACCTGGAAAGGTTGATCAAGCCTGGCTACGTCCCTACTGAGCAGGACGTACTGCGATCAAGAGTCAAGACCACCGGTATCATCGAGACCCAGTTCTCCTTTAAAGACCTCAACTTCAGGTAACTCGGTGATGAGTAACATTTAACCCAGGGTTGGGTCAGTATTGGACAGAACACACTATTGGGTTAAAATGGGTTGTGGCTAGAAGGGATACAGCTAGGGCCAAAATCTCATGAAATCTTACAGGATGAGCCCTGATTTCATCCTAACCCTACCAAAACCTAACCCCAACATTTCTCGGGATTTAGGCTGTAGCAGTATCCTATCTAGCCAAAATCACTGTTTTTCCATCCTGATCCTAACCCCAAACCCAACATCTCGTGAGTATCCCCTCTAGCAAGTACTGTAAAACGATCCAACTTCTGGGTTATTGTTACTCGACCATGTTTGGGATCCACTGCCTTAAATGATAACATAGGGTAGTAATTGTGAAAATGTCAAGAACAATTAAAAGACAAACCTCTCCAAGATGGCATCCTGACACATCCAATAGATACCAGATGCCATAATAAATGAACTTTACGGTCTGCAGGATGTTTGATGTGGGTGGTCAGCGTTCAGAGAGGAAGAAGTGGATCCATTGTTTTGAGGGTGTGACTTGTATCATCTTCATTGCTGCTCTGAGTGCATACGACATGGTGCTGGTGGAAGACGATGAAGTGGTAAGTTGCCATTTGTGGTCCACAAGGACCTGGATTTCTAATGAAGAGTTTAACCCCAGATGTCTTCAATGGGAGTCTAGATCTGAATGTTTGTGTCCTTTCAACTACAGAACCGAATGCATGAGAGTCTCCACCTGTTCAACAGTATCTGTAACCATCGCTACTTCGCCACCACATCCATCGTGCTTTTCCTCAACAAGAAGGATGTTTTCGTGGAGAAAATCAAGAAAGCTCACCTGAGCATGTGCTTCCCGGATTATGATGGTGAATAAAGCACCAGAAAATGTCTCAATTTGGTCTTAACTAATGCGTAAAATGTCATCAGAATAAACAAGACCTGAAATTATCCTGGCTGAGAACAGAAATATCATCTCTTTATTTCTCTTTATCGTATCTGCGGAAATGTTTGATGACACAATAAAACCATGATAACAGTGCAGACTTTCCCTCTCAGGTCCCAACACCTTTGAAGATGCCGGTAACTACATCAAGGTGCAGTTTTTAGATCTGAACCTGAGACGGGACATCAAAGAAATTTACTCCCACATGACCTGCGCCACAGACACAGAGAACGTCAAGTTTGTGTTTGATGCCGTAACGGACATTATCATCAAGGAAAATCTCAAGGACTGCGGTCTCTTTTAAAGAGGTGAGACTATTATTGAGAATTTTAGGGTAATTTTTAAACATTTTTTAAAGTGCAAATGCTGCTATGTTTATTTAGTAAAAATAGCCTTTGCCAATCAGATCGGTTATTTCTATTTACTGTAACAAGACACTGGTATAATATTTCAGCTACACTTTACAATAACTAATGTTAAAAAATACAAACTTAAAGGAAAACACCACCGTTTTTCAATATTTTACTATGTTCTTACCTCAACTTAGACAAATTAATACATACCTCTCTTTTTTCAATGCGTGCACTTACTCTTTGTACAGCGTGTCATGAATGTGTTAGCATTTAGCCTAGCCCCATTCATTCCTTAGGATCCAAACAGGGATGAATTTAGAAGCCACCAAACACTTCCATGTTTTCCCTATTTAAAGACTGTTTGCAGCACTTTGACCTCGGCGCGCAGTAGCATCATCACTCCTGACTACTCTTTAAATCGGGAAAACGTGGCTTCTAAATTCATCGCTGTTTGGATCCTAAGGAATGAATGGGGCCTAGGCTAAATGCTAACACATTCAGGACTCTCTGTACAAAGATTAAAAGTGCATGAATTGAAAAAAAGATAGGTATGTATTAATTAATCTAAGTTGAGGTAAGAACATAGTAAAATTTAAAAAGAAAGGTTGTAAAATGTGTTAATGCACAAATAACTAACATGAACAATTGCATTGGCATTAACTAACATTAACAAAGATTAATAAATGCTGTAAAACTATATTGTTCATAATTCATGTTAGCTAATGCATTTATTATTTTTTAAATGCTGATTAAAATGCTGTTTTTGACAGGAGTGGCTTTTTGATTCTTCAACAACATTCAACAATGACACGCTGTCCCTTGCCCCAAGTAGCCTATTGTCTTCCATGTATACAGGAATTGTCGAACATGCTAACACGGGAACAGAAATGATTATATCTAAGGAAGGAAACCTTGTTGTTGAGACTTGCATTTGATTAAATAGACACCTAACTAAGCCCAATACATATTCTTACACTGTAAAAAAAGTGCAGCATATTTGTCAAATTAACATATATTTTGATGTTACTTTAACTTAAAAAATTAAGTTGAACAAAAAAGTTAAAACTTAAAATAGTACAATGAATTGACTTGCAAAACCAAATTGTTTTAACTGTGTGCTGCATATTTTTACAATTATTAATTTACCTCATTACATTCAAGCAGCATCGCCCACTGTGAGGAACTGAATTTAGTAAAACTGACATGTGTGTCTGGCTCTGATTTTGCTTTTTCACAAGCAATTTATCCTGTAGATTTAAGACTAAGTAAGGAATAATTGACGATGGGCAGTTGAATTAATAAAACATACTTTCAAATTATTCAAAGGACCGAAGTCAATAGGCTTTATGCCCAGCTGCACTACTTCCTGAACTTCAGCCAGATCCTTGTTTCCTGTCTGCCATTATTGGACAAACTGATTAATCCAGGTGTGCCTGACCTCAGTAGTCACAACAACAATAATCAGACACACCTGGATTAATCAGTTTGTCCAATAATGGCAGACAGGAAACAAGGAGCTTGCTGAAGTTCAGGAAGAAGTGCAGCTGGGCATAAAGCCTATTATTCCGCTTATATCACAGACATTTCTCTGATGGTTATTTTAAGGCAATTGACAGGTTAGGTGTGTGTTTTTCGAAAAATAATGCATACCCGTGGAACATTTCTCAACCAATCAGAAGAAAGCATTCAACAGCCCTGTGGTATCGAGCACGATAAGGTTTTGCAAGAGTACAAAATGAATTATAAATTGAAATGTTATAGCAGTTACTCTCCATGCTTTTAAGCTGATTGAGGAAAGTTCCAAGGGTTTGATGTTTGAAAATAATTATTTACAAACTGTCCACAAGGTTGAGTTATATCAGAATGTCAGAAGAGGTGGACGACTTTGATGAAAATACAGCATGCACTTATATGTCTTTGAAACGCTTCGCTCAGAAACACAGCTGGATAGCTGAGAATGATGATGTTTGATTACATTAAATTAAACATCAAACGTCTCCCATTTGAAGGGCACAACTGTATGTAAAACAACCACCATGTACTATATGTGAATCTAAATAAATAAATCTGAATAAAGCTTCTGTCTGTAGAAAGAAATATATCAGTGTATAGTTTTTCTTCTTTCATTGTCCTCACAAAGCAACTTATGATTAGAAATCTTAGGTTTCCTTAATCTATTATATGTTTCCTGATTTTAGGACAATTTTGTACCAGTTAAATTTTAGGGGTACAAAACATTTAACTCTACCTTTAAAGTTTCATAACAGATCCTTAAGGTACAGTAATGTACCCAAAAAATACAACATTTTATTATGTCAAGTACCTGAAAGGTACAAAACATGTAACCCCTCATCAACAAAAAATGTACACAGTCTTAAACCTTTTTCTGACAGTGCAGGGTTTGCATGGGGTATAAATACCATATCTTTAGTAGGCTACAACTACAAAACATATTACTAAAAAACATGATTTGACCATTTTATTTGTCAAATTAACATATTTTTGTGTTAATTTAACTCATAAAACAATTTAATATTATTTAATTTAATTTGTTAAGTTATGTCAACAGGTCAAAACCTAAAATAGTAGGATGAATTGACTTGCAAAACTTTTGTACTTTTTTAGTTCAGTGACATGAATTACACATTACAGTGTATTAAGCCTTAAATGTTTTTGCTATGTTAACTACCCAGACAAAAAATAGAAAATAATTAATATATTATTTTACAATTTGTTTGTGAAAAGTTGCATTCAGGGTTCCCACACCTTAGTTAACTTCCAATTCAAGGACCTTTCAAGGACTTTCCAGGTCCAATACCCTCAAATTCAAGGACTAAAAGGGCACATTTCCAGTGAGAACAAGGTTACATCGTGTCACCTTTTAAGATAAATTGTTAAAGTTCCCTTTCGAGGGAACTCGCGCTGCTTAACTGCAGTGACACTTTGGGGTGTGTCTGAATATGTATATCAAATTTAACCAATGGTGAGGCTTAACTATGAAAGACATGGTGACGCGGGAGCCAGGAAGTATATTGCTATCTGAAATATTGACAAAGATGGCGTTACAGGGACGCAGGAAGTATGGCAAGGGAGACACCGCGTCTCGTTCCCTTCTCAGGCAACAACAGTTACATACGTAACCTGAGACGTTTTCATGTATCAAACACAACTATGCAAAAAGCATTTTTGTATAAATCAACATTAGCATACAGAAGATAAAAGCATTTAAAGCGAACAGTTTAGCACATGTGTTAACAAAAATCTAGAATTTTTATGATATTATCCTACACTACACAGGGAATTATATGGATTTTTTTCCCAGAAAACTTCTTGCATAAAATAGATTCAAGCACTTTCAATGACCTGTATATTTTCAAAAACTTCCCAGGGCCTTGAATTTTTTTTACCCAAATTAACAAATTTTCAAGGATTTCAAGGACCTGTGGGAACCCTGTGCATTTTACCCAGAATGTTTTCTTTAAACCAGAAAAAAATTCAAAGCAATGTTAAACTTTTCAAACAAGATATTCTAACAGTTTTGCGAGTGATTGTTTTAATTTTAATTAGATAAAATGCACACTTTGCACAGTGTCAACTTTTTAAGACCAATGGTTAGATAACAATGAAACGAAGTAGATTTACGCTTTCAATGTAAATCTAATCAACCATACTTCGAATACTTATAT
This sequence comes from Paramisgurnus dabryanus, assembly GCF_030506205.2. NCBI lineage: Eukaryota > Metazoa > Chordata > Actinopteri > Cypriniformes > Cobitidae > Paramisgurnus > Paramisgurnus dabryanus. The sequence goes on along the minus strand of NC_133343.1, from coordinate 26,049,194 downwards.
CTGATAAAAACAAATCTGCATAAATATACCTAAATACTGAGAATATCCTTTGAATATGTTATAATATGTAAATCAAAGAAACGCATTTATTTAAATCATCTTCTATTGATCACTCATAATCCCTTATTATGGCTTTGTTCAGAACATATTTCCTTCAACAAGGTATAACATTAGAAGAGTAAACATTGTTTAAAAATCAATGCTATATTTGCAAAATCACCTCTGTATAGTGACTGAACAATAATCACATACTAATGACCCTGAGGACTAAACCAAAGTTGTAAAAGGCACATGCTGTTTGTTGTTAAATGTTTGGTCCAAGACGTTGAAGTTTCACTTTTTAAATTCTACATTTTGATTTAATTGAATTGACATTATTGTATGCTTGAGAACTGATGACTATAAGATTGTAGGCTACATAATCAATTTTGAAGAAAAAACATCTGGATAAATGTGAATGCAACCATGCAAATGGAAAATTGCCACCTTGAACAGCAAGGCACAAGATATGACAACTTGAAGACTGGATCATATTGCAGAACAGAAGAAAAGATTGTATTAAATGAGTCCATCTGTTATTTGTTTTCGAGAAAGACGCATTAAGACAAAAAAAGGCTGCATTTGTAGTTTAAAGCTCACGAAAGAGTTTGTTCCTTGAGACGAATTTTAAAACATACATACCATCTCTTGACCCATTATAGCCCTTTATAATACTAAGTTTTCATTACACATGGCACTGTAGAAAACTTGTTGCGAAACAGTGTGTAAACACACTAGATTGCACAATACAAACATGAATCCACCTAGAGGGTCAAAAACAGTATTACAACGGATCAGATCTCAGATCACACTGAATGTTTTCTTGTGTCTTTTCATGAGGAGGACCTTCGCTGGATGGATAAAAACATCCAAACATGGTCCACATCATGTCGTGTCCACAAAAAAAAGAAAAGAATGACTGGTACCGGTGTTCAGTTAATATTCTCACCACTTCCTGTGCAAAAGAAACTTAAGTTTTCAGTTCGCAGACTTGCTGAACCCCACCAGGGGGTTCCTAAAGTGTTGAGGCCTCCAGGGCGCGCACTGACATCAAGACAGCCCCACCATGTGGTCAATCTGCCGCATGTACATGCTCTTTAGCGGAAGACCGAAACGTCGCTCTTCAGAAATCCGTTCACACTATTGAACAAATAAAAATAGAAAACAAAAAGTATTTAACTCTCAGCCAATCACTCTAATGCATTAAAAAAAAAAGGTATGTATTCATTCGTCTAAGTTGAGATAAGAACATAATAAAATATTGAAAAACGGTGGGGTTTTCCTTTAATTAAAAAGTATGTATCAAACAGGTGCTCTTACGTTGCTTGTATTGGCTTTTGGCTCATTTCTGGGCTCTTCACAGGGAACCTGCTCTTCCCAGCTCTTCTGCCTGAATCGCTGATCTATTGGCACTACATGGCCCTCTGTAGTGAAGACGTATTTATAACCAGACTTGTGCAGTGGGTTGTCTTCATCAAAGAGCTGTTGAGGATTGTGAAAATATTAGCATATTATTCTTGATTGTCGCTTTGAAAAAGTACTATAGGTAGCCTATAGACCGTTTCAGCGGTAACAACATAAACAAGCCGCTGTCGCGGTCCGCACGTAACTTCCGGTAAACTCCGCTAATATAAATAACAACAAAGTTCTTTAAACATAGTTTATTTATATAACAAGCAAACAAAACAACACATAGATTACCTAGGAAACCAAAACATTTGTTATTTTCGACGAGGCATTTGTTCAAGAGATCAGTTTAGCAACTAGTCAGACCATTAAAAAAACGAAACCGGAAGTAAGGTTCGGATCCAGACGTGTATCACGTGCGTCCGATGAAACCATCTATAGAAATATACAATGATGAATACAAAATTAAGTGAATACGTATGAGGTTAAATCTTACTAAGCACGTTTGGACACTTTTCATAAGATCTGACTGTGAAACAAATTACTGACCAGGTAAAGGTATTTGCAGGTTTCGCTAAGGAAGAAACTCTCCATGCGATCCTCTTTGGACTTATCCACCACGTGATGGAGCGTAGCATAACCACACCTGAACAGGAGACCAAATTTAGATCTTTGTTTACATTATGATCTGTTTATAATACGAGTAATTCAGTATGCTTAAACCACATACCTGACTTTGGTATTCTTTTCAAGGCTTTCGAGAATGTCCATCCCGACGTGAAGATAAAAAGGGTTCTTGGTAGCCTGCAGCAGAAAAGCGATATTAAAGTATTTCAAGACAATTGGATTTTCCTTAAACCGTAGAATATGTAAGGAACAATTGATGACAGGCTGTTGAATTATTCGAAAAATTAGTGGTGCTGTATTGCCACCTTAGGTGTGCATTATTTTCAAATAGTTCAAAGGACCGGATTCACTTATTCTTATACCATGGTTACCACATACATTGCTCTGGTGGTTATTTTAAGACATTTGACAGGTCAGGTATGCGTTTATCGAAAAATAATGCATACCCGTGGAACATATCTCAACCAATTAGAATAAAAATTCAACAGCCCCATGGTATAAAATGTGATAAATTCACACTAAATAAAACTAAAATAAGTTTGACAACATCATGGGAAGATGCACACGACTGACTATGTCCATGGACCCAATAGTATCTAAAAATTTGGTGATGAGCACAAAGAACTAAAGGAGAATGTAAAAGATTTGTACCTGATAAAGCAGGTACGTTGATTCTACTAGTTCAGGCCTTAAAGGGTAGAAAAGCACATCTGGGGCCTGAAGCTGCCAGTTGTATCGTTCAGGAAGAGCCCCGAAACGCTTCCAGATTGCATAGTAGAAGGCGTGAAGGCAAATGGCGTTTTCAACATCTCCATTCAAAACCTGAGCAAGAGACGAACAAGGTCCCATCAAATTAAAATGGGTGTCAATAAAACTGATCTTAGTAAGTGGCATGATATTGTTGAAACAGCATTCTAATGATGTTTTGAAGGGACATTCCACTTTTTTAAATATACTCATTTTCCAGATCCCCTAGAGTTCAACATTTAATTGGAATCCATTCAGCTGATCTCCGGGTCTGGCGCTGCTGCGCTAATGATATTATGGATGGCTTATGGATAAGAGACCACCTGGGGAAGGCAGGTTGTTGCTGGTAGAGGTGTTAGTGAGACCAGCAGGGGGTGCTCACCCTATGGTCTGTGTGGGTCCTAACACCCCAGTATAGTGACGGGGACACTATACTGTCAAAAAGCACCGTCTTTCGGATGAGACGTTAAACCGAGGTCCTGACTCTCTGTGGTCACTAAAAATCCCAGGATGTCATTCGAAAAAGAGTAGGGGTGTGCCCCGGCATCCTGGCCAAACTTGCCCATTAGCCTAATAATCATCCCCATATCTACTAATTGGCTATTTCACTCGGTCTCCTCTTCACTAAAAAGCTGGTGTATGGTGGGCATTCTGGCACAATATGGCTGCCGTCGCATCATCCAGGTGGATGCTGCACATTGGTGGTGGTTGAGGAGATTCCCCCATTTATATGTAAAGTGCTTTGAGATCAGCTGAATGGATTCCAAAATGCTAAAAATCCCATGTTTAACTCTAGGGGAGCTGGAAAATTAGTATTTAAAAAAAAAATGGGGAATGGCCCTTTAATAAGCTGCAGCCCCCCAGCTTATCAAAATTACCCACCACAAATATATTTTTGCACAGCACGTTTTTTTACTACCTCGCTCTCACATGACAGATCCTGTACACAAACACGTGGCATCAGTTTGCCCTCTCCATTGTGACTCTGAACACTTTTTTAAACTTTGATGGGGAAGGAACCCATATCGTGTGGCATTTATTTGTGCAGAGCCGCACGCTTTGCACGTGGCTCCGCATCCGAAAATGATCAACCTGACCGCATATTAGTTACACATTATTCATCCATCCCCCCGGTGAATGTGCTGCCACAAATAAACTGTAAGTCTGTGGGAAATACTGCTGCCAATGTAGGCATCACTCCTAGTTATAAGTTTTTTGTGTTAACCTAGAAACCAAGGTTATATAAAGACAGTAGAGAGATTCAGACCTGTAGTCCTGGGAAAAACGCCTGCAGGGAGTCAATCCATGTGTTCATGATCTGTCCGTTAAACATGTTCACATTTACATACAGAGGTGGGTCGCCCTCTCCTTCATTGCATGCCTCCCTTCTGTTAAAAGTAAAAAAAACATACACACTTACAATCAAGACGCTAACAAAGCCAAAACAAAAGTTAAGCTACAACTAAGCTATGGCACAGTTCAGCACCCAAAAAGTACCCACATCGGTAAGTTTATTTTAAATGTATTTCCTTGCAATGCACTCATTGGCTGCAAATCATGCGAACATAACCACACATCCCAGAAGACATGGGTTGTCTGCAGGTGTTTAGAAACACAAAACAAGCTAACTTCCTTGGTTTATGAGAGCTTTAACTACAACCGCAATTACATTCACACACACACATTTACAATCACCCTCTTCTCAGGTGGCTCTGAATGCTCTCGTAAGCCGCAGTGAACATCTTGTAGTCTTCATTCTCTCCAAACAAGATGTAAGACTTGAGAAGATACTCATAAAACGAATCCATGCCGGCACCAAGACCACTCTGCTTCCCAACCCACTGGCCAGTTTGAATGTTCACCACATTCCCTATAAGATAAGTAAAACTATCGCTCAGACAAACATAAATCAAGCAAATCTGACAAAACTAAACAATAAAAATGAAAACTTTTATTTTGTTTTAGGAGTACAAACCTCAATTATGGAGGACAAACAGACTTACCCAGCAATCCAGTTTCATTGCTTCTTAAGTCCCACAAGGCTTTAACAGCCCGCCGGGCGACCCATTCAAATGTAGAGTCGCCAACTAGACGGCTCAGTATGCCAAACTCGACAAGCAGCGAGCCCGCTCCTGCAGTACAGGTCTCATTGATGCTGTCAGGTGGGACGCCCTTCTTTAAATTCACCTATAACAAATGAAAGATACACATTAAAATCATTGCAGTTATGTCACAAACAAATCATTCGAAATGAGCCACCATCTCAAGTAATATATGAGGAGGCCTCACCCTGGGGTAGGGGATGCCTGTGCTAGTGTTCTCAAATGCAGGCAGCAGTCGCACAGCCAGGTCATGTGCAAGATGAAGAAGTTCATTGTCATAGTCCTTCAGTTCAATGTCACCAAACGGCTGACGAGGGTCAGTGAGCAGAATGTGGGATGAGATTAAACTGCCAAGGATTCTGTAGAGAAAACAGAGACAATACATTTAAAGTCATGTAAATAATAAAATATGATGGATAGAGTTGATACCCTCTGATATTAAACAAGCAAAACCATGCCCTGGACCACAAAACCCTTCATTATGGAGGACCACAAGAGTCATGCAAAATGTAATAAAGAACTTCAATATTTAATAACTACCTGGACAATAAAAATAGCAATTAATAGATTTGTTTAAAAATGCATTAATTAATCTATAAATAAATAGACAAAGTTACAAAAAAATCATTATGTAACATTTTATTAGGCAATAAAAAGTGAGATTATAAAAATAACGTAGAAATGAAATATTAATCCATTAATAAATACAATATAAAACACTCAATAAGTTCATCATTTTAAATTGCATTTATAAATTCCTAATTAAATAATGGATTTTCAAAATGTATTTCAAAAAGAAATTTAAAAAGAGAAATAAATAACTGGATTTATAAATTGAACTACAAATACAGGTTTAAATTAGGCATTTAAAAGGGCATTTCCGTTTAACATTTCTGTTTTCATTTTCCCGATGGTTCTCCTTATTTTTTTCGCTATTCGATTTGCTTTTCGTTTTAGCCTCTCTATTTAGCTTTTCCGTGACTCTTTGGGTCCTCATCCGAGATCTATAAATCTGCGCATGATGTACAATCAGAGCCAATCAGTGAGCTTGTTACATCCACCTGGCCATAGCTAATTTTCATTTCTCATTTGACCATTTGCAAGGACCCAAAAAGTCACGGAAAAGCTAAATAGAGATTTATAAATCCGGTTATTTATTTCTTTTTTAAATTTCTTTTTGAAATACATTTTGAAATTCCATTATTTAATTAGGAATTTATAAATGCAATTTAAAATGATGAACTTGTTGAGTGTTTTATGTTGTTTTTGTAAATTTTTATATTACTTTGAACTATTTATTAATGGATTAATATTTAATTTCCACGTTATTTTTATAATCTCACTTTTTATTGCCTATTAAATGTTACATAAAGATTTTTTGTAACTTTGTCTATTTATTTATAGATTAAATAATGCATTTTTAAACAAATCTATTAATTGCTATTTTTATTGTCCAGGTAGTTATTAAATATTGAAGTTCTTTATTACATTTTGCGTGACTCTTGTGGTCCTCCATACTTCATAGGGGTCAGATTCTAGGATAGGATATTATTTGGCCAAGATACAGGCATTAGAAAATCTGGAATCCGAGGGTGCAAAAAATCAAATATTGAGAAAATCACATTTAATGGGGACATTTCACCAGACTTTTTTAAGATGTCAAATAAATCTTTGGTGTCCCCAGAGTACGTATGTGAAGTTTTAGCTCAAAATTCCATATAGGTAATTTATTATAGCATGGTAAATTGACACTTTGTAGGTATGGGCAAAAATAAACGTAAAACTGCCAGACAAGCTGCTGTGTGAACGCAAACATGTCCTGTAAATCTTCTGGAATAGTTGCCAGAAAGAGGACCTAGTAAGATACACGGAAAACCCTCTGTGTGAACAAGAAGCCGAAACAATGCCGTAATATGTGTGTCGTAGTGAGGATGCGCGCGTCATCACAACAAAAGTTATGGTTCAGCTCTTTAAAACGAGAGAATTACATGTATATCAATATTCATGACGAGAAATGTCAGCAAACGAGATTGAAGCGGTTATCAGGAAATAATAAATGAGACGCATAAACAATGACGCGCGTTCCGTAGTGAGGACGCGTGTGTCGGGGCATGAAGTCAGTTCAACTCTTTAAAATTAGGGATTTAACGTTACATGGAGATGAACATTCAAGACAAGAAATGTCAGCAAACTGGACTGAAGCAGATATCAGGTAAGTTAGCTACCGTGCTGAAGCAGAGATTATTCAGCAGCATAAAAGAATATCGCTGAGATCATTCACCAGCATAGAACGGCGCGTCACAAAAATGGAGGTTTTTGGGAAGAGAAATAATAAATAATATGCAAACTTCAGACGCTATGTAGAAGATAGGGCAGGACTTTAAACAGATCACGTGTCTTTCCGGGACCTTGCATGCCAGCAAATCATTGGCAGTGTGAAAGAAAAAAATTAAAAAAATCAAACGATCCCAAAAGTCCAGGATGCATTTTCTGTGTATTTTCCGGAATGTCTGGGCGAAAAGGGCTTAAATGGCAGTGCCGTGGTTGGATGGTGCAGATTAAGTGGCGGTATTATTCCCTTCTGACATCACAAGGGGAGACAAATTTTATTGACCTATTTTTTCACATGCTTGCAGAGAATGGTTTACCAAAACTAAGTGGGTTGACCTTTTTCACATTTTCTAGGTTGATACAAGCCCAATTATAGCCCTTAAATATGGAAAAAAACTAATATTCATAATATGTCCCTTTTAAAGTTGTCCAAATTAAGTCCCTAGCAACTGCATCCACTCAAAAATTTTAAAGGAAATTTACAAATATCTTCATGGAACATGATCTTCACTTAAACATGCCGACATTTTTTTTTTAGGACTTCAGTTTATTCAGCTTATTAATTCATTTACTTCCAGTCTTTGTGCTAAGCTAGGCTAGCGGTGGGTGCGTCAGACAGAGTTACGGGACGCACGGAGATGAAAAGGGTATGTGTGGACTTATCTAACTCTGGGGATACAGTGAATAAGCTAAAGTTCCAAAAAGTCAGCGTGTTTCTTTAATATCCTAATGATTTTTGACATAAAAGATATAATAATTTTGACCCATACATTGTATTGTGGGCTATTGCTACAAATATACCCTCGCGACTGGAGTCCAGACTCGCATTTTAAAATCTTCACAGTCGGGGTGTTGACATACTATGAATTGTCATTCTAATTGATTCGAATTAAAGAGAATGAACTGTACCTAATGTTGGCCTCGAAGACTTGTACGGTGGAGTCCTTGTCAAAGGAGACCGTATCAATAACCAGCTTGACTGCTCGGTGGAATTCGGTCACATTTCCAAGAACCTGTTTGGAAAACAATTGGTTAACAAAAGCCCCATAAATGCATTCATTTTTCTGAAATGGACTACTGAATTATGCTATTAATAGAAGTCCTGAGATTAAAAATGTCGACACTTATATTTACTTTTACGCAGATGCTTATATCTGAAGCACACATTTTTTTTATCAGTATGTAGCGTGTTATCCGAGTTCAAACCCATGACCTTATGCGCTGCTAACAAAATGCTCTACCACTGAGCTATACAGGAGTCAATTCAAGTCAAATTTAAATCGGTGTTGTCCATGTCCAACTTTGTGGAGATTAATAAAAGACATTTTCGCACCACGTTAACACAATGGCCAACTTACCAACAGTGTATCAAGAGCATCAATGAGAGTCAGAGAGTAGTTTCCAAGGACATCGTTGATGTTGATATTTGACCTAGCAGAAATACAAAAATGTCCTCAGGTTAGTGATTTGCATGCTGATATTACAGCCAATATCATGTATCATCCCACGGGATACTAAAGCCAAAATCTGTGGTGTTGAGCACTAAAGATCTCTTATCCACAGACCTTGGAAAAAAAACAAATGGTTTCCATGCATGCCAGCTTTTATCATAGGAGTTATGTAAAAACATGATTTGCCACATTCTTTAGTTGTAAACCAGTAATGTCATCCACTTTCACAGAATTTAACCAGTGTGTACCCAATATAAGCCTATGAATAAAGAAAGTCTGGAGGATTATATATTCATATTGACCAAAAATGCACTGTATTGTGAAAAACACAGGTTTTATCTTATGAGGTAACGTTACTGTGTGTGTACATGACAACCAACTTGTGAGGATATTTTACCGGTAAATAAAAATACTTTTTTTTATCTTTTATCGTGCACTTGTTTCTGTAAAAGTCAGGGAATAGAAAACATCAACAGACTGATATAAAATCTATAAAACTGACATGTATGTGTTTAACATACAGGTAAGCAGATAAGTAAAGTCAATAACTTACGGGTTAAGCACGTCAGGCCCTCGACCTTCACAAGCTATAGGGTTGAGTTCATCCTCAGGAAATGCAAACTTCATGTAGTTATCATATCCAAAATAAAACATATCCCTCGCCATCCCCCTCATCTTGACTTTGAGCGCGTCAGGGAACGAGCTGTACTTTTTATCGTACTCATCTCTGGCATCCCGAAGAAAACTAAGATAAAATTTCTTTGGTGAATCGCCGCTTATCTTGGAGCAGGTCTTCGGTTGCGGGTTTCTGTCCTCGTACATGTGTTGCGACCAGGCGGTGGGTTTGGTCGTGGCTTGGTCTGCATTCTGGAGAAGTTCAATTTTATGCAAGCTGAACGTGAATTTTATGGGGAAGTCGAAGCCCCAGCTGGGACCCAGTCCGAATATTAGCCACAGGGCGCAACTCACAACCAACCTCAAAACGAGAAGGCCCACGACTATTGACCTCCATTGCATCTTTGCGTGCCGTCGGCCTTAAAAGTCATAATTCACTTCAACGTTTCGACTTATCGAAGCGCAAAACCCGACAGTTTACCTTCTGTTTTCGCTTGTTGCACACACTTCCTAACCATAAACCAACCCCTCCCTGATCCTCAACGCTGGTTGGCTGACTGGAGTAAACGTCAGGACGGGGAAGACGAATGATTAATGTGTGTCGTCACTCAAACAGGTGACGCCCATGGCAGGCGCAGTTTCTGAGCCAATGAGAAAACCACAAGTGTGATGAGCCTTATAAATTTGCATGCAATAGTGTACATTAGTCTTATCTTTAAAGTTTACTTTAGTAGTGCTACTACTACTAATAATAATAATAAAAAAATATTAAAAATGTATTTAAAAAATGAAAACAAGTTGTTATTATAATTTTAACAGTATCAGATTTTGATACAAGCACAGCAGTGGTTCTCAAACTTTTTTAGTGTGCATGGTGCACCCCTACATGGACCCCAAAGAAAATATGTGACAAAACATTGTCAAATAAAAAATTTGAATTTGAACAAAACAAAACCTATTAAGTTAAAACAATGTAGTGCTGTTGGTTTAATTGCAAAGAATTTATGACAAATTAATTTATTTAAAATAATATCATAGAACCACTGAAGTAGAGTCAAACACTTGACAACTGTTTGTATTAAATGATTTCAAATATCTTTTGCCAGTTTTCATTAATGAATAGATGAATAGATTATAAAACCACAAAAAACTTTAGTTGTGCGTTTCAAAATTATATATAGCAATAGAAATTAATAGGAGAAATAAAGAGGTTCATGGTGCATTACCACTTAGCTGTGTTGAATGTATGCTGTCACAAGAAAACAATAGCCTGGTTTCACAGAAAAGGCTTAGCTAAAGCCAGGACTAGGCCTTAGTTAATAAGATGTATAAGCATCCGTTATAATCATACCTTAGAAAAAGACATTACTGGAGTGTATCTTAATACAAATCAATGGCGCAGGCATTCTGATCTGTCAGTGCAAGTTATTTTCAGTTGAGACAGCTTAAACAGGTGTCTTAGTCTAGGACTAGTCTTAAAGAAAAACACCACCGTTTTTCAATATTTTACTATGTTCTTACCTCAACTTAGACGAATTAATACATACCTATCTTTATTCAATGCATGCACTTAATCTTTGAACAGCGTGTCGTGAATGTGTTAGCATTTAGCCTAGCCCCGTTCATTCCTTAGGATCCAAACATGGTGAATTTAGTAGCCGCCAAACACTTCCATGCTTTCCATATTTAAAGACTGTTACATGAGTAGTTACACGAGTAAGTATGATGGCACAAAATAAAACCTGGCGATTTAAAAAAAAAAACTGTATTGTATGGCGGACATGGGCGTCGGAACCATTATACGTGGGTGGGACAGGACCCACCCACTTTTTAAGACCAATGATAATGGACCCACCCACTTTTTCTGTACTTTAGCGCATTTGTCTGTTCACTTATCAATGCGCAGTTAGTCAAAATCCATTCCACTAAAGCAGGAATCCCCAACCTTTGCTTTTTACACCGCGGACCGTTTCAGCTTTTTAAAAAAAGTCGCGGAGGGAGGTGCTGCTGAGTTGCTGTTCAAACAAAGTGCTGAAAAACCTCCTTTGCGAAATGAATAACGTTTAAAACGGAGGTAAAGGTCAAACATCCATGCATTAGGAAAATTAATAACTGCTTTATTTATAGTATATTTTCTATAGACGTGTAAAACCATATTATGGCGAATTATTTTACTTTCACTGTTTCACGAGTTTGCCTGCCTATTTAGTCTTAATAATTAACGGTAAACGAACTCTTGCTGTTTTTAAAGGCAGCTCGAACATTAGGTCGACTCGAGCCCCAAGTTCAAGAAACAGAAGAAAAAAAACGGAGGAGATGAGGAGGAGAGATATGAATTGCGGAGGCACGGAGACGTTAAGGTTTAGCATATGCTTTTATTGATAATAAT